>NC_084481.1:231983537-232290111 GCF_030035675.1 Rhineura floridana | reverse complement strand
ATGTAACGCCAATCTTCAAAAAGGGATCCAGAGGGGATCCCGGAAATTACAGGCCAGTTAGCTTAACTTCTGTCCCTGGAAAACTGGTAGAAAGTATGATTAAAGCTAGATTAACTAAGCACATAGAAGAACAAGCCTTGCTGAAGCAGAGCCAGCATGGCTTCTGCAAGGGAAAGTCCTGTCTCAGTAACCTATTAGAATTCTTTGAGAGTGTCAACAAGCATATAGATAGAGGTGATCCAGTGGACATAGTGTACTTAGACTTTCAAAAAGCGTTTGACAAGGTACCTCACCAAAGGCTTCTGAGGAAGCTTAGCAGTCATGGAATAAGAGGAGAGGTCCTCTTGTGGATAAGGAATTGGTTAAGAAGCAGAAAGCAGAGAGTAGGAATAAACGGACAGTTCTCCCAATGGAGGGCTGTAGAAAGTGGAGTCCCTCAAGGATCGGTATTGGGACCTGTACTTTTCAACTTGTTCATTAATGACCTAGAATTAGGAGTGAGCAGTGAAGTGGCCAAGTTTGCTGACGACACTAAATTGTTCAGGGTTGTTAAAACAAAAAGGGATTGCGAAGAGCTCCAAAAAGACCTCTCCAAACTGAGTGAATGGGCAGAAAAATGGCAAATGCAATTCAATATAAACAAGTGTAAAATTATGCATATTGGAGCAAAAAATCTGAATTTCACATATACGCTCATGGGGTCTGAACTGGCGGTGACCGACCAGGAGAGAGACCTCGGGGTTGTAGTGGACAGCACGATGAAAATGTCGACCCAGTGTGCGAAAGCTGTGAAAAAGGCAAATTCCATGCTAGCGATAATTAGGAAAGGTATTGAAAATAAAACAGCCGATATCATAATGCCGTTGTATAAATCTATGGTGCGGCCGCATTTGGAATACTGTGTACAGTTCTGGTCGCCTCATCTCAAAAAGGATATTATAGAGTTGGAAAAGGTTCAGAAGAGGGCAACCAGAATGATCAAGGGGATGGAGCGACTCCCTTACGAGGAAAGGTTGCAGCATTTGGGGCTTTTTAGTTTAGAGAAAAGGCGGGTCAGAGGAGACATGATAGAAGTGTATAAAATTATGCATGGCATTGAGAAAGTGGATAGAGAAAAGTTCTTCTCCCTCTCTCATAATACTAGAACTCGTGGACATTCAAAGAAGCTGAATGTTGGAAGATTCAGGACAGACAAAAGGAAGTACTTCTTTACTCAGCGCATAGTTAAACTATGGAATTTGCTCCCACAAGATGCAGTAATGGCCACCAGCTTGGACGGCTTTAAAAGAAGATTAGACAAATTCATGGAGGACAGGGCTATCAATGGCTACTAGCCATGATGGCTGTGCTCTGCCACCCTAGTCAGAGGCAGCATGCTTCTGAAAACCAGTTGCCGGAAGCCTCAGGGGGGGAGAGTGTTCTTGCACTCGGGTCCTGCTTGCGGGCTTTCCCCAGGCACCTGGTTGGCCACTGTGAGAACAGGATGCTGGACTAGATGGGCCACTGGCCTGATCCAGCAGGCTCTTCTTATGTTCTTATGTTCTTAAGTCCAACCCCCTGCGCAATGCAGGAATCCAAATCAAAGCATTCCCGACTGATGGCTGTCCAGCTGCCTCTTGAATGCCTCCAGTGTCGGAGAGACCACTACCTCTCTAGGTAATTGGTTCCATTGTCGTATGGCTCTAACAGTTAGGAAGTTTTTCCTGATATCTAGTCGAAATCTGGCTTCCTGCAACCTGAGCCCATTATTCTGTGTCCTGCCCTCTGGGATAATCGAGAAGAGATCCCAGCCCTCCTCTGTGTGACAACCTTTCATGTACTTGAATAGTGCTATCCTATCTCCCCTCAGTCTTCTCTTCTGCAGGCTAAACATGCCCAGTTCATTTGCATCTCCAGGCAAGGCAGGGAGAGATGCCTGCCCAAAACCCTAGTGAGCTGCTGCCAGTCTCTGTCAATGGAGGACCAGTGGTCTGACTTGATACAAGGCAGCTTCCTATGTTCCTATTAAATCAGCCCATACTTCAGAACCATGAGGACTAGGATCTTGTTTTATTTTTAGGGGAAGAGCTGTAGCTCGGTGGTAGAGCTCTTGCTTTGTATGCAGAAGGTCCCAGGTTCAATCCCTGGCATCGCCTGAAGAGAGCTGCTGCCAGCCTGTGTAGACAATGCAAGGGTTTGATAAAGGCAGATTCCTATCTCCTTTTGGAAAGGTGACCCCCAGAAACACACCCATTAATAGAGAAGACGAACAAAGGAGAGGGTTGTTGCTTCTCCGAGGATGCAGACACAGAGGGCCCTGGCTGTGGGCATCCTTTTGAACAAGCAAAATGTGGCCAAGTGTTATAAAAAAATGCCAACAGCTCCAAAGCACCATGGCTGGGAAGCAAAGAAGAGGAACAGCTTTCACAGGGTAACAAATCAAAGATTTTCATTTTCATCTTTTTTTTTTAATTATTATTTTTGCCAAACAGATGCCGTTGGGTTGGCACAAATTCTTCCCTGGCAGGGAGCAGGGAGTCCATGGAGCCGAAAGGTTCTGAGACGGAAGAGTATCCAGAGACTGTTTGTTCATAAACACAGCTGGGCTCTTTGGTGAGCAAGCAACCTGCTTCCGCCTTTACTGGACGGAGTCCTTCCACGCAGCCACCCTACGAGAGGGAGGAGGGGAAGGGGGAAGGGTAGCAAGCATACCATGCCAGCATTGCTGCATCCCATGCGCCAAAGAAATAATTAAACAGTTTTTCTCAACCTTTTGACCCTCTCCATTTATACTCCCCATCTATTATATGTCTACCCTCTCAAACGGCAGGATCCTGAAACAGAGCCAGGGGGGGTCAAGGGGTTTATTGTTTAATGGAGATGAAACATTTTGTAAATTGTACAAAGTCACAATGTTTAGAGTAGAGGTTTCTGGAGGGCTGGAGCATTCTCTCTCTGCCTGTTGAACAAACAGGGAGACCTGACATATGTTCTCCCTCCTTCGCAGGAAATTTGGGATAAGTGTAGAACTGGCATCGACATGTTACCAAATCCTTCTTATAAACCAAATGACATCTGCGTTCAAATAAAAACATTCCTTCCCTCCAAATACCAGGAAATGCTAAAAGTATCACTATTCTTCTAAGGTCATGCTGAAATGAAATTTTTGGCGTCCACAACACAAAGCGAGTTCACCAAAGGCCAAGAGTTACTCTTATTTCCCTCTTGCTCCCCCCCTTTTTTTGTACAAACTCAACACATTTGCTCAGGCAAATCTCAAGAGCCCCCCTTCTGGGTCAAACATGTGCCTCTGCCTGCGAATGTGTGTGTGAGAGAGAATGCGCGTCTCTGTGTGTATGTGTGCCGAATGTTGCAAGCTTTTAATCTTCTTCATATGAATCCATATAAATATTTGAGGAGAATGGACTTACATTAACAAATGCTCCAGCCGCCTGTTTTTTTTTTTCTACCGCTCTCCCTGTCCAAGGAAGAGAAGGGTTTGCAATAAAGGAAAGCAAATATCCTCCGAGAGTGCCGTTGCCAAAATAATCAAGGGGATAAATAACCGGGGATTTATGGAATATGAATATTCTTTAGTAAATAAACGGAAGAAGGAACAATGGCAGAGCAGAGTGCAACAGATTTGTGGGATGGCAGGCTGGAAGGCGATGTGTGCACAAAGAGTTGTCCAGAGCAGGAACACTTAGGTCAAAATCCCAGGGATCTCAAGGGAGTGTCGGGACTAGTGCTGGTGGCTGATTTTGAGACACATGGGGAAAACACTCTCTCAGACCCACATCCCCCCTATGGTACTCCCTCCCTCCTCCTCACTGCCTGCATCCTGGCCCTCTCTCCCTAGGCCGGAGTTGTGGAAAATGTTTTCAGCATAAGGGCTGCAGGCCTTCCAAGGGTGGACTGGCTCAGAGGCAAAAAGTGGAGGCAGCCGTAAATGCAAATGTTCCCTTTCTACAGCAGGCAAGTTTCCTCACCTGGTCCCCATCTGCAGTAGACATCTCAAGCAGTATCATATCACTTTAAACAGCCATGGCTTCCCCCAATGCATCCTCGGAACTGTAGTTTGTTAAGGGGGCTGAGAGGAGAGACCCCTCTTCCCCTCACAGCGCTACAATTTCTCAGAGTGGGTTAACAAGCAATCCCTCTTCCCGGGGAACTCTAGGAATTGTCACTCTGTGTGAGGAATAGCGGTCTCTCCTAACAACTCTCAGCACCCTTCTTACAAACTTTTCTACAGTAGGGCCCCACTCATACGGTGGGTTCCGTTCCGGACCCCACCTTAAAAGCAAAAACTGCCATAAAGCGGAACTCATTCAATAGAATGGCACATGACGCCCGAAAACCGCTGTAAAAGTGGAACAAGCGCCGTATGAGTGGGCTTTAGTTTAATTGCATTTAATTGAGACTGCTGCATTAGCGAAGCGCCGTAAAGCGGGGCCCTACTGTATTTGCCTGGTGGAGGCCGTGCCTTCGAAATATTTCATTTTGGGCTCTCCATAGGTTCCTACATACACACAGAACTAGGCTTTGTTTCCTTTTGGGTGAATCACACCGGAGTTGTTAGGCAGCATGAAGGGACAGAGCCACAGTGGATAAACTTTAATGGCACTGTGGGAGGTTTCAATATGTTGTTCAAGACTTTTCATGGGGATCATTGCGTCTTGTACAACATGATGTTGCTCATAGAGCTTTCGAATTGCTTCTCCTTGGGTCAATTTTAAAAGGGAGATTTTAGGAGGAACCATCGAGCCGAACAAGTAGCGAAAAACAGGGTTATTGCCAAACGGAATGATATCCCGGAACTCCCAGAATTTGCTCCGTGTATATCTGCAATAGTAATGCCTTGCTGGAATATATTCAGTTCCTGTCTTATTAGTATTCGGATAGTACTTCAGATAGTGCTTAAAAAACCATGGTTTGTAGTAGTTGCCAATTCTATTAAACTTGCTCTGATCAGCTTCATTGGTCAAAACTCCTGTCATGATGACAGCTTCATCCAAAGAACAAACCAGACTCTCTACAAAATGATTCTCTTTCTTCTCAGATTCTTCACAGACTACACTTCCCAGGATTCTTTGGGGGAAACCATGACTGATTAAAGTGGTATGATACTGCTTTAAATTTACGGTGTTGATGTGGCCTAGGAACAATTTACTGCAGTATATCTTTTCTGATTCCATTTTATCTGCTACTATATTAAACAACAGAAGTCCCAGTATAGGGTTATTAGCAGGATTAAACTGAAACCACTACATTTTGGGAAATGTAAAAAAAAAACACATCAAAACCACCACCTCCTGTTTTTTCAGCACACCTTCAGGAAATGTTTGCCTTCTCCTGCAATTCTAATTTTCAGCTGACTTCACTGAGTTACCCTAAATGATGTTATCACATAGTTAAATCTTATTGGCTATGTAGTGTCATGATGTCATCCTTTTGCACTGCTTGATCCCTGATTGGATGGGATCACTCATGTAGCTACTCCAAGAAGCAGAAAAAAGAGAAAATGGAAAGTATTTATTTATTTAATTTGTATCCTGCCCTTCCTCCCAGCAGGAGCCCAGGGTGGCAAGCAAAGCACCAAAAAACTTTAAAACATCATAAAAACAGATCTTAAAATACATTAAAACAAAACAGCATTAAAAACATTTTAAAAAACAACCTTAAAAAGGGTTAAAAACATTATTAAAAAACATATTAAACAATTCTGACACAGATGCAGACTGGGATAGGTCTCAACTTAAAAGGCTTGTTGAAAGTAAGTGTCATGAGCTCTGCAGAACGGTCCTGAAGTGATGATGATGATGAAGAAGAAGAAGATGAAGATACAGAATGGGACCCAGGGGAAGGTCCTAGTAACTTACAACTAGGAAGTGCTTGAGACTGTAGGCTTCAGTCCCTTTGACAGTGACAGCTCCTCCCCCTCAGCTCTAGTTACCACTGAGAGAAGATCAGGAGCCTATCCCTTCTCCTTGCCTCCACCCCCTCTTCTCCCAAGATGTTGCCACTATGTGCACCCCCTCTAGAGGAGGAGGATCTTGATAAGGTGCCACCACCCCCATCACCCCAAAGGCATAGACAACTGTGTCAGCAGGCTCAGCTGGCCCCAACTTTCCCACCTAGGAGGAGTGCTCATTTGCACATGCATTCCCATTCTGTGACAACTTCCTCACGCAAGTAGAAAGGGCCTGCCTGTGCCTATTTAAGGGTCATGGGGAGGCATGTCTGAGTGCTGCGATGTCTTCGCTTTGAGTTGCAATGCCTGATTATGCTGTGTAGAGATGCAGAACCATGTGTAACCTGTAGGTTGACCCATGAAGCATTCTAGACTGAAGTTTCTCATTAAACATACTGGAGAAAAATACACCAGTGAGTATGAATCTGATTCCAACAGGCTTGGCCAGGACAGTAAGAAGCAGTTGCCAGCAGAAATGATGGCCATCAGACAGGATTGTTTAAAAAAATCATACAGTCTAAGTGCTTCCTGAGAAATATTTATACCTCACCAAAATTGCAATTTGGCAGCTGGAGGAAATTCGGGGGTATATACAAGAATAATCCACATTAAGAAAAAAATATCACCCATTGCCAATGGTCCTGACTTCTTCCTCAAAACAGAAATTATTGTTTAGGTAGGGCAGGGGAGGGTTAACTCTGCTTGCTTGGCCAGGCTTGTGTGTTGGGAGAGCTGTAACAAGGGCTTGGAATTAACTAAGCTGTCCGTGAGGACCACCCAAGAGGGCCTAAATATGGGGTTTCTTTTAAGTGGGGTTAGGATCAAAGAATAAAAAGAGATTAGAGCCAATAAGGAGCTGAAGGGAGGAACATCTGGTCCTTGTCAAAAATCACCAATGGAAAGGTGAAGCTGCCGCTGCTGCTGAACGAAGGAACTGCTGCAAAGATTGCTCTCCTGACATGAGCGAACGAATCCAGGAATGGGTCAGGCTTGCCACTTCCCCAGAATGTTTCTTCATTGTCTGGAGAAAATAGAGAAACTTAGAACCTCTGCCTTGGAAGCAAGCAAAGGTCACCTAGACTAACCCTCAGCCCCAAAGCAAGGCCATCCCCACATGATCAACCCCCACGAGACCAACCCACCCAATCCAGATCACGCCATGTCCGTCGTAGGCATGTGCCCCTCAGGAATTCTGTGGGGTAGCACGGTGTCCTGCCAAATCAACCTCTAGCAGGTTGCTGCTGCCTTCATGTTTTCAGTATCATTCTGGCTCAAAGTGATGCCTGTAGCGCTTGCTGCAGGAATGTCTTGCCTGCTGTCTGGGTTTTTTTGCGCGCATTGGTGGTTTGTTGTCAATGTGGAAAGGGTTCCACATTGACTTGTTTCCCAAGGAACCACTGTGTATCTGCCACAGAACCCCTGCAAATTGTGGAGAATTCTGGTGAGCGGTGTGTTTGTGTGTGTGAGAGAGAGAGTCAGTGTTCTAGATTGCACATGATGGACCCTGGGATGCAACACTCTCCTGTGCCTGCATGTTGCGGACAAAGTTCTGTAGTTGTGGGCAATGTCCCCATGGCGGAGCACCCTAGGCCAGATCTCTGCCACCTGTCTTCTGGCCCAACTACAGCATGGTGCAAACACTGAGCCCCATGCTCATTGGACCTGAAGCAGGAGGGGAAACGCCTGTCCTAAATGCTAAGACATCACACCAGTGTAGCCCAACGCAACTGCCTGGCCTGCGGCAGAGGCGGAGTTAGCTATGGTAGTCCAAAAGGCTGAGATGGAATGAGTCTTCTAGGTGGATGTAATGGGGCCAGGCCCTTTAATATCCAGGCAGTGCCTTAGTGGTGGCTGGTGCCCATTGGGACTGGTGGGGTGGAAGGCAGGGAGCCCAACAGAGCCAATGATTGGTGAAGCCAGAGCCAATGACAGGCAGAGCCAAATAAATCTAGTTTTGTCCCCATTCTCCTCCCTGCTGAGTTCTACAAGGGGCAACACTGAGACGCAGGAGGACTGGCTGACCGATAATGTGTACTACCCTCTGGACTTGTTGTAAGAAAGAAGGCAGGAAGGTGGGGCAGGCTGAGGTTGGTGGGACGATGTCCCCCAGAGCTTGGAAAAGTTACTTTTTTGAACTACAACTCCCATCAGCCCCAGCCAGCGTGGTCACTGGGAGTAGTAGTTCAAAAAGGTAACTTTTCCAAGCTCTGCATTTGCCCAAGTGGACCAGTCTTCTTTGCCTCTCCTCCTCTTTCCTCGTAGAGTTGTTCAGAACTGATGGAGGAACCTCAGAAAGGCCCGGTGCTCTTCCCCAGCCGTCCAGGGAAGGCACTGTAGTCGGAGGCCTCTCCCCACCCACCGTCCAACCTGGTCGGGTGAAGTCGGAGGCACCTCCAGCCTCCCCCTTGCACTTCTTCAGGGCAGGCAAAAGGAAGTAGCTCTTCACATTGTTCATTTATGGAGCTCTCAAAATGTGGCGATAGCCACTGGCTTTGATGGCTTCTCAAACAGCTTTATAAAGGCTGCAACTAGTTTGAATAAATTAAACTTAGACAAATTCATGTGGGGTGGGCCTATCAGCCGCTGTCAGAAATTCAATGAAGGCACCCTGTTCAGAGCGGGGGGGGGAGAAATTCACATTCTCATAGAATAGTAGAGTTGTAAGGGTCCTGTGAGGCCATCAAGTCCAACCCCTTCTCATGCGAATCAGCCTCATTTGCTTCTCCCGAAGGAAAGCACAAACTGAAACACAGCCGTTCTAAAGTCCCTCTTTGGAGAATTTTGCAATGCAGTTCTCCAACCCAAAAATGTGTGCCAAAAAAAAAAAAAAAAGGAAGAGGAGGATATATGAGAGGAAAGAGTGCACAGAAGTGTGCATATTACTGACAATGATGTACAACAATGAAAACTGCTTGCAAAAACGCATATTAAGGTAAATGCACACAAAAATGACCTTTTAAAAAAGTTCACAAACTGATGTGGGAATGGGGTGAACAGAACCTCAGGATGGAAAAATGAGAGAGACTAAAATGGCAGATTTGTCCAACCCACTAATGCCAACGGTTCCCTCTACTTTTGGGGAGGGCAAAGACTGTCGCAGCCCAGGGTGGATATCATAGGCAAAGCCTGCAAGAGCTGCCTGTGTGCACACTGACTGCAATAGGCACACTTCTGTTGGCTCTTGCTATGCCCATCGACTCATGTCCCAACCAATCAGCAGTGACCTGGAAACAGGAGTCCATGTCTTGCAGTACAATCCCAAGCATGTTTATTTAGCAGCAAGAGAATCACTAACTCTAAGGCAACTTACTTTCTTGTAAGGGTAGGTATGCATGTTGAACCAAAACATATCTCCCAGGAAACTGAAGTTTTAATGAGAATGACGCAGTTGACAAGAGCAGGCAATAAGAATGCAGCCGCCAGGAAACTGATCATAGGAGCAACAGAGTATGTGCATTAATTTAAATGGGTCTACTCTGAGTAGGATTCCTCAGGGATAACAAAGCTGCTTTATACTTAGACCAATGGTCCATCTGGTTCAGAATTGTCTATTTTGACTGGCAGGAGCATTCTAGGATTTCAGAGAGGGGGTCTCTCCCAAACCTATCTGGAGATGCCAGGGACTGGACATGGGACCTTTCTGCATGCAAAGCAGATGTCCTACCCTTGAGATATAGTTGTAGCTGGAGTTTGTTGCCAAGAGTATGTGATTTCCCCCTTTGCAAAAGCTTCACTGGCTTCTGATTCATTTCTGTCCCCAATTAAAAATGCTGGTCATTAACTCTAAGGGACTAAATGACTTAGGATTATAGAGGCACAGGAATGTTCCTATATTTAAGGCAAGTAGCAAAATCAAGGTTCTGTCCCAAAGTCTATACCTCATACAAATGGCTAATAACTTGAAACTTGGCATACGTGACCCACTGATGAGGTCTGTGAAAGCGCCAGATTTCAAACCAATCAGATAAAAATTTGCTGGAGATACACCAAGTTAAAAAGTGCTGAAAATTGACACTTTTGCCCCTTTTTCTGATTGTTAAGCAAGCATATCATATATTTCTTTCCCATTTTGTTGAAAATTGCTGATGTACTTTATTTTCACTTGCTGCAGAATACATGCTTGCATAGGTCTGGTGAAGTTCTGATCAGCTGTTCAAAAGTTATTAAAGTTTCCCCTAAGTATTTCCAAAATAAAGTCGTTCGTGCATGACTGAAAGCAAAAGTGAAGCTAAAATTTTGTCAGGACTGCAATATTTGCAGAGGAAGCCACCTAGTGGATGCTCAATGAAATGCCTATTCCTTTGTTATGAAATGTCAGTGTGTGCAGTAGTTAGATGAGGTCACATTAAACTTTTTGAGGGCATTGGCCCATTTGAAATCTTAAGAAACTATCATGGGAGACAACAGCCCATAACCTCCCATGCACCTCCCATGCCCCCCCAGCACAGCCCTCTCACACTCCATATGACAGTGTGGTGCAGTGGTTACATGATGGGTTGCCAACTTGGAAACCTGAGAAACTATCATGGGGGAGCACGCACCACACATGGACCCACCCACTGCAGCCTCCTCATATCGCACCTCACACTGCAATCCCATACACACCCTGCTTCACTCTGGAAGACATGCAGACGCACTGCCCAACACGGAAAAACCACTAACAAATGCACCACCCACACTGAAACACGCCCCATGCCACACTGAAGGCCCCCCCACCCCGGAGGTTTGTCAGGAGGACAGTGGGTGATCCTTTTCCAGTATTTAATCTCAGAAGAACCCTGTGAAGTAGGCCATTTGGAGCAGGGCCAGTCCCAAATGGTGGCCAGGTCGGGCCCTGGCTGAGGGCTCCTGGAGCCACAGAGGCCCCTCAGGGCCTCCCCCTCTCAATAGAATGGGGGAGGAGCAGCACTCCTTTTCCATGATCCGCAGCAGAGTATCTGCCACAGATTGCAGAGAGGGAGCTTCTTCTGCCCGCCTGTTCGCTGGCTCCAACTACCCGTCTCTCCTATCTTTTGCAACTGCCATTAACCAAGATGGCGGCCGAGGTTTCCCTAAGGGAGTGAAGCCTCCGCCGCCATCTTGGTTGATGGCAGCAGTGCAGCCCGTGCAGCCGCAAAAGACAGGAGAGACAAAGCCAGCAAATGGGCAGGCAGAAGAAGCTCCCTCCCTGCGAGAGACAGGTAGGTGTGCGCGCGTGTTTGTGTGTGTGTGTGCACGTGTGTGTGTGCGCCTGAGCCCCAGGCAAGCTGGTGCCCAAGGGCCCCAGCATGTCTGGAGCCAGCCCTGGTTTGGAGAGATAGCAACTGCGGCAATGCATCTCTGCAAGGCGTACTACACTGACCTCCCATCACAACCACGCCACCCCGAGTGAACCCTCCCAGGAGGCCCACTCCAAGTGACACAGTGAGGTAGGCCACATGGAGAGACTGCAACTGTGACTATCTCAGCAATTCTTAGTCATGACTTTCACTAGAGTGCTTATGGTTAGTCACAGCCATTTCCTATTGGCTGTGATGTTTAGTATTAATTCTTTCCTCCAAATTTTTATGAAAGCCTTATGACTGGTCAATTCTTATTTGTGAGTGATTTTTTAAAATTGTATTGTTCAAATTCAGTATTGCATTTTATGCATATTTGCATGTTGTAAGTAACATTTACAATTGTTATCCTGACTTTTCTTTTGTTTCTGGGTATTGGTCGTCAGGAGACTCTCTCACTCTCTGTTTTACTTGAGATAAACTAATGTGGTGATATATTCCTGAGCACCACATGCCATGTGCTTAAGTTGTCATATAATCAAACCACTAGACCAGAGATGGAAAACTGGATCTGGCTGGTGGGCTGTCCACCTGTCAATCACCTGAGGTCAGGTGATAACTGAAAAGGAGCTCACTGAGCCTCATTGAAGGTTGGCTGCCAATGCCAGTCAGCTGATGGGCGCCAAGAACTGGCTCTTAGTGCTCATTAGCTGATTGGTGCTGAATATCACCCCCTTGGAAGTCTGTTTGCAAGTGATTTGAATACAAACCATATGCAAACGAATGTCAAAGGAATAGGCATCAGCCGATTGATCTTGAGAGCCCTGTTAGGTACACTAGGGAGTTCCTGATGGGGAACTCCCTAGTACAGCCATCCCAGTAAGGGTAGAAAGAGCACATTTCTACCAGAGCCAGGGCCATCAGAAGACCCTGACTCTTCTCTTTCATTTTTTAAAAAAGTGAATTTCTAAGTGCTCTGGAACAAAAGTTATACACCAAAATGTGAGCCAGTCCACTCCTGCAATTTCTGTGAAATGAGTTAGCCAGCTCCTCCAATTCCCACCCTTTCAGGTTTTTAGCCAATGAGTGAAGTCAGATGTGTGATTGACAAGGGATTTGTTAAACACCTGGCAATAGCTAGAAACCCTTGCAGGTGCTGAAAAGAGCTGCCTTTTCCTGTTTATCTGTGCAAACATATTAATAATCTGCCCGTGCACATCACTTCATTTGTATAAGCTTATAACCATCAGCAGCAGTACTGGTACCTTCCTGCCCACTTTTCTCTCTTTGTGCATATCCTGCACAGAGTCCAAAAAATGAAAGAAGCATACACAGGACAGCAGGTTCTTGGTAAGCATGCATAGTAAATGATTTCAGTGATGATGATAATAAAAGGGTACATGCAGGGTTTTTTATTGTTTGCAAAAAAAGATCCCTAGCATATTATACATTTTATCTTAAATAATTTTTGAACAGAAATCAAAAAGTGTACTCATAGTTTATGATGCTATTAAATGGGTTACAGTTTTCTAAATACAGGGAGTCACACAAGTTTAAATTTTCCTGAGCTGCTGGACAGGGCAGTTTGTCTAATTCATAGTCTGTTTTGAAAACCCTCCCAATATGAGGCTTTACTTTTATACTCACTTTTCTGGGAGTAAAGCTGTAATCCTAACTTCATGTACCTGGGAGTAAACCCCAATGAATTCAATAGGATTTACTTTTGAGTCGACAAGGTTAGGATTGTGCTGTAAATCAATGGGATTTATGAGTAGACATAGCATAGGATCATGTTGCTAAATCCTCCTCTCTCTCTCTCTCTTTGTCTCTCTCTGCCCCAATCCTATTATCAAGGCAATTAGTCCTTAGGTATCATTGTTGATTTCTGGCAGAAAACTAATACTGATTTTTTAAACAAAATGTTCTGCAATGACCAACTGGTTTTGGCAATAAACTATTCTATGGGGTGTATGTATTTTTACATCTCCTCCCCCCCCTCTCTCTGTGTAGTCTTTCCTGTGAGGTAGGTTAAGCTGAGAGTTGGTTCAATCAAGCTGCACATGCTCAGTGTGTGTGCATGTGTATGTTGTCAAGGGGTGGGTTTTTTTTGGTCATTTGCTGTAAAATATCAGGATTGTGGAATGTTGTGGTTCAAACAATGGGGTGTGCCTTTGTGCATGTTTTTCCCCTACTGCATGGCTTGTGAATATGACATGACATATTTGCACCTCACTTTTCTTCCTGGCTCCCCTTTTATCTTTGCAACAACCCTGTGAGGTAGGTTCAGTGGTGTGCTGGAGCTGGCTCGTACAGGCTCGTGAGAGCCGATTGTTAAAGTTTTGAGAATTTTGCGAGCCGTTTGTTAACAGAGGGAGCAGGGGAACATTTCTGCTCCTCTGATTGGTGGACGAAAGACATGTGCCAGAAGCATGGGCTTCTGGGCAGAGCTTAGAAAAGTTACTTGTTTGAACTGCAACTCCCATCAGCCCAATCCAATGGCCATGCTGGCTGGGGCTGATGGGAGTTGTAGTTAGGGTTGCCATATTGCCCTGTTAGCCGGGTTTTACCCAGATTCTTTACATGCCACCTGGCACCCGTTTAGCCCCTTAGATGGCCTGGATTCTCAGCTTTAATTTAAAAAAAAGTTTCTAAGTGGTGCGGTTCTCGAGATATACATAAAAACGTCAGCCACCCCCCGACTGTTAAATCTTTTTTTAAAACAAATCTGTCCTGTATAGCACTTCGTAGCTCAGTCTAACCCTGCCCATTCAGGACTGCAGCCAATCAGTGTGAAGCCAGTTTGGTTGACCTGGACAGTGTCTAGACAACCTCATTGCAATGCCAGAAAATGGTTGCCCCCCCCCCGTTTATCTGAAAATCTCATAAATTGAGTAAGTATATACATTTCAGTTTTTTTCCCTCTTGTGTGCAGGAGTCAGATCCTGGGCAGTGTTTTCAAAACCTTCCCAATACTTGCTTTTGTGGGGGTAAAAGCATGCTAATCCCATATGCCCAGAGTAAATCGCATTGAGTTCAATAGGACTTACTTTTGAGTAGACATGGTTATGAATGTGCTGTAAATTAATGGGACTTTTGAGTGAATGTAAAAGAGAATTGTGTTTGTGTTCTAACCCTTTCTGTCCCCTTCAGTCCTATTTTAAAGCAAGTAGGCAGGTATTACAGTTTTTATTCTGTACTAATACTGATTTTTTTTTAAACTAATACTGATTTTTCTGCAATGACCAACTGGTTTGACAATAAAATATTATATGGGCTATATGTATTTATACATCTGCAGAGTGTGTGTGTGTGTGTGTGTGTGTGTGTGTGTGTGTGTGTGTGTGGAGTCTTTCCAACAACCCTGTGAGGTAGGTTTGGGAAACCAAGGCAACTCACAATAAGAAATAAATCCCTTTAAAATCCAATAACCGTAAAGCAAGAATAAACAGTTGGAAAACAGCCTAAAGAGGCATGATTCTGAATTTTGGGTTGGGTGAATGCAGTTGTTTATTTATTATTTGATTTATATCCCGCCCTTCCTCCCAGTAGGAACCCAGGGCGGCAAACAAAAGCACTAAAAGCACTTTAAAACATCATAAAAAACAGACTTTAAAATATATTAAAACACCTTTGAAAATATTTTTAAAAGCTTTAAAAAAACAGTATTTTTTAAAAAAGAAAAGGCTTAAAAACATATTAAAAAGCAATTCCAACACAGACTCAGCCTGGGATAAGGTCTCAACTTAAAAGAACAAGTTGAAAGAACAAGTTCCTTATCACTTGAGGCTGTAGTTCTCTGCACGCTTCCCAGTTTGAGTAAGCCCCATCGAATACATTGGGACTTGCTTCTGAGTAAACAAACATCGGATTGCACTATTATTATTATTATTATTATTATTATTATTATTATTATTATTATTATCATCATCATCATCATCATCATCATCTTTATTTATACCCCGCCCTTTTTCCAAACTGGAACTCAAGGCGGCTTCCAGATAAAAATAAGTACATATCATTAAGAACCTATAAAAATATAAAACATATAAACATATAAAATCAGCATTAAAACAGGATTAAACTATTAAGATGTTAAAACCAATTACTCTTAAAATACTGCAACCCAGTTTAGGAGCATACAAGTAAAACAATAACATACAGCATCCTCTTCAGTCACTACCCTTGAAACCTTCAGTTCCAAAGGCCTGCCGGAAGAAAAAAGTCTTTAGCTGTCAGCAGAAGGACTGCACAGGGGAGGCCATTCTTGCCTCCCTAGGGAGGGAGTTCCAGAGTCTAGGGGCAGCCACCGAAAAGGCCCTATCTCGTGTCCCCACCAGTCGCACTTGTGAAGGTGTTGGGATTGTGAGAAGGGTCTCTCCTGAAGATCTCAGGGCCCGGGCAGGTTCATATAGGGAGATACGGTCTGACAAATAGCCTGGACCTAAGCCATATAGGGCTTTATAGGTCATAACCAGAACTTTGAATTGTGTCCGGAAACAGACTGGCAGCCAGTGGAGCTGTTGCAGCAGGGGAGTTGTATGGTCCCTGTAACCAGCCCCAGTTAACATTCTGGCTGCAGCTCGTTGTACCAACTGAAGTTTCCAAACAGTCTTCAAAGGCAGCCCCACGTAGAGCGCGTTACAGTAGTCTAAGCGGGATGTAACTAAGGCATGTGTCACCATAGCCAGATCAGATGACTCCAGGAACGGGCGCAGTTGGCGCACTAGTCTTAACTGTGCAAAAGCATTCCTGGCCACCGCAGAAACCTGGGCCTCCAGGTTTAAGGCTGAGTCCAGGAGCACACCCAAACTGCGAACCTGCGTCTTCAGGGGAAGTGTAACCCCATCCATAAATATATTTACAGATTGTGTAATTCATACACATATCTGATAGTCATGTTTATATAAATATTTCTTTGTACTGTGTCCCAATAAGTATTTGATTTCACACTATGGTTGTAGATGATTTTTTCCTCTACATTTTAAGTGTGCCCTTCTTCCTGGGGGTGGTCATGGTTCTCCGTTGTTTTCATCCTGAGGGGAGGATAGGCTGAGAGATGGTGAGTAGCACATTTAAGGTCTCTTTACCTCCCCCCCTTTTTTATTTGTATTTATTTTATATTTCTCCAATATCTTCCCCTGGCTGTTTCTATGTATTTTAAATATTTTTAGATTAAATAAATATTAAATAAATAAATAGGAAATCATAATTGTGAACCTCCCTAAAAGCAATTTACCTATCCTTATGTTTTGGCAAAGTGATGGTGTGAAGGCATGCTGGTAGAACAAGAGACCATGTTTGAGGACTTTGTCACACATAACTTTTTGAGACCTGTAGATTCATGTTGGAAAGAACACGTGCACGTATTGAATGGTGGCTTGGGTGCTGTTTTTTCAGTCTACGCTGCATGCGTGGGGAAGGTGATACATCATCTGGCAGCAGTGGCAGCTAGCTTCATAACGTGAGATGAAAAACATTTGGATCACCATTCATTTGTTTACTTTTCTCACTATTGAGAGCACTTCATATATTACATTTTCATACACAGAAATTTAATCTTTGTATAGGAAAAATTATTTTGTAAAATATGAAGGACAGTGGCTGCCCAGTCAGTATAACCACTGTACAAGATCTACTCAGCCACTGTAATTACCTTTTTGTTTTGAGTGCCTTGTTGTCTGGGTCTTGGTTCAGGTGTGTATCCAACTTTGATATGCTTATGGAAGGGGTGTGCAAGTAGTGCCCCCCCCAAGTGTGGAGGCTTGGACAAACATTGTGTTATGGAAAACCAAAGTCTGTGTGAAAGTACATATTTGGGAATGCCATCAGTGTAATCCTAAACACACTTAATAAATAATATCGAAATTGCACGTCACAAAATAGTTTATGGTCATGTCCATAAGCACCAAGAGGGTAGTCGCTCAGGGGGTCTTAGTCCCTCTCCTTTTTTGGGAGCAGGGTCCATATGTCTCCAATCATCCTACAATCAGCATGAAAAGGGAGTGTGTTAGTCACTGAGAAGAGTCTTCTAATATGCTTCCTTGCCTTTCCTGCTGATTGGAGCCAATCAGAGTGAAAGGAGGTGAGTCAGCCACTGAGAAGACTCTTCTCAGTTGCTAACACTCTCCACTTACATGCTGATTGGCTCCTAGAGATGTTTGTTGTTGTGAGAGAATGCATTAACAAAGATCTCATTCTTAATCCAGGGGCAAAAAAGGGTGTATGTGGCTGCAACTATCATGAAGGGACTCTGCACTTCTGAATTTTCTACTAAACAACTGATAAATACCTATGTAACTTTGTGTCTGGAGACTTATTATTAAGAATCACTTTCCATAACTGTAAGGAGGTATGTCCACACACATGCATCCCAGGTACCTGAATGAGGGGTGAGAGCAGCACAGGGACATAAGCAGATGTCTTAGACCAGGGGTTCCCAAACTTTTCTTCTACATAGACCACTTGAAAATTGCTGAGGGTCTGAAAGTATCTGAAAACTTACTATGGGCATATGCAAGATAATTAACTCCCATTAGTGATAAGACCAAGAATTTATAATTATTATTTTAATTAAAACAAGAGGCTTATCAGTACTTTGAAGAGGTTGTTGTTATTATGTGCCTCCAAATCGACTATGACTTATGGTGACCCTATGAATCAGCGACCTCCAAGAGCATCTGTCATGTACCACCCTGTTCAGATCTTGTAAGTTCAGGTCTGTGGCTTCCTTTATGGGATCAATCCATCTCTTGTTTGGCCTTCCTCTTTTTCTACTCCCTTCTGTTTTCCCCAGCATTATTGTCTTTTCTAGTGAATCGTGTCTTCTCATGATGTGTCCAAAGTATGATAACCTCAGTTTCCTCATTTTAGCTTCTAGCGGCAGTTCTGGTTTAATTTGTTCTAACACTCAATTATTTGTCTTTTTTGCAGTCCATGGTATGCACAAAGCACTCCTCGAACACCACATTTCAAAGGATTTTTCTCTTATCCACTTTTTTCACTGTCCAACTTTCACATCCATACATAGAGATTGGGAAAACCATGGTCTGAATGATCCTGACTTTAGTGTTCAGTGATACATCTTGGCATTTGAGGACCTTTTCTAGTTCTCTCATAACTGCCCTCCCCAGTCCTAGCCTTCTTCTGATTTCTTGACTATTGTCTCCATTTGGGTTAATGACTGTGCCAAGGTATTGATAATCCTTGACAGGTTCAATGTCCTCATTGTCAACTGTAAAGTTACATAAATCTTCTGTTATCATTACTTTAGTCTTCTTGACGTTCAGCTGTAGTCCTGCTTTTGTGCTTTCCTCTTTAATTTTCATCAGCATTCGTTTCAGATCATTACTGGTTTCTGCTAAGAGTATGGTATCATCTACATATCTTAAATTACTGATATTTCTCCCTCAATTTTCACACCTCCTCATCTTGGTCCAATCCTGCTTTCCATAAGATGTGTTCTGCATATAGATTAAACAAATAGGATGATAAAATACACCCCTGTCTCACACCCTTTCCAATGGGGAACCAATTGGTTTCTCCATATTCTGTCCTTACACTATCCTCTTGTCCAGAGTATAGGTCGTGCATCAGAACAGTCAGATACTGTGGTACCCCCATTTCTTTTAAAACCGTTCCATAGTTTTTTGTTATCTACACAATCAAAGACTTTGCTGTAATCTGTATAGCACAGGGTGATTTTCTTCTGAAATACCTTGGTCTATTCCATTATCCAGCATATGCTTGCAATATGATCTCTGGTGCCTCTTCCCTTTCTAAATCCAGCTTGGATCTTTTTTCTGGAGAGCCGGTTGTTAAATATTTACCAGCACACCACTGGGTAGGTTAGACTGGGGGTTGGTTCAGTCAAGCTGCACAAGTGTTTTTTTTAATTGCTCCTATCTTTTTAATGTTTCAGTGTTAATTAATTATTGTATGATTATGGTTTTTGAATTATTTCTAACTGCTGTAAAATGTGAAGGCAGGAACTCTGACAGGCTGGTTAAATGCCCGTTAAATAAATACATCCCAAATCAAGACTGTGGATTTAAATTAACTGTTCATATCGGTAATATATGTTCATAAGCACCAGCACTTGCCAATAGATTCCCGGTGTGTGTTTGGGAATGTAGGGAATGTACAGTGTACTGGGCCCAGGAAATCCTGTGGTCACCCTGATCTAAGTGGTGCTCCCACCATCTTCACCTGCCCTCACCTGATGTCACAAATTAGGACTTCTGCTGGGCCTAATTTGCCACATGGATGGGCAGTGCCTTCCCAAAGCTGCAGTAAGCCTACAAACAAGTCTGGGTCAAGTCACTGAAGGATTCCTCTAGCAATGCAGTAAAGCTTTGCATCATGTGGCAGTTTGGGGGCTGAACCACGTCGGGCATCTTTGCTGATCCCATGCACTCGATCTGCATTTTGGCCTGAAGGACCCAAGGGACTTGTGAATGCATAGAGGGTGAATTGTTGTAAGTAGGCCCAATTTGTGATGTTGCACAATGCTGATCACAGGGGACATCTGTTAAGGCTTCACCCTTGGCTTACAGTTTCCTGGCTTTGTGGAGCATGAGCCAGCCTGAACTCTGATTTTATGCTAGTAGGCTTTTTTGATCATTGAATCAAGATACTTAAAAAACCATCTCCTCTCTTGTAGCAGTGGCTAAATCCAGTGGTGGCTGGTCGCTGAAGCATCTTGGACAGCTCCTTGAACTTTTGGACTAAAGCCCGGTGCAGATTCCCCTGCGCCACCGACATGGAGCCATCAGCCACCGCTGCCTAAACTCTTTGTTTCGAGACAAAAATGCAGGCATAAGCATTTGTGGTTTCAAACATGGAGGGGCAGAACTGTCCCCCTCGCCCCCCCCCATATATGGTACCCATTCTTAAAAAATCTTCCTCTTGTAGCCTAGTATAACAGATGGGACAGCTGTGTATTCATTTCTTAGGTCAAAAGCCAAATCTTTTCTAGATTGTTTTATCTTATGCACAGTAAGTTATGGCTGGTTTTGGACTGAAGAGTGTTAATTTACAAGACATTAGTTTTTTTTTAAAGGAGGGGAGATGCATGATTAATCGTCCAGTTATATTATTTTGATTTGGGCTTGACAAGTTTTCTCAGAGTGCTGAACTCTAGTATAAATACATGGTCAGCCCAGCTGTTCAAACAATGTGATTAATTAAACTGATTCCATGTGAAAAACAACATCGACTCTCGCTCTCAAATTGCAAATCATTCCCAATAAATAGGGGGAATGGGCAGCTGAGGGTTATTAATTGCTTTTAGGACGATTAATCAATATTATAAGCAGCAGCCCACAAGTCTAGCAGACATTCCAAAGCCCTATACGTGATGATGGACTTCTTTGAAGGGGGCTTAAGCACATGAGATAGCTGTGAATGCATCCTTGAGGGGAATGTATGCCATTTTGTGTTGACCTTTTTTTAAAAAAATGGAAAGGGAACAAAGTTTCTGGTCCTCACCATTTCAGAGTGAAAATTCAGAAAAATTGTGGGGAGGGGCATTTTCTCAAAACCACTGCCTTAGCATAAAATATAATACAGGAGCTATGTAAGTCTAATGCAACAAGAGTCTCATTGCACCAACAAAGTTTTCCAGAGTAGGCTGGACCTTGACATGATCATTTTCATATTGTAGCCTAGTGCGCTCTTTCTCTCTTTAATTTCCCACACGCAGAGAGATTTTGGTGTGGTGGTGCTTTCAAGCAAGTGATCCCCACTCTAAGGTGAGAGAGTCCCCAAGGGAGGACTGTACCACATGCTCAATTTCATGTTTTGAACTAATTTTAATGTTGAAATCCCTCGTGGAAACTCTAAGTCCCAAATCCAAAATGCTTCCTCTAAAAAGCATTCATCTCTATTCTGTTTTGTTTTGTTTGATGTTGCATTGAACTTAGTTTTGTACTGCATACTAGGAAGAGCATATTCCATATACATTGTTGGGAAGGTGCTGACCACCTGCCTCACTGGCACGAAAGACTGACTCCTTGCCATTGAATTTTGCCCCAAGTGAAATGTTGAGGTGAATTTGTAGGATTTGCTTGAGCAAAACATCAAGGAACTTCAGGGGAACGGAGAAATATTTTGAATCAACATTGGCAACATTTCTCTCGGGAGGGGGTCTGGCACTGTACACTCCCTAAGTCACCACCAAGTTTTGCCTAGAGCAAAATTTCAAAGCCAATGTCGAGGTTCCTGCTTGAGCAAAACATCCAAGGAATTCCAGGCACTGCTAAACGAGTTTTGCTCAAAGAAGTGACATTTTATTCGTTTTTGGAATTTGTGTATCAGTGACAACGGGGAGGGTACAGAAGAAAGATCATTAATATTTCAATTAAGATGATTATAAGACACTTGTTTGGTGCTTGCCCGAAGGTCCAAATTGTTTCCCATATATTCTCTCGGTCTCAACCTCACACTAGATCTGGGATGGGAATCTCAGGCCCAGGAGTCAAATGCGGCCCTCGAAGCTTCTCTGTTTGGCTGTTTGGACTCTCTTCAGGTCACACACTCTCCTGAGCTGTAGTGTAACCATTACCAGCCCTGCTTTGCAGCCTGGAATGCGACTGTGCTTCCTGCATGCCTGGATGGAGGATGAAAGAGGCATGAGCATGAAGGGAAAAAAGCCAACTGGAAAAAAAGGTAAGAACCACATTTATTGCTCTGTCTACTTTTACTTCTGGGCCCACACATCACTGGCATGTGGCCCTGAGAAGGGGATGTGGCCCTTGGGCTGAAGAAAGTTCCCCACCCGTGCACTGGGTGATTCTTCTTATCCCCATGCTACACATGGGGAGAATGAGGCTAAGAGATCTGTGGCTTGTCAAACTCCTTTGAGTTCATGGATGAGATGAAACGAGCTTTTCTAGTTCACAGATCAAATGACAAATGTGGGTCAAGTGAACTCCCTTGAGAAGTGGCCGGGCATACTTGTCAGGACAGCCAGTGGTGGTGGGGGTGCAGAGAACAGCCTGCTAATAGTCAGGATCCCACCTGCTTTTCATCTCCGCCAAATCTCAATGTTGCACCTTGCAATGACCCCCAGAAGAAATGCATTCAAATGTAACTTTTCAAAATGCCTCACAGATGTCCCTCCAACCGTGACGCAAGTCTTCCAAGCTGACTTTCAAATTAGTGTCCCCCTGTTAGGGATGATGCTCACTTTCCCAGATTTTGACTTTCAAGGTCAACTATACATCTGGAAACTCAATGGCGAGAAACCTGCTCCTGCCTGGAGCAAAGAAGCAACAGGTGGGAGAGAGGTTGCAAGCACCCCTCTCCCCCGATGAGAGAAAGGGGCCTTTTCTGTAGTAGCCCCCTCCCATCAATGGAATGCTCACTGTAGGGAGGCCCATCTAGCGGTAACTTTCTCATCATTTTGGCACTAGGCAAAGATCAGGTTTTGTTTTCCTAGGCATTTGGGCAGCGTCAACGATAACATAATGCCAAAATCATCATGCAGTTATACAGGCCTGTGGTGCAACTGTACGTGCAATATGCTGTACAGTTCTGATCATGTCACCTCAAAAAGGATATAGCAGAGCTGGAAAAGGTTCCGAAAGGGCAGCCAAAATGACCAAGGGAATGGAGCGACTCCCCTATGAGGCAAGGTTGCAGCATTTGGGGCTTTTTATTTTAGAGAAAAGGCAAATAAGGGATGACATGATAGAAATGTATAAAGTGGTGGATGGCATGGAGGGAGTGGATAGCGAAAAGGTTTTCTCCTTCAATCAATCAATCAATCTTTATTTTTACCCCGCCCTTTTTCCAAAACTGGAACTCAGGGCGGCTTACAAATAAAAACTACACATAGGTAAAAAACATACAAAAATATACAATTAAAATAGAATTAAACTATTCGTAACATTAAAACCATAAAACATACACTTAAAATACTAAGACAATTTAAAACATTAAGAATAGGACCATAGAACAATATAACAGACCTTATGAGGCCCTATCTTAAACATCTTCTAGTCCAAAAGCCTGTCGGAATAAAAAAGTCTTTACTTGCCGACGGAAGGATGGCAAGGAGGGGGCCATTCGTGCCTTCCTAGGATGGGAGTTCCAGAACCTAGGAGCAGCCACCGAGAAGGCCCTATCTCGCGTCCCCACCAATCGTGCTTGCGAAGGTGTTGGGACTGAGAGAAGGGCCTCTCCTGAGGATCTCACAAAGGAATTATGGATCTCCAGTGAAGCTGAATGATGGGAGATTCAAGGCCGATGAAAGAAAGTACTTCTTCACGCAACACTATGGAATTCGCTCCCACAAGAGGCAGTGATGGCCACCAGCTTGGATGGCTTTAAAATACATGGAGGGTAAGGCTATCAGTGGCTACTAGCTGTGACGACCATACTCTGCCTCCATTGAATGCCAGTTGGAGACCACAAGAGGGAGAGTGCTCTTGCCTCAGGTCCTGCTTGTGGGCTTCCCAGAAGAGGCATCTGGCTGGCCAGTGTGAGAACAGGATGCTGGACTAGATGAGCCTCCTTTAGCCTGACCCAGCAGACTCTTTTTATGCTATTAGGTTCTTAAGTTTTTGCAGTGGGAAGCAATATATAAATTTAAGAAACCCAATCTACCTCACTTGTTTCTCTGCTCCAAACTGCCCCCTACTGAAGGGGCTTTTCCTAAGAAGAGGACCACCAGGGTTCAGTTACATATTGTACATCTTGAGATCGTCTGACCTCTTATTATATATATATATATATATATATATATATATATATATATATATATATATGTATATGTATATGTATATATATATATATATATATGTATATGTATATGTATATATATATATATATATATGTATATATCTTTATTGTTACGGTGGGTGACCAGCATAAGGGAAAAGGGAAAGAAAATGTAAAAAACATAAAACTCTCGGGGGGGGATTATCCTAGTATATATAAACTCTTATTATACCCAGTTGATCACTGCACTCTGCAGTTGAGGGCCTCCTGCAGATACTGTCTTATCAAGAGGTCCGTTTCGCACAACATAGGAAGTGGACCCTTAGAGTAGTGGCACCTCCCCTTTGGAATTCCCTCCCCTTAAATATTAGACAGGCACCATCTCTGTTATATTTTCGGCACCTACAGAAGACCTGCCTCTTTCAACAAGCCTTTTAAGTAGAGACCTTATCCCAGTCTACGTCTGTGTTGGAATTGCTTTTTAAGGTGTTTTTAAAGCTGTTTTTTGAAAAAAAGATCTTTTGTTTTAATATATTTTAAAGTCTGTTTTTAAAATGTTTTAGAGTGTTTTTAGTGTTTTCGTTTGCTGCCCTGCATGGCCATTTGACATCAGGTGATTCAACTTCAAAGGAAGAATCGGGGATGATTGTGATGATTACTGTTACTATTAGTATTATTGAATTGCCTCTTATGAAGCATCTCAAAGTGATTTCACAGTACGATAACTTATTTTTCATGGTGATGGTCTAGGAGAGGGCATTCTCTGTGGCAAACCCTGAGTTGTGGAATTCGCTTCTTACAGAGGGGTGTCTGGCAACTTCACTGTACAGCTTTTATCGTATGCTGAAGATACACCTCTTTACCCTGCCCTTTGATGCCTGAGATATATACTTTTAGGACCCTAGTCTTATGATTGTAATTTATTTTATATAGTTTTTAAGATTGTATTTTTATATTGGTCTAACCTGCCCTGGGATCTTATGGTGAAGAGTAGGTAAGAAATCAAATTTTTGTTGTCATTGAAACAAATGCATTTGTGAAAACAATTACACATGCAAAAATGATTACAAACTGTTAAATAAATAGGGTTCTATCCAAGGTTGAGAGCCAGTGTGGTATACTGGTTAGAGTGTTGGACTATAGCCTGGGAACCAGGGTTCAAATCCCCATACAGCCATGAAGCTCACTGGGTGACCTTGGGCCAGTCGCTGCCTCTCAGCCTCAGAGGAAGGCAATGGTAAACCACCTCTGAATATCACTTACCAGGAAAGTCCTATTCATAGGGTCGCCATAAGTCGAGATCGACTTGAAGGTAGTCCACCCACCCACCCACCAACCAAGGCAAGGTTAGCCATACTCAGAGTTAGGGATGGAAAGATCTGTAAATTCCAGTTCTCTTAGTTTCTCATTTTTCCAATCTTAAATTCAGGTTGCCACATTTCTGCAGTAATTTGCAATTTTTAAAAAATCATTAAAAATCCATGATTTTAGTTCAAATTTCCTTTAATGAACACATTTTTGCATGCAGTTTTGACTAATAAACACATTTTACAACATTTTCTTCTAATGCATTTTTGTATGTTATTTTCCCTGCTATATTCATTTCTATCCACATTTCCCCCAAAATATGCATTTTCATAAGCATTGTTCAGCTGGAGAACTCCACCACAAAATTCTGCTATGCGTGAATACTCAGGGATGGCTTTGTTTTTGGTCCTCACATTGCCTCTAAAAATGTGGATTTGATAGATATTGCTGTAAATGCAAACTGAATTGCATTTCTCCCCAACCCCTACTCAGAGTAAACCCAGAGGTTCCCCACCACTGCCCGTTAAGGCCACCTTGTGCATTTGTGACTGGGGAGATTTCATACCAGGGACTTAGTGGCCCCAAGCGCCCGGTCTTCACTCTGAACGCCACCACCTCCTACATTTCCATCTTGACCATCATTTCAGGAGGCGAAGAGGCATAACACTTCTTTGGCCTTTGCCCTGCCTCTGATTCTTGGCAGACACCCCCTTCTGTTTGCCACACGTTGTTTGCCTGAAAAACCCACCTGGAGGGCAGCCCCCTCCGCAGGGATCGGCTTGCATTGCAAAAGAAAGCCCAGCTGCTCTCTGCTGCGCTTGAAGTCTATGCAACCCACCTGCAATTTATTGACTGGGATTAGACGCTTATTGTGTATGACACTTTAAATACCATTACAGCCGAGTTTATACAAGAGAGCCCAAGTTTTGAAAAACTGGAATCTTAGCAGAAAACAGCTGCAGCATTTGTTTACATGATAGGGAGGAAAGAATCTTGCGTTTGGCTCCGGGATGTTCTACAGCGGGCTCTATGTGTGTGTGGGGCACATCCAGCTGACAACCAAGGGGGTGGGGGGAATTAGGGGAGAAGCTAGTTATCTATTCCACTCCCTATTTTACATTTGCCAGCTAATTTGCCCCAATATTGAGACCTATGCTAGGGTTTATTCTTGAATCCCTCCATTGCAGGTCTGCCAAATGGCCCCCCGAAACTCTAAGTCCCTCCGGAATCCTGGGTCATTTTGTATGTGTGTGTGTGATGGGGTGAACTTCTCTTAGTTTGATGATCTCCCTACAGGCTGCTTGCATTCCACGTTGTGTTTCTAGCATGAAAGACTTTGTTTGAAATCATAACAGTCACCAGGCTGTAACCACATCATGATACACAGAGAGAGAGGGAGGAAGAAAGAGAGAGAATCATGTGTGCTTTGGATTTGACATTCTGATTTATGGCAGTGTGCTCATTACACAGCTGCAATCATGTTTTCTAACCGTGATGTTCGTGATTTGTCCTTCACTCTTGTCTTGAAGAAAATAAAAACCACCAGGTGAGGATCATTCACTGGCCCTTTGGCCGAAGACTATCAGAGACTGGTTTGTATTGTATGCGGCTGATTGTAATCATTGTATTTTTACAGCATGAAATGAAACGACTATTTTCATTCGGAGGAGGTGGCAGCGATGATGGTTCCCTGTGCATTTACTTCCTAGTAGGAGTGCAAAATTTGATGTCTATAACTTGGATGAAGTCCTTGGTGGGTGCTCAGCTGACTCGGGAGGTTCAGGGCGATCAATGTTTACTTGCTTATTAAAATAATTGGATACCACTTGCTGGATCTCAGATCAGTGTCTAGCACAATATCATAAGACATAATAAAAAGGCACATTAGAATACAGTAAAATAACCCATCAGGGAGACAGTAATACCCTTAAAATCCCATAATGGCTGGCATATCAGTAGACAGCAAAAGCTGCGTCAAACCAAAAAATGATCAGCGTGTGCTAGAATCACTGTTAGCACATGCTTTATTTGCCATAACCCCAGTTGGGAGAGTTGCTGCAGGTCAGTGTGGACCGGGGTCGCCAATCTTTTGGGATCAGAGGGCACACTTCAAAGTTTGAGAGAGTGCAGGAGCCACAATCACAAAATGGCTGCCATGGGGGTGTGGCATAACACAAAATTAGACAGTAGTCATGGTGAAGCTTTTCCCATAATTGTATTTCCGTAGTATAAAAGGCTTGACCTTTTGAATTTCTACCTGCTGTACAGCTGTTAAAAGCACAAAAATCTTGTTTTTCCCCAATGCCGACTGTAAACCAAAGCCTAAATTGCCATCCTGTACCCACTTACCTGGACGTAAGTCCCATTAAATAAAAAAGAGTCTTACTTCTGAGTAGACATGTATACCATTGTACTGTAAGTTAACTATATAGTGAATTCTTAATGAGTCCCTACTCTTTAGCTCCTGCAAACCAGGAGACATGCCTAAAGTTTTCACATTTTCATTTTGGAGGGAGGGGGATTCTTTAATATTCACCCACACTTATTGTGATTGTATAGTACTATTTGCAGAAAACAGTTTCTAGGCACTACCTGATCTCAAGCAAACCTGGCACAGGAAAGATGCATCCTGGTTGCTAAGGAAAAGGGGCAAACTATGGGGATTCCAAGGTCTAGGTAAAAAGTAGGAAAAGTGCACTAAAAGGGAAGGGAAAACAGCCGCTCTTTAGGACCCCAGAGATTCCTATTGCCTGGTGTTCAAACAACTCACTTATCAATCACAGCTCTTACTTCACCCATTGGCTGAAAACACTGACAGGCAGGAGTAGCTAGGCTGCCTCAGTTCATAGAATTCTCTTAGAAGGGTATTACAGAATCATAGTAGAGTTGGGCTTATAAGGCCATTGAGTCCAACCCCCTGCTCAATGCAGGAATCCAAATCAAAGCATTCCCGACAGATGGCTGTCCAGCTGCCTCTTGAAGGGCTCCAGTGTCAGAGAGCCCACTACCTCTCAAGGTAATTGGTTCCATTGTCATATGGCTCTAACAGTTAGGAAGTTTTTCCTGATGTTCAGTCAAAATCTGGCTTCCTGCAACTTGAGCCCATTATTCTGTGTCCTGCACTCTGGGATGATCGAGAAGAGATCCCGGCCCTCCTCTGTGTGGCAACCTTTCATGTACTTGAAGAGTGCTATCATATCTCCCCTCAGTCTTCTCATCTCCAGGCTAAACATGCCCAGTTCTGTCAGTCTCTCCTCATAGGGCTTTGTTTGCAGTCCCCTGATCATCCTTCTTGCCCTCCTCTGAACCTGTTCCAGTTTGTCTGCATCCTTCTTGAAGTGCAGAGACCAGAACTGGAAGCAGTACTCAAGATAAGGCCAAACCAAAATGTATCTATACATTTTGTTCCATAACATTGTTTCTAAGAGGGCTAGAGACTTTTTAAATGAAAGCCCTTGTTCTGGGCTACCTGCTGGGGGCATCACTCAAGGCCTTTGCAAGTGCCATGGTATCTGAGGGTGAATGGTTGGCAACTCCTGGTGCTGACCAAGCTAGATGAACCAATGGTTTGATCTGCTATAAGGCAACTTTTAGGAAGGCAATGGTAAACCACCTCTGAATACTTCTTACCACGAAAACCCTATGAACAGAGTATCCAAAATGCAACACAAGAAAGTGCTGGACAAGTATGAGTAGTGCTGTGATTAACGATGCAGCTGGGTCAAAGCCGAAAGGAAGCCCTGAGGCTGATGCGCACAGATGCAAAAGGAGAGTCCGGAGTTGTATGATGCACACAATAGGAGCATGGAATGTGAGAAGCATGAACCAGGGAAAGTGAGAAATTGTCAAGAAAGAAATGGAACGTATCAACATTACAATACTTGGCGTGACTGAATTAAAATGCCGCCCTGGGCTCCTGCTGGAAGGAAGGGCGGGGTATAAATAAAATAATAAAAAATCAATAAAATGGACAGGAATGGGACATTTTCAATCAGACACTACAAAATATTTTATGCAGAAAATGAGAAATTAAGAAGAAATGGGGTTGCTTTAATAGTGAGAAAGGATGTAGCAAAAGCAATTAGGAGCTATAATGCAAGGTCTGAGCAAGCTATATCAATAAGATTAAAGGGGAAACCTATTACTATAACCATCATCCAAGTCTATGCTCCAACTGCAAATGCAGATTTTATACAGAAGTACAGGAAGAAATTGATCACACACCCAAACAAGATGTGCTGATAATCATGGAGCACTGGAATGCAAAAGTAGGGAACAGAGACGATACAGGAATTGTGGAAAAATGGGGCTTAGGAGACAGAAATGAAGCAGGAGAAAGACTTACTGAATTCTGTGAAGCCAATTATTTGTTTCTTGTAAACACATATTTTGAGCAACCGAAAAGACGACTGTACACGTAGACATCACCAAATGGTCAATATAGGAATCAAATTGATTATATAATTGGTAGCAGAAGATGGAGAAGTTCCATACTTTCTGAGAAAACAAGACCAGGAGCAGACTGCTGTACAGATCATGAACTGGTCGTATCGAAAATCAAAGTAAAGCTAAATAAGAACAACAAAGCAAACATAATGCCAAAATACAATTTAAATAACATCCCAGAAGAATATAAAGATCAAATAAGGAACTGATATGAGGCTTTAAACTTAGTTGACAGAGAACCAGAAGAACTATGGAGTGAAGTTAGAGACATCAGAGAAGGATGCAAAAAGACAATACCTCTAGTTAAAAAGAGAGAAAGACCTCAGTGGATGACTGAAGAAACTCTTAAAATGGTTAAAGAGAGAAGGAAAGCAAAAGGAGATACAAACATGCTTAGAACCCTCAATGCAACAATACAGCAACTAGTAGGTAGGGACAAAGAGAACTATTACAATACACACTACACTGGACTGCCTTCAAGTCGATCCTGACTTATAGCGATCCTATGAATAGGCTTTCATGGTAAGCGGTATTCAGAGGGGGTTTACCATTGCCTTCCTCTGAGGCTGAGTGGCAGTGACTGGCTCAAGGTCACCCAGTGAGCTTCATGGCTGTGTGGGGATTCAAACCCTGGTTCCCAGGTCGTAGTCCAGCACTCTAGCCACTACATCACACTGGCTCTCATTACAATAGTTATTGTATAGAAATAGAAGAGGACAACAAAAAGTGTAGAACAGGAGCCCTATTCCAAAAGATTAGAGAATTAAAAGGGAAATTTAAACCAAGAGTAGGGATGTTGAATAATCAACAGGGGAACACACTGACTGACCTAGATGAAATAAAAGGAAGATGGAAGCAATACACTCAAGAATATAAAAGAGATGCAAAGATGACAGATTCGTTCATGGAAGAACCAGAAATTTTAGAATGTGAGGTGAAAGCTGCTCTTAAAATACTTGGAAGAAACAAGTCACCAGGAACAGATGGCATACCAATAGAATTGCTACAAGTTACTGAGACTGAATCTGTCCAGATTTTGACAAAAAATTGTCAACAAATATGGAAAACTAAACAATGGCCCACAGACTGGAAGCGTTCAATATACATCCCAATTCCAAGGAAAGGAGATCCCAGAGAATGCAGTAATTATCGAACTATTGCCTTAATATCCCATGCAAGTAAAGTAATGCTCAAAATTCTACAACAAAGGCTCTTACCATATATGGAGCGAGAAATGCCAGACGTCCAAGCAGGATTTAGAAAGGGAAGAGGCACCAGACATCATATCGCAAACATACATTGGATAATGGAACGGACCAAGGAATTTCAGAAGAAAATCACCCTGTGCTTTATAGATTACAGCAAAGCCTTTGCCTGTGTAGATCATGAAAAACTATGGAATGCTTTAAAAGAAATGTGGGTGCCACAGCATCTGATTGTCCTGATGCACAACCTATACTCTGGACAAGAGGCTACTGTAAGGACAGAATATGGAGAAACGATTGGTTCCCAGTCAGAAAGGATATGAGACGGGTGCATCTTATCACCCCATTTGTTTAATCTATACAAAGAACATGTCATACAGAAAGCAGGATTGGACCAAGATGGAGGTGTGAAAATTGGAGGGAGATATATGAATAATTTAAGATATGCAGACGATACCATACTATTAATAGAAACCAGTAATGATTTGAAACGAATGCTGATCAAAGTTAAAGAGGAAAGCACAAAAACAGGACTACAGCTGAACGTCAAAAAGACTAAAGTAATGACAACAGAAGATTTATGTAACTTCAAAGTTGACAATGAGGACACTGAACTTGTCAAGGATTATCAATACCTCGGCACAGTCATTAAGTAAAATGGAGACAATAGTCAAGAAATCAGAAGAAGGCTAAGACAGGGGAGGGCCCCTATGAGAGAACTAGAAAAGGTCCTCAAATGCCAAGATGCATCACTGAACATTAAAGTCAAGATCATTCAGACCATGGTATTCCTGATCTCTATGTATGGATGTGAAAGTTGGACAGTGAAAAAAGTGGATAAAAGAAAAATCAGCTCATTTGAAATGTGCTGTTGGAGGGGAGCTTTGCGCATACCATGGACCGTGAAAAAGACAAATAATTGGGTGTTAGAACAAATTAAACCAGAACTGTCACTAGAAGCTAAAATGATGAAACTGAGGTTATCATACTTTGGACACATCATGAGAAGGCATGATTCACTAGAAATGACAATAATGCTGGGAAAAACAGAAGGGAATAGAAAAAGAGAAAGGCCAAACAAGAGATGGATTGATTCCATAAAGGAACCCACAGACCTGAACTTACAAGATCTGAACAGGGTGGTTCATGACAGATGCTCTTGGAGGTCACTGATGTCGGAATTCTATTGAGTTGCGCAGCAGAGCAGAGCGTATTGAGCGAGCTTATGTGTGTGTGTGTTTGAATCTTTGCTAAGATTCTACCTTCCCTGCAAATTAGTCAGACAGAGACTTTAAGCTTTAAAATAAGAAAGAACTACTTTATTCTGGAAGTACATGCTTGATAGGAAAGAGTTCTATTTTTGTTTCATTTTTAAACCGCCCATAGCGAATAGCTCTCTGGGCGGTGTACAAAACATAGCTAGCTATGTTGGAGCAGTCTGCACTGGTCCCAGTGCAGCTCTCATGCTGGTTGAGAGGGAGAGACAAAGGAAAGATGTCTGCTCCCCTCTCGAGAGAGAAGAAGGAACTGGGAAGGCGGGAAGGAACTGGGATCAACATCCTTTGCATATCAGTCTAGCAGGAGGGGAGAGAGACAGCAAGGATCAAAGGACAGGTATAGCCTAGCAACCAAGAGGTCTCCTCCCTAGCTACCCTTTTTAACCCCATGCAGCCTCAACCCACCAAGTTGGAGTTGAACCTCATACATTCCAACAGCTGATCCATAGGGCCGCCATAAGTCGTAATCGACTTGAAGGCACATAACAGCAACAAAAGTCAACTTCCTAAGTTCTTATATTTGGATTCTAAGTCAGCACGGAGAAGAGGAGTGAGAGGCGTCTCTTTAGTGCCTCCTGCAAAACCAACATGTTATCTCCTTTTACCCAGGTGCGTGTTTGTTTGAGCCTCAATTTTTCATTTTCTGTGCTGTTCAACGGCTTTCCTATCCATTCCTTTGTTATGCCACTTCCTCTCTCTTGAAGATTGGGAGAGAAAATGGATTTAGTTCACATTTATCGGTGAAACTGGCACTTTCCAAAACAACATAAGAACTGAAAGAAAGCCATCCTTTGAAATTTGCACTTATCTGAATTTTGCAATGTAGTTTGCCAACCAATGTTTACAAAAAGGCATATATTAGGGGAAAGCGTGCATAACAATGAATATATTAGTGAAAATATGATACAAAATGCATTATATTTGGGGAAATTGCTTGCAAAAGTAGTCAAAACTGCATACAAGAATGTATGTATTAGGAGAAATTCATGCTAAAACAGGTGTAATTGACAAAGTTGTCCATCCCTCTCCCCCCTCTTTTTTGGGGGGGGAGGGAACCTGATGGTCTTTGGCCACACTGCTTTCCTTAAGGAGGGTTGCTAGACTTGAAAACACCCCCTCTACACTTCAGTCTTATGTAACATGGAGATCGGCTCCATAGCGTGCGCATGCATGGGTTACAGCTTGCGCATAACTTCATTAAGTAAAAATGCTGCTGCTGTTCCCTCTTTTTTTAGTTTTGGTGTTACTTTTTTAAAAACCGTACAGGAAGCACCCAATGGAAAGGACAAAAAGAAGAGAATCTCTCTCAAATGTGCTGAAGAGTAATGCACTTTTTATGAATGCCCAGTGTGTTTTGGCCATAAGAGGCTTTCCTGAGAGGCTTTCTGTTAAAGAGACAGACAATTAATAAACGATGCTTAACATTCTAAAATGTTTATAAAGCCCCCAAATGGGCATTAATTTTTTTTAAAAGCCCTCTCTTCAGCATCTTTGAGACTGATTCTTCTTTTTTGTCATCTGGTAACCTGTCCATGTTTTTGGATTTTATACCAAAAATATCTCACCTTTGGCCCAAAGGTTAAAACAAACAAGCAAAAATAGTTTGACTGGAGGGGAGGGAGAAGTGTATTGGTTAGGGGGGGTGTCAAGTGGCCACGTTTCTCCTGAGAAGAGAGAACTGATGGAGATATTTGCAACCGTCCAGGTTCTCATTCGTTCCATCATTTCTGATCCTCTGCAACAGCGGTTTGCAAACTCTGCTCTGGGGTTCCTTTGAAGCTTATCAGGATTTCCTGAAGGATAAGATGAGTTTGGCAGGCGAGCCTCCCTGAAAGACAGCTGCCTCTTCTCCCCATCTTCCCCCCCACTACTAATCTTTCCCTGAAATGTGCAATTGCGGAGGAATGCATTGGCCCAGTTGGTAGGCCAGGGGTGGGGATCCTTTTTCCTATCAAGGTTTACATTCCTTCAGGGGCAACTGTTTTGGGTGCCTCGTGCTGGTGGTGGGCGGGTCCAGAGTCAGTGATGGGTGGACCCAGAGTCAGTAATGGGCAGTTCTCCCATGCTGCCCTACGGCACCCCCTGGAAGGTTCTGAGAAAAATTAAGTGTTCCTAAGAAAGAGATGTGGAGCACAGATGCATGCTGTGAATGTTAATAGTAATGAGCTGGCTAAAAGCAATCTGGTAAACTAGAGAGGAAAAACCGGCGTGGTTTTTGCATGGGAGGGTGTCCTAGAGGCAACCTGATTATCACAGCCTTTGCCAACGTGGTGCCCTCCAGATGTTTTAGATGATAACTCCCATCAGCCCCTGCCAGCATGGGCCTGTTGGCTGGGGCTGATGGGAGTTGTGGTCCGAAATGTCAGGAGGGCACCAGGTTAGGGGAGGGCTGTCTTAGCCTATTCTTGTGTGAGATGAATCCAGGCTGGGTTACATTTGCTGATAGCGATAGGAAGACTCGATTCACAACATCATGTAGGAGATGTTTTCAATTAACCAGCACAATTGTGTTGATGCAGACGCTCCTTGAACTCTGTTAGAAATTGTAGGGATTTTCTTCTGTTCTGGGATGGATGGATGGATGGATGGATGGATATGAAAACTAGCCTGGCATGAAATAAAAAAGTGGTCCTGGGCCAAAAAGGAAGAAAATCCCTACAATTTCTAATTGAGGGTGAAGGAGCTTTTGCATCATCACAATTGTTGACACAGTGAATATATGTATATGGGGTGTGTGTGTGTGTATTAATATAAGCAATCCATAGGTCCAAATAGGTATCCAAATGAGAATGACGATTATATGTGTGCGAATGCTGTGGACATAATGTATCTCGACTTCAGCAAAGCTTTTGACAAAGTGCCCCATGATATTCTGATTAGCAAGCTAGCTAAATGTGGGCTGGATGGAACAACTCTCAGGTGGATTCACAGCTGGCTCCAGAATCGTACTCAAAGAGTGCTTATCAACAGTTCCTTCTCAAACTGGGCAGAAGTAACGAGTGGGGTACCACAGGGCTCGGTCCTGGACCCAGTGCTCTTCAATGTTTTTATTAACGACTTGGATGAGGAGGTACAGAGCATGCTTATCAAATTTGCAGATGATACAAAATTGGGGAGCACAGCTAATACCATGAAAGACAGAAACAAAATTCAAGGGAACCTTGATAGGCTGGAGCATTGGGCTGAAAAGAACAGAATGAAATTCAACAGGGATAAATGCAAAGTTCTACACTTAGGAGAAAGAAACCAAATGCACAGTTATAAGATGGGGGACACTTGGCTCAGCAATACGACATGTGAGAAGGATCTTGGAATTGTCGTTGATCACAAGCTGAATATGAGCCAACAGTGCAATGTGGCTGCAAAAAAAGCAAATGCTATATTAGGCTGCATTAAGAGAAGTATAGTTTTCAAATCACGTGAAGTATTAGTTCCCCTCTGTTCAGCACTGGTTAGGCCTCATCTTGAGTACTGCATCCAGTTCTGGTCTCTGCACTTCAAGAAGGATGCAGACAAACTGGAACAGGTTCAGAGGAGGGCAACAAGGATGATCAGGGGACTGCAAATAAAGCCCTATGAAGAGAGACTGAAAGAACTGGGCATGTTTAGCCTGGAGAAGAGAAGACTGAGGGGAGATATGATAGCACTCTTCCAGTACATGAAAGGTTGTCACACAGAGGAGGCCAGGATGTCTTCTCAATTGTCCCAGAGTGCAGGACGCAGAATAATGGGCTCAAGTTGCAGGAAGCCAGATTTTGAGTGAACATCAGGAAAAACTTCCTGTTAGAGCCATATGACAATGGAACCAATTACCTAGAGAGGTAGTGGGCTCTCCGACATTGGAGCCCTTCAAGAGGCAGCTGGACAGCCATCTGTTGGGAATGCTTTGATTTGGATTCCTGCATTGAGCACGGGGTTGGACTTGATGGCCTTATAGGCCCCTTCCAACTCTACTATTTATGATTCTATGATATTCATTCAAATGTAGACAAGGCAGTGAGGCCATTGAGTAATGGATGGCGGTTGTTTGTCCTTCCAGAGTAAGTCTTGATAAGGGCATGAGGGATCCACTTTCGTTATCCCCAAGTCACAGGAATATAATTTAAAAGTGTGTGAATGTATCAAGGATTCTTCCAAAAGGAAGTTAATACAAACAATAATTTCTGCCCAGAAAGAAGCAGAGCCTGGAAAAGTTACTTTTTTGAACAACAACTCCCATCAGCCCCAGCCAGCATGGCCACTGGATTGGGCTGATGGGAGTTGTAGTTCAAAAAAGTAACTTTTCCAAGCTCTGGAAAGAAGACACCACAGGATGTGCCGGCATCAGATGCCTCAAAGAGGAGTTTCCAGTATTACAGCACCAGCATCTAGCTGAACTAGCCAATTCCTTCCTATAAATGGTATACTGGATTCCAATATACCTGGAACATCCATTTTTCTTGAATCAATCTCAATTTTAAATCTGAAGCAACATAACATGTAGAGCAACTCTCCACTGAGCTGAATGGAACACCCCAACTCCCTATTCCCTGCATCTCTAAGATCCTGAACATCCAACTTACAACATTCCAATATACATTTTGGTTTTCTGTAAACAGGCAATTATTTCCTCCAGCATAGGAGATGCCGAGGCACTCAAAGCTGACGGTTCATAAATAAACACAGAAAGGTATGGTAGTTGAAGATATTACCATTTGGCATTATTACTACTATTAAATTTATATCCTGTCCTTCCTCCCAGAAGGAACCCAGGGTGGCAAACAGGTGATCAAACACTGAAAACATCTATAAAACATCTTAAAAATGGAACAGGTTAACAACATCTTAAAAACATATTTTAAAAAATCTTTAAAAAATCTTAAAACATATTTCTTTAAAAAAACTTTTAAAACATCTTAAAAAGCAATGCCAACATAGACGTAGACTGGGATAAGGTGTGTATTTAAAAGGCTTGTTGAAAGAGGAAGGTCTTCATTGGTGCCGAAAAGATAACAGAGACGGCACTTGGTGGAAGGGTGGAATTAATTCCCAAGGTCTAAGGTGGAAAGGTGGAATTCATTCCCAAGAGTAGGTGCCACAATAGTAAAAGTCCTATCTTATGCAGAATGGACCTCCTGATAAGATGGGACCTGCAGGAGGCCCTCACCTGCAGAGTGCAATGATCGACTGGCTATATAAGACGATCTTTCAGGTATCCTGGTCCCAAGCTGTGTTGTGCTTTGTGCTCCAGAATGGAACCTTGCACGTAGCCCAATAGCCAATGACCAGCCAGTGGAATTCTTTCAGCAACAGGGTGACATATTGGCGACATCCTACCCCAGTCACAGTGACAAGTTGCACCATTGCATTTTGCACCAGCTGCAGCTTCTGGATCAACTTCTAGGCAGCCCCACATGGAGTACATTACAGTAATCCAGCTTAGAGGTTACCACAGTGACCCGGATGGAGCATTGCTTTGAGGCTTGTTTGAAATTTAAAATGGTGTGTGTATTCACTGCCCCTGCCACCTTCCTGGGAGCATATTGGGATTCCTGGAAAAGTCTCTTGAAAACAGGATGCTGGACTAGATAGGCCTACTTCTTCCAATCTTGTGCCCTCCAGATGTCCCATCATCCCTGACTATTGGCCATGCCAGCTGGGTCCTGAGAGGTTGGGAAAGGCTGAGAGAAACCTTTGCTCTGATCCAGCAGGTCTCCTCTTCTATGCACAACAGAGCAATCCTAAGCATAGGAAGCCAGCAGAATTTACACTGTGTCTTAAATTGAGCCTGTGTAAGTTACCCCTTTTCCAAATTTGATTCAGGAGCCAGGCTACTTCCAGGTGAGCAGGCCCAAGCCTGATAGACAGAAAACAAGCCTTTAAAATAAGAGTTTGACTCACGCCACCCTTTTTGCTGGTGTAGGTTCTGCCGGGCTGCCAGGTCACATGACTGAGCAGAGAAAGGTTTGGAATGGGTGTAAGTCTCTCCTTGCCCTTGCCCCACCCCTTCTTGGGGACTTACACCAGTGTAAGTTCCACTGGCTTAACTTCCACTGGATGAACCCCTGGCAAAGCCAAGTTGGGGAAGTCACACCAGCTAAGCCAGGATGAGGGAATTATACCAGAATAGCCTGTGCTCAGCCCTGGCTTACCTGAGACAGCCCAAGATCCACCTATCCTCATCCTGGCAGATCTTGGGTTTGGATTTGGATTGCAGTGTAAGAGGATCTCCAGTTGGTTTCCCTGTTCCCCTCTTGTCATTTTGATTGTGGAGGATTGGGACTTGGCACTTCTCCCCTGGCTTTCGGCGCTTGCTTAGCAACCAAGGGGAACCCCCTTCGCTGCATTTGGCAGCCTCAGAGCACACTGTGGAGTTCCCCACTGGGTAAGTGCATACTTCAGAAGAGAACTTTGGCAGGGCCCTCCTACGAGATTGTTTCCTTTCTGGTTTTGAACTCCCGCCACTGCTTGGTGACTCAACAACTCATTAAAAGCAGGAACTATAAGCATGCTCTCCCCCTCCCCGAACTTCAGTGGCCACCTGTTGAACTCAGAGCCCAACTGGGTTAATGCACATGTTCTGCTAAGATCAGCCAAGCAACCTCGCCTAAAGGGAGCATGTTTCATGAGGGGCAATTGCAGGGGGCTTTTATCTCTTGAGCCAAGCAGGGTCACCTGCTGTCCATCTTTTCAATGGGTCCTGCTTGCAGGCTTCCCACAGGGGCATCTGGTTGGCCACTCTGAGAACAGGATGCTGGACTAGATGGGCCACCTGTCAGTAGTGGGCAGGGCCAGGGGCAAAAGTGGGTGGAGCAACAAATTACCTTTGTATAGTAGGCTACATTCTAGCCATGCAAAAACTAGGAGTATCCGCATACACAGAAGCCCTCTTTATCCTGCATCTGGGCAAGCAAGAGGTGTTATCATAATTCAAGGGCATGTTCCAGCTAGGCAAATCCACTTGAAGAGGGTGCAGAGGAGGGATGGGACAGAAATTCAATCCAGTTCGCATTTCAAACCGAATCTATCAGAGGCAGCTGGACAGCCATTTGTCGGGAATGCTTTGATTTGGATTCCTGGATTGAACAGGGGGTTGGACTTGATGGCCTTATAGGCCCCTTCCAACTCTACTATTCTATGATTCTATGATTTGCACTTTCCAAAATAATTTGTTGTTGTTATGTGCCTTCAAGTCGATTGCAACTTATGGCGACCCTACGAATCAGTGACCTTCAAAAGCATCTGTCATGAACCACCCTGTTCAGATCTTGTAAGTTCAGGACCAAAACACAGCCATCCTTTGAAATTTGCATTCAAATTTTGCAATGCAGTTTGCCAACCAAACAACGTTTACAGAAATGCATATATTAGAGGAAAGCGTGCATAAAAATGAATGTATGAATGAAGAGAACATACAAAAATGAATAATATGATGAGAAATGGTTTGCAAAAATGAGCATATTGGTCAAAACTGCCTACAAAAATTTGTTTATTAGGAGAAGTTTGCACTAAGATGCTGGAGAATTTTCATGAGGTTTTTTTTAAAAAAAATGCAACTCACTCCAACAATGTGGAGAATGGCGTTCCCGCCTTGAGCGGGGGCATATTTGCCACCACCCGCCCCATTCCAAGAAGGCTCAGCAATATTTCCAAAGGGTTGGGGGGGGAAGGTCAGGTGGGGCTCTTGCCCAATCTGAAGGAGGGATGAGCGGGTTTTTAAGCCCGCTCTTCCCAAAAAAACTTGCTTCTCTTTGCCTTGCGACACCCGCCCGCCCTCCCTTGTCAGTATGGGCTTTGCTAGTCACCAGACGGGACTGAGTAGGAATTTTTTTGGGGGGGGGACTCTGATTTCAGATTCCCTTTTGTTTTGCCTACTCCATACTGCCTGGGTTGATTCAGCTGGCCTTCGGGGGGATTGTGGTTGCTTGCTTTGGCTGGCATGGACTTCAGGCAGGTGAGGAAGGTGGGGGTAAAAGCAGGAGGCATTTTTGTAAAGGGCATTCTCTAGGGAACTACCAGTACAGAATGACTGGGGATCTGGGGGGTGTCCTTGTGGGACCAACTTGCACATCATGGTGAACGCCTGTACGGCGGGGCCAGGTTGCGGAGGCTGGAACCATATACTTGGCTCTACCAGCAAGGAGGGACAAATTCTCCAAAATTCATGGCTGGGGAGTCACAGTGAGCAGTGATTGATATGCCCAGTGGATTGGAGGGAATTCTCCCTACCAGCTAAGTTTAGCCTCACCTGCCTGAAGTAGTTCCAATCCGGTTAATTGGATGGAATTGGCTGAAGTTTAATATTTGTTATATTTAAATAAATATAACATTATTCCATGTCTGTGTCACAAGTCTTCTTTTCTGTGGTGGCAACTGAATTTAAGATTGGAAAAGCAAGAAATGGAGAAAATTGAAACTGACAGATATTTCCATCCCTAGCGCTAGTGCCAAGAATAGGTTGGGCAGGTTCTGGCCTGAGAAGTGTTCTGAGGGCCAGACTAAAAGGCTGGGAAACCCACACATGGGGCCCAGGCCTGAGGTTCTCCACCTCTGTCATAGTACAAGGCATTGCAATCACACTCTTGATTGGCCATAGGTTCAGGATGCACACACAGATGTAACATCTCTTCCAACAATGTATAATTCATTACAGGAAATGCAGTCCTGGCTCTGATGGTCTGTAAATATTACAGCTCTGATGGTCTGTAAATATTATTAGACAAGCTCATAGAGCTATCCATTGCTCTTGGCCACGAGAGCTAAACGGAACCTCCATGTTCAGTAACAGTCTATCTCTGAACACCGGATAGTCAGGACAAACCAAGGAAGGCTGTTGCTCTTATGCCCTACCGGCAGGCCAGCAGCCAGACCATTGCTGGGAAGAAAACAACGGACAAGACGGAAATTTGATTCAAGCCAGCCAGCATGCCAGCCATTCTGAAGTGTTATCTGCGATTCCTGAAGGATCTGTAATGGGCCTGCTAAAAGGGAATTTGTGTGTCTGTGTGAGTGTGTGTGCAAGCCTTTAATGCAGACCTCTCTCACACACACTCTCACTCTCTCTGTGCTGCATACCAATCCAGTTACAAACCTGTTGGCATGGGAGTCGAGCATGAGAGCTCTCCAACATCCCTTCCTCCTCCCCCTGTTAACATCTTTCAGGCTGGTTCTTTTATAGCCACCTCCTGTAGGTGGTTGAGCAGCTGGGCCAAGGGCAAACGTCACACATACCCAGAATGTTTTGGGAGCTGCAACTCCCCAGATGTTTGGGTCTGGAAAATGTGTTCTTCAGAGCAGGTTCCAAGGCCTCCTGGTGGTTGGCTGTCCTTAATGGGGAATGTGGACGATGGCTGGAAGGCTTTGAGGAGCTCAGAGAATGAGGGGTTGAAAGGAGATGGGGGGAATCTACTAAGCTCTCTGAAGGTGAAATGAGGGGTAAAAGGGATGTTAGGGGGCATTTTAACATTTTAATATCTACTTTTAACACCTACATCTATCACTCACAATCTTAATATTTTAGTAATTTTAACATTAACATCTTAAACAGCTTATATTTAACTGATTTAATACGTTTTTATACTTAACATTTTAGGATTGTGTCTGTTGTTGTCCATGTGTTTATGTTTAGTTATTTTGTTATATTGTTTCAATGTGTTTGATATATGTTTTTAATTGTATACTGGATGTTTTTATGCTGTAAACCGCCCAGAGAGCTTCGGCTATTGGGCGGTATAGAAATATAGTAAATAAATAAATAAATTCAGTGTTTCCCCCTCTTGCAACCATTCTCTGTCAGTTAATGGGAAAAGAAATTGCGTTCAAAAAATGATCTTTGAAATTGTCATAGGGGATGTGCATTTTTTTTGTTTTGGCTTTTACACTTACCTCACTCCTGATGTGAGGATGGGAGAGAGATTTGATTCAGTTGGCATTTAAATGTGATCCTACGTAATTTGCTCTTTCAGAAACAGTACTTGAAACAAAACACAGCAATCCTTCAAAATTCTCATTTCACTGACTTTTGCCGTGCATCTTTCCAGCCAAGTAATGTGTACAAAAATGCACGTGGTGGGGCAAAGTGTGAATAAAATGCATATATTAGTGAAAAGAACATACAAAAATGCATTGTGCTAGGGAAAATTGTTTTGCAAAAATTTGTATATTTGGCAAACTTGCACAGGAAAAAATGCATATATTAAGAGAAATTTGCACAAAAATGTTGGTAAATTCTCATGAGGACTTTAAAAAATGCAAACTGATGTGGAAATGTAGAGAAATTATGATGATGATGATGATGATGATGATGATTAAATTTATATTCTGCCCTTCCTCCTAGCAGGAGCCTAGGGCGGCAAACAAAAACACTAAAAACACTATAAAACTTCATAAACACAGACATTAAAATATACTAAAACAAAACATCTTTAAAAGTATATTAAAACAAAACATCTTTAAAAACATCTTTTTAAAAAGCTTTAAAAACATCTTAAAAAGCAGTTCCAACACAGACACAGACTAGGATAAGGTCTCTACATAAAAGGCTTGTTGAAAGAGGAAGGTCTTCAATAGGTGCCGAAAAGATAACAGAGATGGTGCCTGTCTAATATTGAAGGGGAGGGAATGCAAGTTTGGAAAAAATGAGAAACAGAGAGAAACCGAAATGGACGGCCCATCGCTATCCTGGGGTGGCCGAGGGGTTTTGTACAGATCTTTATTTTCATTCTACAAGTCAGCTCTCTGGTCTGATTTGGCAGCCTTCACTGGATGCCCAGAACGTCCTGACAACCCCACAACACCCTCAACTGGGCTTTCCTGAAAGTGCAGGAAGCCAAGCAATCTACCCATCCACACGACAGCAGTTCATTGTTATTTAAAGCAAAGTATTTTTTACTGTGAAAGAAATCAGTGTGGAATTTTTTTTTTTTTTAAAGTAAAGGACGGATTTCTTTTGAAAACAAATTCAGTGAATGCACCAATCTCAGGCACTCAGTAATCCGCTCCCTGGCTTCTTGCACTTCAGTTAAAGCCCAGAGGAAGATGATTTTGGGTAACAGCATCTTTCAGCACCTGCTTAAAACTTTTGTGTTTAGGCAAGCCTTTCCAGACATGTTCATCTGTTTTAATATTTTTAGTTAGTAGCTGTTTTAATTGTTTAAAATATGTTTTTAATCACTGGTTTTTAACTGTTTTATTGAAAATTTTAATGTTTTTTTAAAAACCGCTGAGAGGTCTTTACAGTCAAGCAGTATATCAATTTTGCTAAATAAATAAGCAGCCAGGGTAGCTGCAGAGTGCTGGAGAAATGTTTCGCTTATTTATTTAAAACATTAAAACAAAAATACCCCATAAATATGATTTTGAAAGCAGTATAAAAGCATATCAAACAACGTAAAAACAGGAATTCAGCAAATTCATACAGATAAAAATAAAGTCTGATCTTATGGGTCAGGAAAAGCCTTGGCAAAAAGATATATCTTTGCAAGATGTCTGAAGCAACTAATGTTTACTGCTTCACATTTAGCAGAGGGAAAGGCATTCTGTAGTACAGGGATAGCAGTGGAAAATGTCACTGCCCTGTGACATTCTGTAGGGTATCACAAGCAGAATTTCCCAGACAAACTAAGCGGCCTTACAGGTCGGCACAGATGTAACCTGGTCCTGAGTTGTTCAGGGCTTTATTTGGTAACAACAAGATCTTGAGCGTGGCCCAGTTGCTGACTGGCAACCAGTGCAGGTTCCCATAGCACTGGTGTAATATATGCATGTCCAGGTGCTTTGCTGGACAACCTGGCCACAGCATTCTGCACCAGCTGCAGCTTCCAGACCAATCCCAAGGAAAGCACCACATACAGTGCATCACAGTAGTCCGACCGTGAGGTTACCAATGTATGAATCACAGTGACCAAGTTGGAAGAAAAAAAGACACGCTCCTCTTAGCCATCTCACAACAATAAGGTAAGCTCAACCTTGCATTCATTGAAATCATGAAGAAATGCTAAAGCTCCCTGCAAATGAGGCAGAGAAAATGGAAGCTTCTTTTGTGAGGCTGAAGGTAGTTCACTGGCAGATGCACAGCCTTCTCTACCTTCTCCTATATGGCCCTCTGCTAAGTATATTTCCCTTTGTTTTAGCTGTGGGTCTTCTAGAAAACTTTATATTCCCTGGTGAATGGGATTGACATGACTTAGGGTTGAAAGGCAAGGTGGGATGGACCAATTTTGCCTTAGATTGAGTCAGACCATTACTCCATCCTGCCCAGCCTTCTCTACAATTGGCCACTGCTCCCAAGCTCAGAGTCAGAGACCTTTTCCAGTTCTACTGCCTGAGAGATCTCCTCAAACTAGGAACGCCAGGAGCCACCCTGAGAACGTCTCTGTGCAAAGCATCTGCTCAGCCCCTGAAGTATGGCCTACTCCCTAAGCGCTTGGGACGTTCCTACCCTACAGAAGCCACAGCAGCACCACCAACTGCCCATGATGACATCTACTGGAAGCTTTCTACGCAATGGAGCCTGGTGGTTCTGATATCAGTGGGGCAGTGAATCCGCTTGGGGTTTTAGTCTGAAATTTCAAGGAGTTGTCCAAGGTGCTGAACCTACATTTCAGCCCCCTGGACAGCTCCTCGAACATTCCAACTAAAACCCAAAGCGGATTCACAGCCCTCCTCGCTGTCATCAGAGCTGCCATCTGCACTGGCTCTACACAGAGGGATGGGTGGGCTAGAGGCGCTTCAATTCAGTCCGTGGCATGTGGTGATGTTGTAAGCTGCAGCAGTGCTAGTTCCAGCAGCTCCACCATGCTGGTCAGTGGTACCCAAAAGAGAAGATTTTATTATTATTATTTTCAACTGTATTTGGAGGTGTCCAAGGATCCCAAGGTGGAATCAGACTTTGGCTCAAGGATCTGCATCTGCTAGGTAATAATAATAAAATAATAATAAACTTTATTTCTACCCCGCCATTTTTTCCAATAGGACTCAGAGCGGCTTACAACTAAAAAACAACACCATTAAAACATACAAAAGTATACAATTAAAAATAGAATTAAACTATGAGAAAAATTAAAACCATAAAACATACGTTAAAAACAGCAGACAATTTAAAATAATATCATATAATGTAGTCACCAATCCTATGACACTTAATCCTGGTCGGTCTCTATCCCAAATGCCCGTTGTCGCCGGAAAGACGGCAAGGAGGGAGCTGATCGCACCTCACTCGGAAGGGAGTTCCACAGCCTAGGGGCGGCCACCGAAAAGGCCCTATCTCGTGTCTGCATCATATGTGCTTGCGAAGGTGTGGGGAACACAAGAAGGGCCTCACCTGAAGATCTCAAATCCCGGACAGATTCATGTAGGGAGATACGATCTGTCAAATAGCCTGTACCTGAGCCGTATAGGGCTTTGTAGGTCAAAACCAGCACTTTGACCGGAAACAAATTGGCAGCCAGTGGAGCTGTTGTAACAGGGGAGTTGTATGGTCCCTGTAACCAGCCCCGGTTAGCACTCTGGCTGCAGCTCTTTGTACCAATTTAAGTTTCCGAACAGTCTTCAAAGGCATCCCCACATAGAGTGCGTTACAGTAGTCTAAGCGGGATGTAACCAAGGCATGCATCACCCTCTTGGAAGACTGCGGTAGCTAGCTCTCTCTGGATACCGAAAGAACCCAACTACCCTCTTTTCCAGGGTTGCAGCCTGGTCCATTAGGACAAATGGGGCACTGCCCCACCAGCCTCAGTCTGGCCCCCTTGCTTGCCAGTTTCCTCCTCCTGAGTCTTAGTGTCGCCCTTGTAGAACTCAGCCACAAGGAAGATGGGGACAAACTAGGGAAAAGGCCAATGGATGTTGTTGGATCTGTTTCAGTTATTGCAGCCTGAGGACACAGGCAAGCTGTGTGAAAGTGTGTGGCCAGCCCTTGCCCTTCTTAGCTGATAACAGCAAACCACAGGGGCTTGACTGGATGGGTCCAGGGAGTGATTAATGACTCACTATGTGCCATCTTGCTATGTAGTACAGTGTCTTCTCAAGAGGACCTCCCTGAACCCAGATGTGTTGGATAAGTGCCACCCAGTCACCAATATTCCCTTTTTAGGCAAGGAGCTGAAAAAGCTGCTGCTGGTGGTGGCAACTTATCTAGGCCCATTTCAACCCAGCTTCAGGCCTTGGAACTAAAATGGCCTTGGTCACTCTGGTCAATGACCTTTATCGGGAAAGGGACAAGGGGAGTGCAACCCTGTTTGATTCTTCTTGACCTGACCTGGCTTTTGATACCATTGAACTTGGTATCAACCTGGGCCATCTGAAGGTGCTGGGAGTTGGAGGCACAGCTTTGCAATGGTCCTACTCCTACCTCCAAGGATGGTTTCAGAGAATAGCATTGGGTGTCTTTTGCTTGGCCCTGTGGGAGCTTTCTTGCAAGGTCGCACAAGGGTCAGTCTTGTCACCCATGCTATTTAACATCTATATAAAGCTGCTGGGAGAAGACATCAGAAGATCTGGAGCAAGGTGTCACTGGTATGCTGATGACGTCTAGCTCTATCTCTCTGTTCCATCGGTACCAGGAGAAGCAGTGCCAGTTCTGAACCAGTGTCTGGAGTTGTTTATGGACTGGATGTGGGCCAGCAAATTGAAGCTGAATCCAGACAAGTTGGAAATGCCATGAGCGGGCAGTTCCTGTGTCTGGGAGTGGCCAGAATTACCTATTCTTAGTAGAGATGCACTCCCCTTGAAGGAGCAAGCTCATAGTTTTGGGTTGCTCCTGGAACCCTTTGTTACTCAAGGCCCAGGTGGCCTCAGTGGCTACGATTTCTGAATAGAGATAATCTTGCCCTGGTAACCTCCAAACTGGACAACTATAAGGCCCTCTACATGGGGCTGTCCTTGAAGATGGTCCGTAAAAGGCAACTAGTGCAAAATACTGCAGGACGAATGCTGGCATGGGCAGCAGGCTATGAGCATATCTTAAAACAGCTATACTTGTTGCCAATAGTTTTCCAGGCCCAATTAAAGATGCTGACTTTGACATTTAAAGCCCTAAACAGCTTGGGACCCAAATATCTGGTGGAAATACAACAGCATGGATCATTCAGTCAATAATCTAAGGGTTAATTCACTAATAGGCAAAAAAAAAACCCTTGTGGTTTAAGAACATACTCATAGCCAACAGATATTTCTATCAATCTTTAAAAAGCAGGAAAACTGGGCAGCTATAGTAAATGCACCAGGGGAGCAGGAGACCTGACCTCCTCTCTGAGATGTAGTTTGTGAAGGGTGCTAAGAGTTGCTAGGAGACTCCCTATTCCCCCCACAGAGCTACAATCACCAGAAGAGGAGCTGACTGTTAAGCCACTCTGGCCACTGGAACTCTGTCAGGGGAATATGAATCTCCTAACAACTCTCAGCACCCTTCACTAACTACACTTCCCAGGATACTTTGGGGGAAGCCATAACTGTTTAAAATGGAATAAATGTCTGGTGTGGCCACCTGATTAGCCAAGCCAAACAGTTGTGAGTCTGGCTTTTAAAACAGTGACAGTTGGTTCTTACTGAGCATGCCTGTGCTATCATAGAGTCCAATGTTAAATGTCTTAAATTAATTAAAAATCAACCATGCATTTTTTAAACCTTTAAACTGCAGAAGATGAAGGTGAGAGTACGGGGCAAGGTCAGTAAACATGGCTGATTTTTAATTAATTTCAACAAATTATGAGAGCACTCACAGAAAAAAGTCCAGCAGGGGTCTGGAGTTTTCCCCTTGTCTCACAATTGGAACTCTCAATTCTCTCTGAGTGTTTTGAATATCGCCATGAAAACTTACAGGGTTTTTAAGCAAGTGTTCCTGAGTTCTGGACTATAAGTTTTGTAAGATTTTGTTTTGAAATAAGCTTATGAGAAGTAGCAGAATGGCATGAGGGGTAGTTTCAGTTTAACATGGCGGAATGTGAAAAATCTATGCTACCTATAGTATACAGCCACTCTTGTGACTGTATAATTCTGTTATTGGTCTGGCTGACAGTAGACTCTGGTTGGCTGGAGGTTCTAGACAGTTGAGATTTGACAGCTGGAGGGGTTGGAGGGAAAATGGCTCTGAAGGAGTTTTCCCCCTGCGTGGGCCTAACCTAAGAAAGACAAACCTCTCTGTTTATTGCTCCAAATATCATATATTATTGTTGTTTACCTCAGTGAAATATTGTCAGTTTCTTGCCTCTCTCTGGACTACGTCTCCTTTATTCCAGTCATTCTTCTAACAATATCTGGAATAGCGGCTTCTTCCATATTGACATGCCTGTGCTCTAAGATCAGCAGACGAGACCCTCCTGCCTGCCCCTCACTCACTCCAGATCCCCGTCAGAGGAGTTCTCCTTGCTAGCTCCTACAATTCACAATGAGAGGTGTTGCTTTGGAAGCCTCCCACTGGAATCTGCGCCTTGCTCTGAATGCCAACCAGCTGTGCACCTTGTTGCTTCAAAGTGCCTCTCAAAAAGATTTAGTAGCCTTCAAGGCCTTTCACTGAGAAGCTGGTAGCTGTCCAGTCACCCCCAATCTCTGCTTCAGCTGTTCATTAGAGTAATTTGACAGGGTTCTGCTGACTTGGCCAGGGAAAGAAAGTCTGAAGTGATGCGTCAGTGTCAGAGGATGCTCGCTGGCCAGACAAACTGGTCTTGGAACAGACTTCTGTGTAGGGTCCACATTCCTCCCCCTCTCCCACCCAAACCCTCCCTGCCCCACTTCAGTGCTCTCATCTGAAGACACAGCACCTGCACTGTGAAAGCCGCCAGAGGGGAATCGTCTTTAATGTTTTAAACAAAAAAATAAATGGAGAAATAAAACTTGACATGACAAAGCATTGCTGGTGTGGCTGAGGCTGCATCTTCCTCAGCAGAAGGTTTGTGGGGCACCGTCCCCCCCAGGCTTGGCCCCCATCTGCATTATACATTTAAAGCGGCATCATGCCACTTTAAACAGTCATGGCTTCCTCCAAAGCATCCTGGGAACTGTCAATCCCCAGGGAACTCTGGGAATTGTAGCTCTGTGAGGCGAACAGGTGCCTGCTACCAGCACCCTTAACACTTCCCAGGAAGAGAGGAGGGGAAAGGGGTGAAAATGAAAATGGGGGTGTAGATGGGAGTTGCAAAAAAAAGGAGGGAGTAGGAGGCATGGGAATGGGGGTGAAAATGAAATCGGGATTAAGAAAGGGGCTGCAGGACAGAAGGGGATGGTGGCTTCATAATTGGGTGGAAGGTGAACAGGATGCTTAGTAGGGACAATGTGTTGGAAGAAGGAAGATGCAGGAGGTTACCATGGGAGTGGTCTGTGTGCAAGGGGGAGTTGCACAAAAGGAGGAGGAGGCAGGGACATGGGAGTCAAGGTGAAAATGGGGGTGCAAAGCAGGGCTGCAGGGTAGACGTGGCTTTAGAAATGGGATTGGGAAGGTGAAAAAGGAGCTTAGTAGTTGCATGGGGTAGGAAGGGGAAGCTCTAGGAGGTTAATGTGGGGGGAATGGTGGAGGATTGGTGAGCAGAGTGAGCAGGGGCATAGCCCCTAGATGGATGGATGGATGGATGGATGGATGGATGGATGGATGGATGGATGGATGGATGGATGGATGGATGGCACTGCTAATGGTGGTGGAGCTGAGTTCTTCCCAGATGCAAATGGGTCGGCAGCTGAAATGGGCTTTGCCACATCCAAACCCAAACCATGATCTATCACACCACACTGGCTCTCCACTGCTCTAACTAAATCAAGCATAATCGTTTACATCAGTGGAAGCCTAAAATAACTGCAACATGGGTGTGTATGGAGTGATAGAAAAACAGAATAGGATCAGTGCTGGTAAAAGCTAAGCAGTCCATGGTTATCTCTGTGTGGGGTTTCTCCTCTTTTAAACAATTAAGCCTTTCTTCGAGATCAGCAAGAGAGCCTGCCATAAGCTTGGGTTTTCAGACTTGAGCCCCTTTTAAATTACTTTAGCAAGGAAGATATTACAGCAGCTGTACTTCTAAGAAACCAAGGAAAGGATTTGATCTGTCATGCGGAAGAGGCACATAACTCTTTTTGGATGATGGGTGGCAACAATTACTATACTTCAAAGATGGCAGTGGCAATGCATAATTGAGGGGTGCTAAAAGGAAAGAATATAAGAAGAGACCTGCTGGATATGTAGTCCAGCATCCTGTTTTCACATTATTGTTGTTGTTGTTTATTAGATTTAGATCCCACCTTTCCTCCTAACAGGAGCCCAGGGCGGCAAACAAAAAAGCTGAAAACACTCTAAAACATCATAAAAACAGACTTTAAAATACATTACAACACAACATCCTTAAAAACATGTTAAAACAAAACATTTTTAAAAATGTGTTTTTTTTAAAAAAAGCTTTTAAAAAAACTTTAAAAAACATATTAAAAAGCAATTCCAACACAGACACAGACTGGGATAATGTCTCTACTTAAAAGGCTGGTTGAAAGAGGAAGGTCTTCAGTAGGCACCAATAAGATAACAGAGATGGCACCTGTCTAATATTTAAGGGGAGGGAATTCCAAATGTCGGTGCCACTACACTAAAGGTCCGTTTCCTATCTTGTGCAGAATGGACCTCGTGATAAGATGGTATCTGCAGGAGACCCTCAACTGCACAGCTCAGTGATCAACTGAGTATATAAGGGGTAAGACAGTCTTTCAGGTACAGTAGGGCCCCGGTTCTCGGTGCCCCGTTTTTCGGTGTTCCACTAATATGGTGCCAGTGGGGCAATCAGCTGGAGCTCCCCGTGCTCCAGCTGATCTTGCCGGAGGAGGGGAAGATCAGTTGTAGCACGCTCCAGCTGATCTTCTCCTCCGGCTCAATCAGCGGGTTAGGTTCCAGATCCCCGTGCTACAGCTGATCCGCTTTTTGGCGGTTTTTGCTTTTCGGCAGGGGTCTGGAACCTAACCTATGAGTGGGGCCCTACTGTATCCTGGCCCCAATCTGTATAGGGCTTTGTACACCAAAACTAGAACCTTGAACTTAGCCCAGTGACTAACAGGTAGTCAGTGCAATTCTTTCAGCAGTGGAGTGACATGTTGGCAATACCCTGCCCCAGTGAGCAGTCTCGCCACCGCATTTTGCACCAGCTGCAGCTTCTGGACTAACCTCAAGGGTAGCCCCACATAGAGTGCATTACAGTAATCCAGCCTGGAGGTTTCCAGTGCATAAACAACAGTGGTCAGACTATCCCGGTCCAGAAACGACCGCAGCTGTCTTATCAGCCGAAGCTGGTAAAAGGCACTCCTAGCACAAATAGGAGGTCAAAGACCAGAATGCTGAAAAGATGTAGCTTTATTCTGTGCACAGAGGCACCACTGATTTCTTGTATATAAAATTTTTTGTGTGTAAAATATGCTAAAGCCCAACGCGTTTCAGCTTGTGCAGTCAAGCCTTCATCAGGGGCTAAAATACAAAATATTGAATATATTTTTAAAAAACTTACTAACAACTTAAAGACACACATTCATCTCTGGAAGAACACAGTTACAGAAATGTTGCAGCCAAATGTTGCTTTCATTAATCTTAGAATATAGTTGCAAAACTCTAACAACTTAAATACATACTAACAACTTAAACACACACATTTTCATTCTATAACAGAACACAAGTTTTGGGTTTTGGAAAAGGTTTTTGGAAAAAACATAGACAATTTAAGAACATAAGAACATAAGAAGAGCCTGCTGGATCAGGCCAGTGGCCCATCTAGTCCAGCATCCTGTTCTTACAGTGGCCAACCAGGTGCCTGGGGGAAGCCCGCAAGCAGGACCCGAGTGGAAGAACACTCTCCCCTCCTGAGGCTTCCGGCAACTGGTTTTCAGAAGCATGCTGCCTCTGACTAGGGTGGCAGAGCACAGCCATCATGGCTAGTAGCCATTGATAGCCCTGTCCTCCATGAATTTGTCTAATCTTCTTTTAAAGCCATCCAAGCTGGTGGCCATTACTGCATCTTGTGGGAGCAAATTCCATAGTTTAACTATGCGCTGAGTAAAGAAGTACTTCCTTTTGCCTGTCCTGAATCTTCCAACATTCAGCTTCTTTGAATGTCCATGAGTTCTAGTATTATGAGAGAGGGAGAAGAACTTTTCTCTATCCACTTTCTCAATGCCATGCATAATTTTATACACTTCTATCATGTCTCCTCTGACCCGCCTTTTCTCTAAACTAAAAAGCCCCAAATGCTGCAACCTTTCCTCGTAAGGGAGTCGCTCCATCCCCTTGATCATTCTGGTTGCCCTCTTCTGAACCTTTTCCAACTCTATAATATCCTTTTTGAGATGAGGCGACCAGAACTGTACACAGTATTCCAAATGCGGCCGCACCATAGATTTATACAACGGCATTATGATATCGGCTGTTTTATTTTCAATACCTTTCCTAATTATCGCTAGCATGGAATTTGCCTTTTTCACAGCTGCCGCACACTGGGTCGATATTTTCATCGTGCTGTCCACTACAACCCCGAGGTCTCACTCCTGGTCGGTCATCGCCAGTTCAGACCCCATGAGCGTATATGTGAAATTAAGATTTTTTGCTCCAATATGCATAATTTTACACTTGTTTATATTGAATTGCATTTGCCATTTTTCTGCCCATTCACTCAGTTTGGAGAGGTCTTTTTGGAGCTGTTCGCAATCCCTTTTTGTTTTAATAACCCTGAACAATTTAGTGTCATCAGCAAACTTGGCCACTTCACTGCTCACTCCTAATTCTAGGTCATTAATGAATAAGTTGAAAAGTACAGGTCCCAATACCGATCTTTGAGGGACTCCACTTTCTACAGCCCTCCATTGGGAGAACTGTCCATTTATTCCTACTCTCTGCTTTCTGCTTCTTAACCAATTCCTTATCCACAAGAGGACCTCTCCTCTTATTCCATGACTGCTAAGCTTCCTCAGAAGCCTTTGGTGAGGTACCTTGTCAAACGCTTTTTGAAAGTCTAAGTACACTATGTCCACTGGATCACCTCTATCTATATGCTTGTTGACACTCTCAAAGAATTCTAATAGGTTACTGAGACAGGACTTTCCCTTGCAGAAGCCATGCTGGCTCTGCTTCAGCAAGGCTTGTTCTTCTATGTGCTTAGTTAATCTAGCTTTAATCATACTTTCTACCAGTTTTCCAGGGACAGAAGTTAAGCTAACTGGCCTGTAATTTCCGGGATCCCCTCTGGATCCCTTTTTGAAGATTGGCATTACATTTGCCACTTTCCAGTCCTCAGGCACGGAGGAGGACCCAAGGGACAAGTTACATATTTTAGTTAGCAGATCAGCAATTTCACATTTGAGTTCTTTGAGAACTCTCGGGTGGATGCCATCCGGGCCCGGTGATTTGTCAGTTTTTATATTGTCCATTAAGCTTAGAACTTCCTCTCTCGTTACCACTATTTGTCTCAGTTCCTCAGAATCCCTTCCTGCAAATGTTAGTTCAGGTTCAGGGATCTGCCCTATATTTTCCACTGTGAAGACAGATGCAAAGAATTCATTTAGCTTCTCTGCAATCTCCTTATCTTTCTTTAGTACACCTTTGACTCCCTTATCATCCAAGGGTCCAATCGTCTCCCTAGATGGTCTCCTGCTTTGAATGTATTTATAGAATTTTTTGTTGTTGGTTTTTATGTTCTTAGCAATGTGCTCCTCAAATTCTTTTTTAGCATCCCTTATTGTCTTCTTGCATTTCTTTTGCCAGAGTTTGTGTTCTTTTTTATTTTCTTCATTCGGACAAGACTTCCATTTTCTGAAGGAAGACTTTTTGCCTCTAAGAGCTATTTATTGCGTAGAGAACTATATTGGATTCTGGAATTAGATACTATGATTCCTAATGGGTTAAATGAGGAATTCAACCTGTTACCTCTACTCTAATTCAGAACAAACACAGTCAACTTAAGTCAGGTGTGGTGAAGTAATTATCAAGCAGGTTCAACTCATTGCATGCTGCAGAGTTCTATATTTCTTTGAATTTGGTTTCAGTTTGCTTCACATGACAACAGCGGTAAGGAAGATACCAGAAAAAGTTTGTCTTAATATTTTATTGAAGAGTTTAATTTTGTAAGTATATTTTGAAAATATCGAAGCAATATTGACTGCAATATTATTTCTGTAATTGTTTTTTTTTAGAATTAGATATGTATTTAAGTTGTTAGAGTTTTGCAACTATATTCTGAGATTAATGAAAACAACATTTCTGTAACTGTGTTCTTCCAGAAATGAAAATGTGTGTGTTTAAGTTGTTAGTATGTATTTAAGTTGTTAGAGTTTTGCAACTATATTCTAAGATTAATGAAAGCAACATTTGGCTGCAACATTTCTGTAACTGTGTTCTTCCAGAGATGAATGTGTGTCTTTAAGTTGTTAGTAAGTTTTTTAAAAAAATATTCAATATTTTGTATTTTAGCCCCTGATGAAGGCTTGACTGCACAAGCTGAAACGCGTTGGGCTTTAGCATATTTTACACACAAAAAAAATTATATACAAGAAATCAATGGTGCCTCTGTGCACAGAATAAAGCTACATCTTTTCAGCATTCTGGTCTTTGACCTCCTATTTGTGCTTCCAGTGAATGCTTCACACTTTTATCTTGTTAAAAAGGCACTCCTAGCCACGGAGGTCACCTGGGCCTCTAGCGAAAAAGATGGATCCAGGAGCACCCCCAGACTACGGACCTGCTTTTTCAGAGGGAGTACGACCCCATCCAAAGCAGGCAACTGACCAATTATTTGAACTGGGGAACCACCAACCCACAGAGCCTCTGTCTTGTTAGGATTCAGACTCAGTTTATTGGCCCTCATTCAGCCCACCACAGAGTCCAGACAGTGGTCCAGGGCTTGCACGGCCTCTCCTGATTCAAATGTTATGGAGAAATAGAGCTGGGTATCATCAGCGTACTGCTGACACCTCACCCCAAATCTCCTGATGACCGCTCCCAAGGGCTTCACATAGATGTTAAACGGCATGGGGGACAAGATGGTACCCTGAGGCACCCCACAGCACAGCTGCCAGGGGGCCGAAAGACAGTCACCCAATGCTATTCTCTGAGAGCGACCCTGGAGATAGGATAGGAACCACTGTAAAACATTTCCTCCGATACCCATCTCATCAAGTTGGCCCAGAAGGATACCATGGCCAATGTAGCCAACTCTTCCCACTTGGATTTTCTGCAACTGGCATTCAAAGGCATAGTGCCTTTGAGGGAGAACAGTGGAGGGAGAACACGACCATCATGGTAAGTAGCCTCTGATAGCCTTATCCTCCATGAATTTGGCAACATGAGAACTGGCCATTTCAGTGGTGCCCCCCTTTTGTTGAATGCTCTCCCCAGGGAAGATAGGCGGACTAATGTTAGCATTTTGGAAGAAGCAAAGACTACCAGTGTTGAGACGATGATCCTCCAACATCAACTTTGCTGGACCGGCCATGTTGTTCGAATGCCTGATCACCGTCTTCCAAAGCAGCTACTTTACTCCCAACTTAAGGATGGAAAACGGAATATCGGTGGATAGCAAAAGAGGTTTAAAGATGTTCTTAAAGCGAATCTAAAAAAATGTAACATGAGCATTGAGAACTGGGAAGCTTTGGCCCATGAGCGTCCCAACTGGAGGTTGGCCATGATCAAAGGTGCTATGGACTTTGAAGATATAGGACATTGGGCCCAATGTCCTGTAGGACCCTGCAGAGTTGCATAGCAGAACGGAGAGTTTTGAGCGAGCTTGTGTGTATGTGTGTTTGAATCTTGGCTAAGATTCTACCTTCCCTGCAAATTAGTCAGACAGAGGCTTTAAGTTTTAAAATAAGAAACAACTACTTTATTCTGGAAGTACATGTTTGATAGGAAAGAGTTCTATATCTAGCTAACTAGCTATGTTGGAGCAGCCGGCACTGGTCCCAGTGCTAGCCCTCATGCTAGTTGAGAGGAGAGACAAAGGCAAGATGTCTGCTCCCTTCTCGAGAAAGAAGAAAAACAACTGGAAGGAGGGAAGGAAGTGAGATCAACATTCTCTGCATATCAGTCTAGCAGGAAGGAAGAAACAGCAGGAGATCAAAGGACAGGTATAGCCTAGCAACCAAGAGGTCTCCTCTCTAGCTACGCCTTTAGCCCCATGCAGCCTCAACCCACAAGTTGGAGTTGAACCCCATATATTCCAACAGAAGAAGCACGAGTACAGGGCAAACGGGACAAACGAGCTAAGCGGAAGGCACGTCAAGCAAATCCTCATCACGACCATCTTCCATCTGGAAACCAATGTCCTCACTGTGGGAGGCTGCGTGGATCCAGAATTGGCCTCCACAGTCACTTATGGACCCACCATTAAAGACCTTGTCTTGGAAGACAATCTTACTCGGCCACGAGAGATCATCAATGAATGCCTGACACCATCATTGTCCATCTTTAGGCACCAAGCAAAAACATTTCTCTTCTCCCAGGCATTTGGCTCTTAACTTTGGAAGGCTCTTGGAGGGCTTCTGTTGTATAGCCTTCCTAAGAAGGGTTGCTCCACTGCCTATGTACTGATTTTGGTTTTAACTTTTCATATATATTTTTCTTTTTCTTTTTAATTTTTTATTATCTGTAAGTCGCTTTCAGTGCACATATTTGTGTGGGAAAGCGGCTAACAATTTTAAATAAATAAATAAATCTGTCTGATCCTCTTTTAAAGCCACCCAAGTTGGTGGCCGTCACTACCACCTGTGGGAGCAAATCCCACAGTTTAACTATGTGCTGCGTGGAGGAGTCTTTTTGTCTGTCCTGAATCTTCTAGCATTCAACTACCCCAGGTTCTAGTATTATGACAGAGGGAGAAAAAATGCATGTTTTATACACCTCTGTCATATCCCCCTTTACTTTCCTTTTCTCTGTGTGTTTTACTCAAGGACTGTGATCCTCTGTTCTTTATGGCACTAAGCTTAATGGGGCTTTTTCCCAAAGAAGTGTGCAGAAAACTGCAGCTTTAAAGTAGCATTGAAGCCATTGTTATGCGACTAGGTAATTGATGGCGGAGGATCAGGTATCTCCAAAAGAATGCAAATCCAAGCAGGGTCAAGGTTTAAATACTATTACAAGTAGTGTTGGAGCAGAACAGAGATAGGAAACCAAAGCTGGCGGACTAAACAAGCCTTGGAGCTTTAAAATCCAGGCTAGGTGGCAGGTCTACAATATAAATACCTCAACTTTGTACCATTTTCACTGCCATGAATGAAGCTCTGGGAATTCTCTGTTAAATAGCCTCATCATGGGTCTGTAGCACTCACTGATCCCTGGGATGGAGGAATTTCTACGAAACCTGACTAAGTCTATAGCTGGCATTGTTGGGTTGATGTCCTCCAGATGGTTTGGACAATAGCTCCCATTAGCTAACCCATTAGCTGGTGCACCAGAGGGTACCAGCTTGTGGAAAGCTGGTCTGTAAGCTTGATATGTCCAGAGAAACACTGACTGTTAGAGGACCAGATGCAAAAACGTGGTGGTGGTGGTAAAGGCTCGTCCAGAGGAGGAGGGATGTAAGCAAGAAGGATAAGAAGACCAGACAAGGAAGTAAGAACTCTTAGGATATGGTCTGAAGGCACAGGAGGCTACCACTTTGCTAAAGCTAAGCAGGTCCTAGTCTGGTCAGTATGTGGATGGGAGACTACCTGGGAACAAAACGCAATGCCACCTTGGGTTCCATGATGTAAGAAAGGTGGGATACACACATAAGGGCATTTAAATAAATAAGAAGATAAATAGGTGACTGGGTGACGTTGCTTTTGCATGTTATTTATTGTGATATCAACAGCTGGTATAGCGCAGTGGGGAGGAGAGCCTGGCTGGGAGTCCAGAGTCTTTGAGTTCAAATCCCCGCTCGTGTCTCCTGGGTGTCAAGGGCCAGCTAAAGATCACCCCACAGTGAGTGGCTCAGGGGTTATGTGCCCTGCCACCTGTGCAGCCGTGGGCAAACTGCAGAGTCCCAAGGAACCCAGTTGCCCCCCAGCTGGCAGTTGCTGACAGGAAGGGGCTGGCTTGTGCAGCTGTGGCAAGCTGAGCCAGCTGGGGAGGACTAGCCTCAGAGGGAGGCAATGGGAAACCCCCTCTGAATACCGCCTACCATGAAAACCCTGTTCATAGGGTAGCCATAAGTCGGGATCGACTTGAAGGCAGTCCTTTTCCATTTTCCATTTGTTGTGATATCAGGAATGTTCCCACATTACATTCAACAAGAATACAGTTTGTATAACTGTGTACACAAATTGTTGAGCTAGACACTCAATGTTATGGAGAAACATAAGCATTAAAAAAAAAACGCTCGCATGTTATTCACATGTAACATTCAACGAGTGTACAGTCTGCATGCGCAATAGTTGAGGTCTGTGAATCAATCAGTGTACACTCTTTCGTACAAACACTTGTACACGTGCCAAAGCAGTTTGTACCTGTGTTCATTGTAACATGTGAACAATCCCGTTGCCATGCTTCTCTGACTATATTATGCATTGTAAAGGTGCCCCGGGGGGGGGGGAGAATCTTTTTGAAAGGCGTGATAAAAATTGGCAATAAATAAATAAATAAGAAAGGGTAACAGGCAGCAAATAGGCTCTCAAAAACCATTCACATGGAGTGTTTTTTTTCGGGGGGGGGAGGGAATATCGCATCCCCTCTGAAAGCTGTCTTTTTGGGCTCAGAAGTCGAAACATGTGCACATTCGGCGCAGCTGTATCATATTAGCCCATTCCATCCCGATTCCCAAAAGCTGGCCAAGACTCACCCAAAAGATTGGCAACTGTTGCTGTCTGCACTGTAAACAGGATGCCACACGCAAGGCTCTCCAAGCAAGCTGCATAGGATCAATCATGAGAAGCCAAACACTGTGGATTGAGATGAAAGCATGCAGAGACAGTGTGCAGGGGTGGGGGTGCCATATACAGAGATGGTCTCCCTTCCCTCCAAATCTCTGCTACACCAAGATCTTATTTGAGCACAGTTTGGTCAAAGATGCAGTGAACATGAACTCCTTGGATAACTTTAGCAACTTAGCACACTCTTTCACAGAAGCAAAAATGACTATTTGTAAATAGGCTAAGTAAATACTGCGAGTGGAACTGCATTTCTATTTTAAACAGAGAGTATAGCCACTTTGGATGGAAATTCGAGACGTCCTGTCTACAAGGCTATTTAGCCAATGGGTTTGATGCATGTGGTTTCCGAAGATGGTTGACTTTCATCCAAGGGACACAGCTGGGATAATTTAGTCCCAAATAGCTTTTCCTTGGCTCCTGATGGCGCGGCCTTTAATATACCTGCTGTTGTCGGAGCTGTAAGTGAATACCTCGGAAATGCTTTTCTGTTGAAAGCTAATTTGTGAGTGTCTGCACTAATAAGCATTGCCATGGTTTTGGACACACTATCGGCCTGTTCCTATATGAACAACTGGATATATGGAACAGGGGGAGGGCAGGGGACTGGGTTGTGGTTGCAGGCCGTATGCACGTCCTGTGCGTAGGCTTTTTGAAGAGGGCCTAATGAACGTAAAGAGACTGTGTGCATAGGCTCTGTGCTGAAGACCTGACAAAAGTGAGGAGGTTCTGAGCATAAGAACTGAAAAAAAGGAAGAGGGCTCAGTGCAAAAGCTCTGCGTGTATGCTTTGTGAAGAAGGCCTGATGCAGCTAAGGAAAATCTGTGCATGGGCCCAGAGCTTGGAAAAGTTACTTTTTTGAACTGCAACTCCCATCAGCCCAATCCAGTGGCCATGCTGGCTGGGGCTGATGGGAGTTGTAGTTCAAAAAAGTAACTTTTCCAAGCTCTGCATGGGCCCTGAGAAGATCTGTCAAAAGTGATGGGGCTCTGTGCATAAGCTCAGTGAAGGTTGGAGTGGGGCCTGCCAATGGAGTCACATTCATCCACTCACTCTCCATGCATTCAGTATACTAGGTTGGTTGCATGGCATAGGGCAAGTGTGGGGAATCTTTGGCCCTCCAGATGTTGGTAAACTACAACTCCCGTTATCCCTGGCCATTGGCCATGCTTGCTGGGGCAGATGAGAGTTGTTGCTCAGAAACATCTGGAGGGCCAAAGGCAGGGGTGTAGCCATCTGGGGTCACAGTGGGTCATAGACCCATTACTCTTTGGGGGGAGCAGAGTTCCAGACAGGTCCCTACGTAAGAGCCAATCAGCATGAATAGGGAGCATGTTAGCCACTGAGAAGTCCTTGTCCTTTCATGCTGATTGGAGCCAGGATGAAAGGAGGTGAGTCAGCCACTGAGAAGATTCTTCTCAGTAGCTAACACACAGCCCCCCCTTTCATGCTGATTGGCTCCTAGGGATATCTCTTGTAGTGGAGTGTGGACTCACGAGATGAAAAGGAGGTATGGCTATGATGAGGGCGTGGCGTGACTGTCATGAAGGGACCCTACACTTCTGAATTTGCCACTGCACTACTGGCTGAAGACTCCCCACACTTGACGCAGGGCAAGATTAAAATCCAGAAATGGGTACAGGGAAAAGCAATCAGAGGGAGTGCCATGCTTCCTTTCATCACTCTAGAAAGCCCTGGGGAGAAAGGAGGGCATTTATAAGCCACAAGTAAGAGAGCCATCAGCCACCAGAGTAATAATTCAGTAACCATTCCCCCCCTTCACATTTTCCCATCAATGAAAATGGCCCCCAATTTCTCAGTCTGCAAATGGAATGGTGAATTGGGGGTGGGGGGAGATCTTGCCTCAACCCTAAGATAACACAGTCTGCGTCTGCGTTAGAATTGCTTTTAATATGTTTTCTTTAATAATGTTTTAACCTTTTTTTTAAAAAAGATGTTTTTAAAGCTTTTTTAAAATGTTTTTTACGTTGCTTTCTTTTAATGTATTTTAAGGTCTTTTTATGATGTTTTAAAAATTTTTTAGCATTTCTGTTTGCCGCCCTGGGCTCCTGCTGGGAGGAAGGGTGGGATATAAATCAAAGAATAAATAAAATAAATAATAAAATAATACCCGATTGGCCACTCGGCCCAGATATGAATTTGTCAAGAGAAAGAAAGCCCAGCTCTGTGTTTAGGGAACTGATCAGAAGAAACCTTAAGGTGCGGAGGATGCTTTGGGGTTATTCACCAAGTTCAATTTTATTTTTCCATGCCTGCTGCTGCACCCCAAAACACCCCAAGAAGGAATGAAAAGTAAGTAGATCAAAGACGGCCACATTTTAAATGTTCTTCTCGCCTCACCCTCTTAATAAGTAAGTATGGTAGGACTTTATCCCAAAATTGCTGCAAGGAGGCTTGTGCTTTCAAAATTTCAAAAAGGATCTTGGGGTTGTGTTTTTTTAGCCTACTTGCAGTGCTGATATTATCACACAAAGCCTCAGAGAGAAGCAATTTAACGTTCAGGTGGATGTTAAGTTTGTACTGGAAATAAAGTTTGTGTATTCAACTTGAATAGTTTGTATTTCATCACATATAAAGTAGTTGAATAATATCAGAGACATACTGAATTGTAGCATGCATAAATACACTTTATTACTTAAGTAAAACTGAATGAATTTTAAAATTTAAAATCAAATCACTTGTTTTTAAAATATGTGTTTTAAATTGTATATTTGTTTTAATGTTTTTGATTGCTGTAAACCGCCCAGAGAGCTTCAGCTATGGGGCGGTATACAAGTGCAATGAATGAATGAATGAATGAATGAATGTCATCTACAGAGTGCCCAGTTAAACAGCATTTCCATGTTGGTAGGAAACCAGCCTTCCGGTGAACGTCTTGTAATTAACACATTGAACAGGCTGCAGTAGCGATCTTCCCCCTGGTGGCAAGACCCTCTCTATGATGGAGAGACCATCCTCGTGTGACCCTCAGCCAAAATTGGATTGGCACTGAAGATTTGAGCCCACAAAGACTTCTTAATCTGCCTTTTGAGGAGGAAGAATTTTAAGCATTGTGGGGGATATTGTTCTTTTGAGCACTCGCATGAAACTAGCTCCACTGAATGAGCGGTGTTAACTCCTTTAGAAATGTGATGTTTCCAGCATTGCTTCTTGGTGGGACCTGATGGGGACTGATGGATTTTAGGGAGGAGGGGAAATTTGTCAAGTATTTCATTCAATATGTTTTCCATTGTTGCTCTAAATCCCATTAAAGGTGGAAGAGGGTGCAAAACACTGGCCCTTTGCAATCAAAATTATTGCAACATGCTTAATGTTGACTGGATTTGAACCAGTGTCTTTTTTTAATTAAAAGAACCCCAAACAAACAGGAACATAAACTGAGTCAGACCATTAGTCAGCAGTCAGAGGCAGGATGCTTCCGAATGCCAGTTGCTGGAAACTGCAGGAGGGGAGAGTGCTCTTGCACCCGGCTCCTGTTTGTGGGCTTCCCACTGTGAGGCCGGGTGCTGGACTAGAGGGGCCACTGGCCTGATCCAGCAGGCTCTTTTTAAGTTCTTCTGCCCATCTAGGTTGGTATAGTCTACACTGACTAGCAGTGTCTTTCCAGGATTTCAGGCAGGACGATGTTACCCGCCCCCACTTTAGGAAGGCTTGAGAAAAGCATGATGGATGCCAGCTACTGGGAGTCCTAAGAAGAGCCTGGCTGCTGGATCAGGCCGCAGGTCCATCTATTCAGGCCGTGATGCTCCCCCGGCCGAGCTGCACCTCTCCCGGCACCACGCCGCCCTGGTGTGCTGGCTGGAGGCTCGCCTGAGCCACAGCGAGCACGCCATCAGCCTCGAGCAGTTCTGCAAGGCCCTTGAGGCTCATGCTGGGCCAGCCCAAGCCACCGGCGGGGCAGGAGGAGGCACAGGAGCCGGAGGGGAAGCCGCAGCAGCCGCAGCAGCAACCACCGAGGAGCGAGCCTGGAGCAAAGAGACTGGTGCCATTTGATGATCTGGGTTGGGGCAGTCGGTGGTGGCTGGACTAAAATCCACTCTGAGTAGCATGGAGTCGCTAATCCATCATCTCAGCCGCCATGGAGAAAGGATCTCTCCTCTAGGTCTTTCCCGTCAGGATCCATTCCTTTGGACTTCTCCTGCACCCATCCTTCTTCTCACCCACATTTATTTATTTATGTATTGCTTATTGTGAATTGTATTGTTTTTATTGATGCATTTTTATATTCGTGTTTTTTGTAAGCCGCCTTGAGGGCCTTTTGGTGAAAAGGCGGGGTAGAAATCAACAACAACAACAATTATAGTCAAGCATTCTGTTTTGCACCGTGGACAGTTCTGTGAAAGTTCAGGCAGATTCCACTGCCCCACTGACACAGAGCCACCAGTTGCCACTGGCCAGGAGGCAGAACCTGAACATGGGGGGGGGGGAGACAATGCATGAATGCCCCCATTAGAGCCTCTTTGTCTGGCCCTCAGGACTCTCCACAGACCATGCCCCTTTCTGCTCCTGCTTTGCACCTTCCATGAGTGTTGTCTACCTGGCTGAAATACGTTCTCGAACTCTGCTGCTGCCTCTAGTTTGGATGGAGGATTGGTGCATGTGTGTGTGTACGTGTGTTTAGAAACTAGCCTATAGCACCATCAATCCAGCTTAACACTGGAGAACACTGATCACTTCCCCTATCTTGGCAACCATCTCTCTGTAAAACCTGATATCGATGCTGAAATTCAACATCATCTGAGTTCTGCGAGTGCCGCATTCTCCCGAATGAAGCGTAGAGTGTTTGAGGATTGGGATATTCGCAAGGAGATCAAAATGCTTATTTACAAAGCCATCGTACTACCGACTTTACTGTGCGCCTGTGAAGCATCGACCATTTATAAATGCCACTCCCAACTTCTTGAAAGAGTCCACCAATGCTGCCTCTGGAAAATTCTGTAAATTACTTGGGAAGACAGACGGACTAATGTTAGCGTTTTGGAAGAAGCAAAGACTACCAGTGTTGAAACAATGATCCTCCAATATCAACTTCGCTGGACCAGCCATGTTGTTCTAATGCCTAATCACCGTCTTCCAAAGCAGCTACTTTACTCCCAACTTAATGATGGAAAATGGAATATCGGTGGACAGCAAAAGAGGTTTAAAGATATTCTTAAAGCAAATCTAAAAAAAATGTAACATGGGCACTAAGAACTGGGAAGTCTTGGCCCATGAACATCCCAAATGGAGGTCAGCTATTATCAAAGGTGCTATGGACTTTGAAGAAGCATGAATACAGAGTGAAAGGGACAAACGAGCCAAGTGGAAGGCATGTCAAACATGTCCTCATTGCAACCATCTTCCATCTGGAAATCTCTGTCCTTGCTGTGGGAGGCTGTGTGGATCCAGAATAGGCCTCCACAGTCACTTACGGACCCACTGTTAAAGACCTTATCTTGGAAGACAATCTTACTCGGCCACGAGTGATCGCGAATGAATGAATGAGTTTAGAAACTAGCCTAGTGTGCACAGGTAATATTTGCATTCGTTGCTCCACCCACTTTTGCCTCTGGCCACACCCACCACTGGCACATGCCCCCCCCCGGAGGTTGCCCAGAATGGAATGTGGCCCTTGGGCTGGAAAAGATTACCCACCCCTGACAGAGAGCAAATTTTTGATAGGGTACCCTCCCCCTGAACAAAAAGGCAGAAAATTGACACACCGTTTTCAAAACTGATTAAAATGCAAACAAAAAATGATGTTGATATCCCCTCCTGACACTTCCTTCATCGTTCCTCTTCTCCTAGATGATGACAATGATGAATACTTGGATGGATGAATCCAAGATCAACATCTGGTCTTAGACCCCTTCCTTTTTGGGATCCAGGTCCCAGCAGGGTCCCTATGAGCCAATCAGCACAAAACGGCAGCATGCAAGCCACTGAGAAGAGTCTTCTCAAATGCCTCCTTGTCCTTTCCTGCTGATTGGAGCCAATCAGAGTGAAAGGAGGTGAGTCAGTCGTTGAGAAGACTCTAGCAGCAGGTAGATAAGTGTGAAGATGGAAATGGACTGCCTTCAAGTTGATCCTGACTTACGGCAACTCTACAAATAGGATTTTCATGGTAAGCGGTATTCAGAGGGGGTTTACCATTGCCTCCCTCTGAAGCTGAGAGGTAGTGACTGTCCCAAGGTCACCCAGTGAGCTTCGTGGCTGTGTGGGGATTCAAACCTGGGTTTCCCAGATCGTAGTCCGGCACCTTAACCACTACACCACGCTGGCTCTGTACACCACACTGGTCCTCTGGGGGTAGGGTGGGTGTGAAGGAATCAGACTGTATAAGCTTGACTCTTACTGACAGTGGTGACATTAACCACTGCACCACAAGTGTATACACATTGAATGCAGTAAGTCAAGCAATATCTGCAACAGTGAGAAAAGACAGTCAAATGCTGACAAGGATAAAGCAGAAAGCAGTCTTCAAGCCTGGCCAGATTGTTCTATCTTACAAGGGTGTATTATCTTAGAAGGAGGCGTGGTTGTGATGATCATGGACTTCTGAATTTGCCACTACACTAATGGCTATGTATATCTGAGGGCTTTGGGGCTGGGCAAAGATTCAGCATTACTCAGAACGGGGGTTCCCAAGCTGCGGTCCATGGGTTTCATTCAGGTGGTCCACAGCAAGTTTGCATTCAATACTCATATTGATTTTTCACTGGTTTTTGGTTTTTTTTGCTTTCTTTATTTCTTATATTGCATTTTACTGTATCACAGTTTGAATTCTGTTGTTATGTGCCTTCAAGTTGATTTTGACTTATGGTACCCCTATGAATCAGCAACCTCCAATAGCATCTGTTATAAATCACCCTGTTCAGATCTTGTAAATTTAGCTCTGTGGCTTCCTTTATGGAATCAATCCATCGCTTGTTTGGCCTTCCTCTTTTTCTACTCCCTTCTGTTTTTCCCAGCATTATTTTCTTTTCTAGCAAATCATGCCAGTGATACATCTTTGCATTTGAGGATCTTTTCTAGTTCTCTCATAGCTGCCCTCCCCAGTCCTAGCCTGATCTCTTGACTATTGTCTCCATTTTGGTTAAGGACTGTGCCAAGGTATTGATAATCCTTGACAAGTTCAATGTCCTCAACTTTAGTTACATAAATCTTCTGTTGTCATTACTTTGGTCTTCTTGACGTTGAGCTGTATTTGAATTCTGTGGAAGCAAATTGTGATGCCATAAAATGCAATATGAGAAATAAAAGAACCAATAAACATACCATGAAAAATCATACAGCGTCTAGCACTGTATAGTACAATTGCTAGAACAGGCAGAAAAATCATCAAGTGGTCCACCAAGACCATCAGCAATATTCACGTGGTCTGTGCAGGGAAGTGTTTGGGAACTGCTTGCTTGGAACTACTGCTAGGGAGAAAACCATTGATTTATATACTGTTGTTCTTTCTTGCATGTGCCATGGCAGAACGGTAAACCTTGAATTTACCATTGCAGCAGCTGACTGTGACATCCCACATAGCCACGCCCCACAACTGAGCTCGTCCATCACACACCAGAAAGCAGCAGCATAATACCCAATTGTTTAGGATGAGCATGGCTGTAACCATATGCATTGTTTCCTTGGAGCAAGCTTTGTCTGACTCAGTGGTGCTTACTTCTGTCTGCATGCATAGGATCAACTTGAGGGGAAAAAATAAAACAAAGCTACCTGTAGCTTTAACAAAAGACCTTTATCCAGCTGGAACCCAACCTTTAGTTTTTCATTAGAAATGGCAAACAATCATGCTAGGAAGTGTTGCCATTTAGATGGAGAGCATGAAGTAAGGACTCAACCAAAGAAAAGGAAAGATGTAGCTATCCTTTGCTTGATTATTTTCCTCATTCCCTGACTTACTGTATGCTAATCTGTCACCCTGACAAACTTGAAGCCTCATTATCATTTCATTCACTTGCCAGAGCTAGCATAGCCCATCAGCTACCCAGATGCTCCAGTCGATGACATAATCACTCCTGCTCTGTTAAAAAGTCCCAGAGTTGCAGGGTGTCCCATGTGTGCATGGATCAGGATGGACACTTAAAGTGGAAGCTCCATATCCTGCTTGGCCTTCTCAATGAAAACAGCTCTTTCCCAGTAAGACTCATGAACAAATTAACAAGCCCTCAACTCATTAGCTATCAGAGCACCTCTGGGCATCCACAAAATCAATTTTTGTTTATTTGTTGTGCCTATTAAATCCTTATTTAAAAAACACCCTCAGTGCGATCTAAGATGGCAGCTAAAGGCACAAAAGCAGGACAAGAAGAAATGGTGTCCTATAATACTGCAGAGATAATGGATGCTGTTAATGTCCAGCAACATCAACTTCAAATCTCTCTCACAGCTGAATGGCAAAACATCATTTGACCTGTGAAAAAACAGCTGGAGCAACTAACACAGAGAACAATCTCCATAGAGATACCTGCAAATGAAGCCCTGGACTTGTGTTAAAAATTCAGGTAAATTGCACATGTTAGCAAAGGCCACCCGAGACCTCTCCTCTAAGCTGGAAGATCAGGAAAACAGGATCAGACACACGAATCTTCACTTCCATTCTGTTCCGGAAGGAGTGGAACAAGGAGACATACTTGCTTTCTTAACAAAGTGGTGGGGTACTGAAGTCCCCGAAGTCCCAGGCTCACCACAGCCTGATTTCTAAGCCCCAAAACACAACTCTAACCAGAGACATTATTGTGGCATTCGATTGCTTTAAAGTCCCAGAGTTGTGCTCTCTTGCATTTTCTCTGTATGTTAGCATTGCGCTACATTGTGTTATTTTGTGTTATTTGTGTTGTTAACCATCTTGGGGGTCTCTGCAACAAAAAGGTGTAAATATTTTAATAGCTAAATCAGATAGATAAGTAGGTAGGCAGCCAGGCAGGCAGAGCTGCTAGGTAAATTTATTACTGAATTCATGATTGAAGTAGTTTTCAGCTCAATGAAGAATGGCTGGCTTTAAATAAACGACTCGCTTGTGTTACTCTAAACTTTTTCAAATTTGGGGGAAGAGGTGATGGAGGGGTTAAAAAAAAGATGATTTCCAAACATCCTACTTAATTTCATTAGCTACTGTTTCCTTTCTTGGAATGCACTTAACAGCGCAACAGGATAAACATTCTCTTGGTGATAAGGCAGAGTTTATAAACTGCATTTTGGATGAAAGAAGACCATTGCTGATATGTTTTTATAGCAGGGTTAATGGCGTTTTAATACCCTCGGCCTGCATCCTGGAAACTTGCAGACATTTGGATTTCAGTCCCAAGCCTGGCATACCTTCTTCTGTTGTTTATCCTGTATACAACTCTGGTGAGCGATTTGGGGCTTTGCCTCTGAGGCTTGATGCGGATGGGGGGGAGCCTGTGAGCTAAAAGGTGGTGCCTCATAAGAACATAAGAACATAAGAAGAGCCTGCTGGATCAGGCCAGTGGCCCATCTAGTCCAGCATCCTGTTCTCACAGTGGCCAACCAGGTGCCTGGGGGAAGCCCGCAAGCAGGACCCGAGTGCAAGAACACTCTCCCCTCCTGAGGCTTCCGGCAACTGGTTTTCAGAAGCATGCTGCCTCTGACTAGGGTGGCACAGCACAGCCATCACGGCTAGTAGCCATTGATAGCCCTGTCCTCCATGAATTTGTCTAATCTTCTTTTAAAGCCGTCCAAGCTGGTGGCCATTACTGCATCTTGTGGGAGCAAATTCCATAGTTTAACTATGCGCTGAGTAAAGAAGTACTTCCTTTTGTCTGTCCTGAATCTTCCAACATTCAGCTTCTTTGAATGTCCACGAGTTCTAGTATTATGAGAGAGGGAGAAGAACTTTTCTCTATCCACTTTCTCAATGCCATGCATAATTTTATACACTTCTATCATGTCTCCTCTGACCCGCCTTTTCTCTAAACTAAAAAGCCCCAAATGCTGCAACCTTTCCTCGTAAGGGAGTCGCTCCATCCCCTTGATCATTCTGGTTGTCCTCTTCTGAACCTTTTCCAACTCTATAATATCCTTTTTGAGATGAGGCGACCAGAACTGTACACAGTATTCCAAATGCGGCCGCACCATTGATTTATACAACGGCATTATGATATCGGCTGTTTTATTTTCAATACCTTTCCTAATTATCGCTAGCATGGAATTTGCCTTTTTCACAGCTGCCGCACACTGGGTCGACATTTTCATTGTGCTGTCCACTACAACCCCGAGGTCTCTCTCCTGGTCGGTCACCGCCAGTTCAGACCCCATGAGCGTATATGTGAAATTCAGATTTTTTGCTCCAATATGCATAATTTTACACTTGTTTATATTGAATTGCATTTGCCATTTTTCTGCCCATTCACTCAGTTTGGAGAGGTCTTTTTGGAGCTCTTCACAATCCCTTTTTGTTTTAACAACCCTGAACAATTTAGTGTCATCAGCAAACTTGGCCACTTCACTGCTCACTCCTAATTCTAGGTCATTAATGAACAAGTTGAAAAGTACAGGTCCCAATACCGATCCTTGAGGGACTCCACTTTCTACAGCCCTCCATTGGGAGAACTGTCCGTTTATTCCTACTCTCTGCTTTCTGCTTCTTAACCAATTCCTTATCCACAAGAGGACCTCTCCTCTTATTCCATGACTGCTAAGCTTCCTCAGAAGCCTTTGGTGAGGTACCTTGTCAAACGCTTTTTGAAAGTCTAAGTACACTATGTCATCAGTCAAGCTTTGAGCCCAAGTGGGATGGGGTGATTCCTAATGTGGACAAGGGTGGTGTGCTAGGGGGATCTTTGTCCATCTGATCATTATTATGTTCAGAGCTTGGAAAAGTTACTTTTTTAAACTACAACTCCCATCAGCCCCAGCCAGCATGGCCACTGGATTGGGCTGAAGGGAGTTGTAGTTCAAAAAAGTAACTTTTCCAAGTTCTGATTATATTTGGGAAGCGAGGTTGTGAGAACATAAGAAGAACCTTGCTGGATCAGGTGAGTGGCCCATCCAGTCCAGCACCCTGTTCTCACCGTGGCCAGCCAGATACCCTAATGGGAAGCCTGCAAGCAGGACCTGAGCGCAACAGCACTCTTCTCTCATGCAGTTTCCAGCAACTGGCGTTCTGAAGCACACTGCTTCCGACCATGAAGGCAGAGCACAGCCATGATGGCTAGCAGCCAGTGATAGCCTTATCCCCTATGAATTTGTCGAATCCTCCGTTAAAGCTATCCAGGTTGGTGCCCATTGGGGATGTGGTTTGCAATGATTACGTTTCATTTTTCAATTTGTCAAATGGGCTGCTAGTTACGATTCGCCATAAATTGTGTCCTGCTAGCTATCGCAATTCCTGCTTCTCCCTTTTTTTGTTGTCTTTTCCCAAAAAATTACATAAATTTTTGTTATATCTTATGCTGCTGTATAATTTATATAATGTATACAGCAGCAGCTGATTACAAAAATAATTACATAAATAATTACGTAATTCTGGGTGCAGATGTTTTTTTTAAAAAAATTAAAATGTCGCTGACGGCCATGAACACACACAAAGAATAGGAGCCTATTCAACGATGAGACAAATTCGATACCAAATGCAATTTTGCAAATATTCTACACCATCTCTAGTGCCCATCAAACGGAACCATTTGTAGCATCTAAATCTTTGTTCTTTTTAGGGGGTTGGGAAAAGCAGTTTTTTGCAGCTGACATCTGTGCGATGTCATAATGGCAGAACTTTTGCCTTTGCAATCAAACCACTATCCCAGTAGCAATATCATCTGGGAGGGTGGCCAATGTTAATTGATGTGGCAAAAACAAGAGTGCATGTTTTCAGCTAAGTAAAGTGAAGATTTACAGCTTTCTTTCCCCGTTAACTAGTGGCCTTGTTCAGCATTTTCTTTTTTTAAACATTCTTACAGTTGAAGGCAACAAAGCACATTGTGGACTTTGAAGATTGGGTCTCTGGGCAATGAGATCTCATTACTTGTTGTATTCTTAATGTCTCATAAAAAGCAAATGCAATGGAGGCTTAAAAAAAAGAAAATAAAAGTTCTGTAGGATTTTAAAGATATACAGAACAATCCAGCTAAAACTTTGAAGTTCCATCCAGAGAAGGACAAATCTATCAATTTCAGTTTTCCTCAGTTTCTCAATGTTTTAATCTCAAATTCAGTTCATGTCATTTCCACAACAGTTTGCAAACATTTTTCTAAAAGACCTCCCAAAATTCAACAGCCTGGGCTCCTTTGGGGGGAAGGGCAAGATATAAATTTAACAGCAGCAACAACAACACATGTTTAAAGCACATGGCTTCCCCCAAAGAATCTTGGGAACTGTCATTTTTTAAGGGTGCTGGGGAGTATAGCTCTCTGAAGGGAAAACTAGAGTTCCCAGGTTTCTTTGGGGGAAGCCATGTGCTTTCAGTATATGGCATGGATATGACCTTTGATTCAGTATAAGACAGCTTTCTATGTTCCTATGATGCCCTCCCAGAGATCCAAAGGATTGTACCCTGCATCTATCTACCTATGCCTCTCTTTGTAGGAAGCATGATGCTTCTTGAATATAATATAACCTGTTGTGGAAATCCAGCTTTCACAAGGCAAGACGCAACCATACCAAGATCACTGTGACCTCTCCAAATGCTCCATTTGTGAAGAACAAATTCATAACTAGCAGCCACTCCCAGACTCTCTCTAGCTCTTGGAAAACTACTCAGAGGCCCCTACATGGATGACATCACCATCAACTGAAGTCACCAGAAACGAAAGTTCAGGATTACCTTTGTGCGTGTGGTTTTGCTTAACAGCCAGCAAACAGCCAGCTGCCCTCTATTTTGTTTGGGTTTTTAAAAGCTCTCTTGCCTTTTTAATTTCTTAAAGCTTATTTCATGTTTGTTTACAATGCATAAATGTTAGTCAAGGTGAGAGGAAACTTTGAATGCCGAACAGAAGGCTCTTTTAGATCAGAGCACATAAAAAAGGAACCACTCAAAGCTGTTGCTGACATATGATGCAGTGCTGTGCTGAAAAGTTCTCCTGCTTTTTTCTTTTCTATTTGCAACTATTCACCATCAATTTATGAGAAAAGAAGAATTATGAAAAGGGAGAGAAAAATTCAGGGAAACTTACATGGGTCGGGTGCAGGATATTGTTTGCGTAGCCCTGATTTCTGAGGTGGTTGGGGGTGTTTGTGAAAACCCTTTATTTTGTTCTACAAGTTACCTCCCTGGTGGTCTGCACTCTTCAGCTCGCCTAGCAGTGGTGGCCGGTGGTTCCATGTCAGTGGGGCTGTGGAATCCACACCGGGTTTTAGTCCAAACTTTCAAGGAGCTGTCCAGGGTGCTACTGGGCTTTCCTGTAGGCCTGGGAAGAAGGGGAGGTGGCCTACTACTGTGCCCCTGACAGCTCTTCATTGACTTTTTAAAAGTGAAGTTTGTTTGTTTTAATGCTAAAGAAATCAGTGCATTCTGCACTAGCTGAAGCTTCTCAATCAAGCTGAAGGGCAGCCCCCTATAGAGCCCCACATTATATATCAAGATAGGCCTTTGACCTGATCCCTCTTCTGACACTCTTACGGTGTCATTCCATTCTTCCTTCTGTTCAAGCATTTTGTGAATGAAACAGGGTCTACTATATCTTTAGGCACACAGACACATACACTCTTCAAGTAGGGCATAGAAGCCTCTCTGCAATAGAGTAAGGATGTTCAGGTGAAAAGCAGCACCAGTCTCTCCCTCGACATTATGAGTGACTAAATGATGGCTTGCAAACAGGGTGGCAGTGCTCCAAAAGCACTCAAGGGGAGGGGGTGGGAGACCAAACATTTCAGTGTGGAATAGCCAAAGACTGATGGACCATAAAACACCAGAGGAGGTTTTGACAAAGCAAGAGGCTTTTGACAGCCAGAAAACTTCCTTTCAAACTTTGTTCTACTATTTCTCATTACCTTGCCACTCACCAAAATGCCCTGAGATATAAAATAGATGTGGAAACATTTTGATTAAATAAAAAAAATAAAAGGGAAAAGTATACCCTTCAGTTCTTCTGAACTAATACGTGTAGTCAGTGGCACACTTAAGTGATTTTTGGACTCTGGAATGCAGGGAGCCACCTTATACCAGGTCAGACCATTGGTGCATCTAGCTCAGTGTTGCTGACACTGACTGGCAGTGACTCTCCCAGGTTTTAGACAGGGCGTCTCTCCCAGCATCTTGCCTGGACATGCCAGGGATTGAACCTGGGCCCTTCTGCAGCAGATGCTCTACTGCTGAACTAACGCTGGACTAAGACTCTTGATTATCTTATGGGGCTCACCTTTTTAGATGGAAATATATGCGCATTAATTTGCTTACTTCGAAATGTGGTAAGCCTACCCTAAGCAGTCCTCCCTGGACATCTGCCCCCAAATCCTGCCCCAATGGCACCCCAGGGTGCAGTGTCTATTTAAAGACAGCCAAGCAATCCAGTGATTTAAAGGCACAGGAACTCAGCCAGTGGAGACTGATGGTGCCAATGTCAGTGGGGCAGTGAATCCGCACCGAGGTTTAGACTGAACTTTCAAGGAACTGTTCAAGGTTCTGAAAACTCCATGAAAGTTTGAACTAAAACCCAGGGCGGATTCACTGCTCCACTGATATCGGAGCCACCTGTCTCCCTGCCAGATGAGGTCAAGGTGAGTTCATCTAACCTTCCCTTACCTGATGGTTTGGACTACAACTTCTATCACCCCGGAAGATTGGCTGTGCTGGCTGGGGCTGATGGGCATTGGAGTCCAACAACATCTAGAGGACATCAGGTTGGTTGATCTAGCCCAGTATCCTGTTTTCAGGAATCTCCCAAGCAAGTTGTGAAGGCTCCCCAGTCATTTGTGCCCATCATCTGGTTTTATATATAACACAGGGACAATAGAAGCTGTTTTAACAGTGAGTTGGATCCCTGGGTCCATCTAGCTCAGTACTGTCTACAGGGTTTCAGAGAAGGGAAACTCTCAACCTTACTTGGAGGGCCCAGGTACTGAACATGGGATCTTCTGAAGGAAATCATGTGCTCTGCCACTGAGTGACAGCCCTTCCCCTAACAACAATGTTCTAGTCCTTCAGGTTCTGGATAAAGGGCTGATTTCAATAGGAACATAGACAGCTATCCTGGTCCAGGAACAGCTGCAGCTGTCATACTAGCCAAAGCTGGTCAAAGGTACTCCTACCCACCGAGGCCATCTGGGCCTCCAGTGACAAAGCTGGATCCAGGAGCATCCTCCAGATTGTGTATCTGATCCTCATAGAGTGCAAATCCATTCAGGCAACTGGCCAATTTCTCAGACGTGGAAACCGCTCACCCATAGATCCTGTGTCTTGCCAGGATCAAGCTCAGTTTATTCTCTCTCTCCCAGCCCATCACCGCATCTGGGCACCGGTCCAGGGTCTGAACGGCCTCACCTGGTTCAGATGTTACGGAGAAATAGAGCTAAAGTGTCATTGGCATGCTGGTGGCATCTTGTTCCCAATCTCCTGCTCCCAACAGGGTTATATAGATATTGTTGTGAGTTTGGGGGGGTTGAGATGGATAATTCCTAGGAGTCCCCTTTCAGCCTCTGATTTGGAATCCTGTGCCTTGGGGTGAGAAACTCGCTCTGCTGGTCAGATGAGTTTCTTTTGTTAATCTAATAGGTGGGTTGTGTCTATCAGGTGCCCAGCAACTGGTGAATGGGCCAGGGAGACCCTTTTGTCATTGAAACTCTTCAGGAGAGCCTCCCCCCCCCCCTGGGGCCAAGGAGAGGCTTGTGTTTTGCATGTGTCTGAAAAAGGCTGGGGAACTGGAGGCAGGCAGAGAGACTGGCGCTCTGCACCATGGCTTTAGGATGCCTCCTGTAACCCTGATGGAAAAGCTGGATATTGGACTGCTGACGCCTTGAACCCCTCCATCCTAAGCTCAGGTTGGAATGTATGTAAATAATAAACAAACCATATTTCATAAAGACACCACAGTCTCCGCTGACCTTCTTCCCAAGGAAACCAAACCCAGGGCGAGTGCAGGGACCCCTGGAAATCTCATAGCTCGGAGATTGGGGTGGCACGCAACAATATTAAATAGCACTGGGGACCAAATAGTGGCCTGCGGCACCCCATAGTGTGACTGCTGGAAGGTCAAAAAGCACTGTTCCAGTGCTACTCTCTGGACCCAGCCCAGGAGGATACCCTGGCCAAAGGTATCAAAGCTGCAAAGAGGTCAAGGAGAAAAAGCAAGGTCACACTCCCTGTGTCCTGTTTGTGAGCTTCCAGATGAGCCTTCTGTCAGGAACTTTTGGCCACTGCCCCATGTGGTGAGTCTCATAACTGTAGTCTCTCAGGGAAGAAGTTTCCAGATCTGGCTTGGCTCCACCCACCCAGGCTGGCCACTGGCTCCTCCTGCGCAGGAAGGAGTATATAAAGAGTTCCTTTTTCCAGATGAGCCTTGCCTGAGTAATCTGGTCTACCTAAGTTCTTGATCCTGGTTTGCCCTCTGATCCTGATTACCCTTGGGTCTAGACTGCTTCCTGCAGCCTGACCTTGATACCTTAATTGAATCTCACAAGGCTGGTCTTCACTCCTTCCTGGCACAGTGGGAAAAGGTCTGCACAGTGTCCTGAGCAGGGAAGCAAAAAATAATTGGTTTAGAAACAATTAGGGAGCGTAATTAGTGGGGGGATTTAGCTTAGAAAAAAAGCAAGTAAGAGCAGGACATGACAGAGGTGTGTAAAATTATGCATGGCATGGAGAAAGTGGACAGACAGCCATTTTTCTCCCTCTCTCATAATACTAGTACTCAGGGACCATCCAATGAAGTTGAATTTTGGAAGATTCAGGACAGGGGGAGGGGAAAGGACTTCTTCATGCAGTGTAGAGTTAAACTATGGAATTTGATTCACAAAGGTAGTGATGGGCACCCACTCGGATGGCTTTAAAAGAGGATTAAAAGCGGAGAAGAGAAAAATCAACTCATTTGAAATGTGGTGTTGGAGAAGAGCTTTGAGCATACCATGGACCATGAAAAAGACAAATAATTGGGTGTTAGAACAAATTAAAAGCTAAAATGATGAAACTGAGGTTATCATACTTTGGACACATAATAAGAAGACACGATTCACTAGAAATGACAATAATGCTGGGAAAAACAGCAGGGAGTAGAAAAAGAGGAAAGCCAAACAAGAGATGGGTTGATTCCATAAAGGAAGCCACAGACCTGAACTTACAAGATCTGAATAGGGTGGTTTATAACAGATGCTGTTGGAGGTCACTGATTCATAGGGTCGCCATAAGTCATAATCGACTTGAAGGCATATAACAACAACAACAGACAAATTCACGGAGCATAAGGCTATCAATAGCCACTAGCCACAATGGCTTCCCATTACTTCTCCTGTTGTAGGCAGTAGGCTTCTGAAAACCAGTTGCTGAGAATCACAAGTGGAGAGATTGCTCTTGCACTCACGTCCTTCCCATTGAGGCATCTGGTTGGCCACTGTGAAAACAGGATGCTAGGCTGGGTGGGCTAGTAGCCAGACTCTTCTCGTACCCTTAAATAAAAGCCTGCCTATAGGTCTATGATTTGTAACACACATGACTCTGTACCTGTCAGAAGGGGACAATGGGGGCATGGAGGAGGACCTCTGAATAATGAATTAATATAAATGTAGACCACTTTGGATGGATTTCTGATTGTTTGGTTTTAAAAAAAAATATAGGCCATAATATCTGCAGCAAAAGGGATGGTCATGGCAGTGGAAGCTGTCAGCCTAATGAGACAGATAAGATTGCTTTGGCAGAGAAAGTAGTTGCAAGAGGAAATGTATATTGTTCTAAGTCTCAATTAATTTAATCCAGTCTATCACCGAAAACAAATGATCATGTCAGACAAAACAAAAGCCCAGCAAGAAAGGGGGGAAGGGGGGAGAACAAAGCTAATGACTCTCAATTAGCGGTTCAGAGCCCATCTGTTTATTTGGACAGTTTACAGAGATCTATTTCTCCAAAAACAGTGCATGAATAATTGAAGATTGTTTCCTATCACGCTTTTGATATTGGTCGGCTGATACCAGCCCGGGCAAACTGCTGAGAGGCAAACAGTGGTCAGATATCAGCCTTGCAAGCTTGGCTATCGTCTTCTGTAAATAAACCATTGGGAACAAATGATTATATATATATATATTTGCACTGACTGATGTTGACAGTGCCAAGGGTAGACCCCGGAACGGAGGAAGCTGCCTTATACAAACGTGGACCATTGATCCATCTAGCGCAGTACTGTCTACACTGGTGGGCAGCAGCACTCCAGGGTTTCTAACTAGGGACATTCCCAGCCCTACCTGGAGATGCCGCGAATTGAACCTGGGACCTCCTCCATGAAAAGCAGATGCTCAGCCCTTGAGCTACCCAGCCCAACCCAGAGGTGTAGTCGTCCAGGGTCTCAGGGTGTCTTAGACCCCGTACGTTTTTGGGAGCTAGGCTCCAGCAGGGTGTCTCCAGCATCCTATGAGCCAATCAGCATGAAAGGGAAACGTGTTAGCCACTGAGAAGAGTCTTCTAACATGCCTCCTTGTTCTTTCCTGATGATTGGAGCCAATCAGAGTGAAAGGAGATGCTGTGAGTTCGTACTTTAAAAAACCATGCTGTGGAGAGTAGGAATTCTATAATTGCAGAAGAAAAGACAGTGAATCCTGATCTTCATCATCAAGCAGTTTGGCGGCAGCAGGAGATAAATGTGTAGACACTAGATTAAGTAAGTCATGCAGTATCTCTGACAGTGAGAAAGACCAGTCTAATGGTGACAGTGATAGAGAAGCAGAAAGTAGGGTTCAAGCCTGGCCAGATCATCCTATAATACTAGAAGGGGGTACGGCTGTGGTTATCATGAAGAGACCCTGCACTTCAGCATGTCCCACTACACTACTGCCAACCACTTTCTTCAATGAAGGTTCCAGGGATTGTATTCAACTAAATTCTACTCAGAGTAGACCCATTGAAGTTATTGGACATGGCTAGTTTACAATCATTAATTTCAGACCCGTTGAAATTAATGATTTGTTTATTATTTATTTATTATTTGATTTATATCCTGTCCTTCCTCCCAATAGGAGCCCAGGGCGGCAAACTAAAGCACTAAAAACACTTTAGAACATCTTAAAAACAGACTTTAAAATATATTAAAACAAAACATTTTTTAGAAAAAGCTTTAAAAACATCCTTAGAAAAAAGAAAAAGGTTTAAAGATGTATTAAAAAGCAATTCCAACACAGATGCAGACTGGGATAAGGTCTCGACTTAAAAGGCTTGTTGAAAGAGGAAGGTCTTCAGTAGGCACCCAAAAGATAACAGAGATGACACCTGTCTAATACTTAAGGGGAGGGAATTCCACAGGGGAGGTGCCGCCACACTAAAGATCCGTTTCCTATATTGTACAGAACGGACCTCCTGATAAGATGGTATCTGCAGGAGGCCCTCACCTGCAGAGTGATCTGCTGGGTATATAAGGGATAAGAAGGTCCTTCAGATATCCTGGTCCCGAGCTGGATAGGGCTTTATACACCAAAACTAGAACCTTGAACTGTAAATTAGCCATGTCCATTAACTTCAAAGGGCCTACTCTGAATAGGACTAGCATTGAATATCACCCCAGATGTTTACTTTACATACACGAATTTATTTCCAGTTGTGCTGTATAATTGGTTTTGTATTCTTGATGCTGTACCCATCCTTAGTCTCTCCCCTGCATGTGTATGTGGCTGGCAAGAATGAAGTGGTGCACTGAGTTTACTGTATTGCAAAAAATACAAAGCAGTTTGTGCATGCGCATATTTTGTATGCACGGATGGAGATATTTTTCAGTGCAAAAGTGCTAAAATATGGTTGGTGCAAAACACATACACAGAAATAACATGACAACACTGTTTAGTATTAAATAATGTAAACATGCAGATATTCTGATTATATAAAATTCTCATTACATAAGCATGACTCATCCAAAGGCCTGCAGATTTTTAACGGGCTACCAAACCTTTGCAGTAAAATTGCAGCCTTTGTCCTAAATTCCAGGTTTTCCCTATTTTGGCAGCAAATCTAAAGCAGGACTTTATTTATTTATTTATGTTGTCCCAGCTGCAGATGTTTTGTGGGGCTATAAACATGGAGCCCCAGCATATGGTCTGAAGGCACACAGGGTGACTTAGCAGAGTGGTCTGGGTCTGGTCAGTGCCTGGATGTGAGACTACCTGGGAATCCCATAGATCTGTCTACCCAGTGTGCGGCAGCTGTGGAAAAGGCAAATTCCATGCTAGCAATAATTAGGAAAGGTACTGAAAATAAAACAGCCGATATCATAATGCCGTTGTATAAATCTATGGTGCGGCCGCATTTGGAATACTGTGTACAGTTCTGGTCACCTCATCTCAAAAAGGATATTCTAGAGTTGGAAAAGGTTCAGAAGAGGGCAACCAGAATGATCAAGGGGATGGAGCGACTCCCTTACGAGGAAAGGTTGCAGCATTTGGGGCTTTTTAGTTTAGAGAAAAGGCGGGTCAGAGGAGACATGATAGAAGTGTATAAAATTATGCATGGCATTGAGAAAGTGGATAGAGAAAAGTTCTTCTCCCTCTCTCATAATACTAGAACTCGTGGACATTCAAAGAAGCTGAATGTTGGAAGATTCAGGACAGACAAAAGGAAGTACTTCTTTACTCAGCGCATAGTTAAACTATGGAATTTGCTCCCACAAGACGCAGTAATGGCCACCAGCTTGGATGGCTTTAAAAGAAGATTAGACAAATTCACGGAGGTCAGGGCTATCAATGGCTACTAGCCATGATGGCTGTGCTCTGCCACCCTAGTCAGAGGCAGCATGCTTTTGAAAACCAGTTGCCGGAAGCCTCAGGAGGGGAGAGTGTTCTTGCACTCGGGTCCTGCTTGCGGGCTTCTCCTAGGCACCTGGTTGGCCACTGTGAGAACAGGATGGTGGACTAGATGCGCCACTGGCCTGATCCAGCAGGCTCTTCTTATGTTCTTATGTTCTTATGCTGGCTGCCTTGAGTTCCATGGTAGAAGAAAGGCAGGATGTAAAATGCAAGCAAATAAATCCTAAATTTATGTCACCAGTGACTGCCAATATAGGACAGAATCATTCTGGAAATAACAACAATAGCAACAGCAAATAACAATAGATCTAGCGTAGTGCAACATTTTCTCTTTTCACTTTTTATTGCCTTTTAAATCCTAGGTGGATTTGCATGGGTGTAAAATTCTGCAGTCCATGCTGTTAGCCCTGGCTGTTTGGTGGTGGCCCCTGCAAACCAAAGTCTTTCTAATAAAAGCCAATAAACCAGGCCAAGCGCTGGAGACGAACTGCTTTGAGTCCTGAGGCCTTCATGTCTGTCCCAGTCAAAGTTTTGTTTCCCTTTGTTCACCTGAGCATCTGGCTGTTTCTCAAGCAATCTTGTAACCAAAGCACCTCCTAGGAAGTCTCTTCAGAAAATGTAGATGCAAAATTTGATGCTCTTCAGGACACAAACATTATCATCAAAACTTTTCTTTTTCCATTTGGAGGTGCTGCTATTCAGATTTAAGATTACTTTCTTCTTTTGTTCTAATTATATGGAGTATTCTGAATTGGTGCATCCCTTGTATACATTACATATAGTATATGTGTCTAGAATAGACCAGTGGTCAGCACGCTTCATTCAGGTGGTCCGCAGCATGTCCACATTAAATACTGATGTCAATTTTTAATTGCATTTTTATTGCTTCTTTATTTCTTAGATTGTATTTCATCGTATTCCGATTTGAATTCTGTGGAATGCAAATCGAAATCCAAGATAAGAAATAAAAGAAACAATAAAACATAAAATTAAAAATCCATACAGCATCTAGCACAGTGCATTACAACTGCTACAACAGGCAGAAAAATCATTAAGTGGTCCACCAAGACCCTCGGCATTTTCAAGTGGTCCATGGGGGGGAAAAGTCTGGGAACCACTGGAATAGACCACTGAAGAAGACGTATGGTTGAAATGCATTTGGTTTAGTTATTTTTAGGTAGATCTGATTCTTCCAGATGACTATTTAAAGTTGAGTTGTATCCAATGGGGTCGGCCTGTTAGTGGAAGGCCCTCCATGCTGGAAAGCCTCTCTGGAGAGCCCCTACATCTACTAGACAAGCTCCCAATGAATTCCCAAGTAAAGGGTGGGAAACAGAGATAACCCTAAAAGTCCCACCTTGGTAACCAGGACTGTTTGCACCCTGGGCATTTACGATGAGTGAGCCACACCCACTTTTATAAGGTATATACAGAACAAACCACCCCCTCTCATGTTCAGCTTCCATTATTTCCCCCTTCCAGATCTCAGAAGACTTCCCCCCCCCCAGAAGGAACAGTTGCACTATTTCCTAAAGTGTATATGGCCTGTCTACAGATTGTGCTTTTCCCATTTCCTTCTCTAAAATCTCTTCTTCCACTCTAAATTGCAGTGTGGGGGAGAATCATGATCAGGAGGGTAGCAAAGGGTGTGTGAGAGGGTGTTCCATCTTTCCCTCACACACTCTGATCCCAATTAAAATTGCCCCCCCAACTTTGCTGTGGAAAGGGGGGACTGATCACTTGGCTACAGAATAGTAACTGGAAGAAGCAAAGTTGCTATCCCGCTGTCAGCGTAAAGCAGAGCAGCAGTGATTGGGTGCTGCTGAATTGTCCACATCTGGAAGCACCCAGGTGAGCCCTCCAGGTAGGAATGGGGGAGAAATTCAATTCAGTTTGCCTTTAAATGCGAAGTTTGCCTTTAAATGCTATCAAATTTGAAATATGTGAACTGAAACACAGCTATCCTTCTAATTGTGCACAGTGCAGTGCTCCAGGCAAGCAATGTGTACAAAAATCCTCATATGACAGTAAAGTGTGCATATAAATGTATATATTAATGAAAATACCATATAAAATGCATTATATTGTGGAAAATGTGTATATTAGGGCATTGTTCTTCAATTTTGAGTCCCCAGATGTTGTTGTACTACAACTCCCATCATCTCTGACTGTTGGCTAAGCTGGCAGTGGACAATGGGAGTTGTAGTCCAACAATATCTGGAGACCCAAGGCTGAAGAACACTGTATTAGGGGAAATTGCCCACAAAAATGTATATGTTAGGAGAAATTCACACTAAATAGCTGGTGACTTTTTAGAAAACAAAACCCTAGTAAACAGATGTGCAAATGTGGAGAACTGAATTTGAAGATTACAAAAATAAGGAACGGCAAGAAACCAACGTGGACAGATTTGCCCCTCCCTACCTCCAGGGCCCCAAGCATGTCATAAATGACATCAAGCACCAGAATTGAACAACCACAGTTCTTCCAAGTCACAAAACCTACTGAGGTTTGAATTGGGAAACTCAGAGTGGGAAGGAACGCTAGCCGGGATATGCTAACTATTCCTTGTGTGTGGCAGACAGAATTTTAAACAAAGGAAATGCAACGTAAACGCACATCCCATCGAACTGACTTGCCTGGCTAGGTTATCTCCCAAAGTGGAGGTCTTCACTTTTATAAAGGACGGAAGGCAGTGATGTGGAGCTCAGCCAGGATCATCACACTCAGCAATTCCCAAAACTGTGTCCTGAGGGCTGCCCATGTGAGTGTGTAGGGAGCACAATTCCCATGTGTCATAAGAAATAAATTAAATAACAACGGTATCCTGAGAGCCGAAGCTAGCCACTTGTCGCAGAGATGCCCTGTGCATCCAGTGCTGTTGGAGCATTGAATCATTCCTGATCCAGAGTTGCAGTGGAAATACTTGCCCTTATGCAACACAACTTTCCTGTTGTGTCTCTGGATAAGTCACTGTTCTCAGTGTAGCTCGTTCCAATCGAGCACACCCAGATTGTTCCATCTCTCCCCCCCCCCCCCGCTCCCACCCTTTCTGCTAGTTGGAGCCTCTGCAGAGAGCATTGTGAGACTGTTGGCTGCTGGTCTTGACGTTTAAATACATGTAAGGCAAGGTCCTGGTTTAAGGTAACTAAAGGAATGCTACCATATCCTTCCATATGAACCTGCCTGATCTGTTGTTGTTGTTGTTTTCAATATACCACCTTTCATTTTGAGAAAAAAGTAAAAAACCCATTATTTCATCAAAATATTAAAACATCCATAATTAAAATATATAATAAAACAGCTCATTAAAACAGCAAACAGGTACCTGGATCTGAACTCCTCCAGATCCCACTCTATTTAAGGTACCACTCTGATTCAGGCAGGAAGCGACTGGAGAGAGGATCTTCTCAGGCGTGGTGGTGCCACACTTGTGGAACACTTTCCCCAAACCGCTTCATGAGAAAGCAGAGCTTGGAAAAGTTACTTTTTTGAACTACAACTCCCATCAGCCCAATCCAGTGGCCATGTTGGCTGGGGCTGATGGGAGCTGTAGTTTAAAAAAGTAACTTTTCCAAGCTCTGTAAAAGTTGAGAGAAATTTGGCTTGGCTCACACTTTAATGCAAGCTTACTTAATTCACTCTTCCAAAACCTCCATGGTTGCTGCTACAGGATCAGTTGCTGATGAAAATGTCTGTAGGACTTTCTCTTGTCTCAGGTGGGACTCAGTTCAAAAAGCTCAGAGGGAATAGTTGTTCTCTGTCCATCCTGTCTATTTCCTTTCTTATTTCACACCCTGGTTTCTTGGTTGTGTGTGATTCTGTGGGAAGGTGCTCAGACTTTGTTGGATCCACTCTGTGCCCTGGGCCCATAACCTTTTAGCAGAAGCTGAATTGTAACAGAGCCAATGCTAACATTTCCTGTATTTGAAGAGAAGACAGTGGATGGTGATGGGATAAATCTCCATGGTGATCTGGCCTCTGCTGCAACTTCCACCGGGCAGTAGCGGCACAAACAGTGTGGTGGGGCACAGCAGTGGAGCATCCTTCCTGACACTTGCACCACTACACCTTACTTGGATGGCGCTGGGGCAGGGTGGGATGGTGGTGAGGTCAGAGCAGTAAAGAAGCACCAGCAGCAGCTCTTCCAGTGCATCTGTGCAGTCCTGGCCTCAGTACGATGCTGCCCTACTCACTGTGGCAGCTCCGCGGTACTGCCTTACTACACTGTTATTATAATTATTCTCATTCGTTTTATTGTTCGTCACATTTGTCACTATATACAAAGCAAGGTTCTGAAAGCAATCTCACAAAAAAAACATAAAAACAATTTAAAAGATTTAAAAAAACAAACAATACAAAATACATAAAATGCCCATCCGGCAACATAATAATGAGAAGTCCTACTCACCCCACTAAAAGATGAGCACCATCATAGCAGGCTTAATTGGAAAGGGAACAAAAGGTGCCTAAAGGCTGACAAGAACGGTTCCAGGCACTTCTCCCTGGAGAGAGCTTTCCACAGACGGGGGCCATCACTGAAAAGGCCCATTCCCATTTGCCTGCCCCTCCACACCTCTCTCAGGTGGGGCACACATAGAAGGGCCTCTGATGAAGACCACAGCACCAGGATTAGTTTATATGGAGAGAGGTGGTCCTTGAGGTACTGCCCTGAGGTGGTTTCACAGCGTTGGGCAGCTGTGTTTCCTCAGCCTGATGCTTTCGCAGAGCCACAGAATGTCAGACAGCCACCATTTAGGTAAGTGGGCTGCTGGGAAGGGTGGATTGCCACCCCCCCCTTTATACACACAACTGGACGTTGGGACACTAAGCTCAACGACAAAAATGTAAACCAACCCTTTTGGGTGGACACTTCCAGCAAAACGGCCCGCTGCTTTAACTTGCACTGACACCATCTTGGTAAAGCCTCTTCTAAACAGCGCCTTCCTTGAGATGCAAACTCCAAAAGACCAAACCAGATGGATCAGCTCAGAACAAACTGACCTCTCTCGTGGTCACTGCAACTTTTTGTTTTTTTGTTTCTCCACTCTGGGATGAAATACCCACTTTTGAAAATTCAAAATTATTGCAGCTGCATCGCATCACGTCAGGGGACTGATCTTCCTGTGCCAGCTTGACCTCATCAGAAATTTAACTTCTGAAGTCTCCGCCTGATGTTATTTTACAAGGATCCCTTTTGGATCATCATGTATTACTGTTATACCAACATTCATAAAATTAGGAACCATCTGAAGATGGAGAGATACATCATATTCCTCCCATAATGGGAGGATTTGGGATTACCAAATGAAACTGATCAAGGGAATGGAGAGGGTAGGGGGGGAAAGGGTTTTGGTTTTTTTTAAATGGCATTGTACAAATAAGATACCGGATTTAGCAGGGCTAGCCCTAAATATTTTTCTGCCTGGGATGGAGGACAAGATTCCCCCCTCCATTCCACATACAGAATCTGACTAGACTGGCACTTGACTAAGGAGAATACTGAGTCAGACCATTGGTCAATCTGGCTCAGTACTGTGTACACTGACAGGCAGCAGCTATCTGGGATTTCAGACAGGAGTCTTTCTCAGCACTACCTGGAGATGCCAGGGATTGATCCTGGGAGGTTCTACATGCAAAACATACTCTGCCACTGAGCTGTGTCATCTCCCAAGACAGCATCTTCCTCCCACCTGAATGCAGCAAGCCAGTTTAGCAGGCTCTAGTCTCCAACACCTCTCTGCCACTCTTTGCTTCGCCTGGTGCGTTCTCACCGCACACTCAAACAAATGCTGCAATGCAACAGAGGTGGCCCCAGTGTGCAGCACATGAGTATTATTATTATTATTATTATTATTATTGATAAAATGAAACTTATTATGATACAATGAAACTTATGAAATTATTATTGATAAAAATGAAATAGATGAAACTAAGGTTATCATACTTTGGACACATCATGAGAAGACCTGATTCATTAGAAAAGATAATAATGCTGGGAAAAACAGAAGGGAGTAGAAAAAGAGGAAGGCCAAACAAGAGATGGATTGATTCCATAAGGGAAGCCACAGACCTGAACTTACAAGATCTGAACAGGGTGGTTCATGACTAGAGTTACCAGGTCTCTTTTTTCGGATGGAGTCTCTGGTTTTTGGGGGCCCCCTCCGGCTCTCCGGCTAGCACCCCTTAATCTCTCAGCTTCAATTTAAAAAAAAATTAAGTTTCTAGGTGGTCTGGTTCCCAAGATATACACCAAAAGGTCAGCCACACACCCCACAACTGTTTAATCTATTTAACTGATACGACGCTGAAGTTGGTTCCTAGTTCCCAGTTCCTTATTTGCTTGAAAGTTCAAAACACTAAAAAAGAAGAGTTGACAACTACAGCAACTTCAAACCAAACTTAACATGTCTCTGAACCCCAAAATATATGTTGGGGTACCCTGTATGATATATCACTGTGATCGGGGGACTCTCCCCATCAAGAATAACAATACATTTATGCAATCAAAATCATCAGGCTTCTGATATTATCATAAATACATAATGATGTCATAAAATCATAAAAAATAAGTAACTGGGGGTGCCCACCCCAAACTCTGCTCTGGGACAGGACAAATCATATACCCCAGGAAAGGGAAGGGTGTCCTCTATGAGATGCCACTGTGTCCCGCCTGGCCCAGAGCTTCTGCTGGGCGCAGGGGACAGAGGAGGGCATCTATGCAAAATCAAAGCAGACCAAAACATACAGGAAAAAATAAGTAACTGGGGGTGCCCACCCCAAAATCTGCTCTGGGCCAGGACAAATCATACACCCCATGAAAGGGGAGGGTGTCCTCTATGAGATGCCACTGCGTCCCGCCTGGCCCAGAGCTTCTGCTGGGCGCAGGGGAAGGATGAGGGCATCTATGCAGACAGAAAGGGTAGAGGATCTTCTTACTCTTACTCATTTCTCAGACCTCTTTCTGAAGTGAAGGGTCAAATCTGTAAAGAAGTTTGGAGCAGCCACATTAAAAGATAAGGGCAGGGCATTCCAGGCAGGGGGTTGCCAACCCTGCTTGGATATGGATATCTTTGCAGAGGATCCCTAGTCAAGCTTTTCCAACAGCACAATCTAAATTATATCTACTCAGAAGTAAGTCCTGTTGAGTTCTATTGGGGCTTAGTCCCTTAGTACGTGTGTTTAGAATTGCAGCCTTCAGGGGCATCCATCTTTATTCCTGAGTGCTCCCATCTAACATCTCCACAACACTAGGCTCCTTTCTTCCTACAGTGGCCTTCTGGTGACTGGCCTGGCCTAAAGGCATTTAAACCCTTCTTGCTGAAAGCAAGTAGGCTAAATTAAATGTTCCCTACCCAGGCTCCATCTTTTAGCTAAGATGTCTAGCTTAATTTCCAGTCAGATTTTTTAAAAATTGTACGCTCCAAGCAACTGTGGTTGATGCTTAATGTATCATGCTTAATGACATCACTTGGGCCCGCCCTGTGACATCACTTGGGTCCACCTCGTGACATCACTCGGGCCCGCCTCTAAAATCTCAGATTTTGGGATGCTTCTGACCTGGCAACCCTATTCATGACAGATGCTCTTGGAGGTCACTGATTCATAGGGTCGCCATAAGTCGTGGTCAACTTGGAGGCACATAACAACATTATTATTATTATTATTATTATTATTATTATTATTATTATTATTATTATTATTTGATTTATATCCCCCCCTTCCTCCCAGCAGGAGCCCAGGGCGGCAAACAGAAATGCTGAAAACACTTTAAAACATCATAAAAAGACCTTAAAATACATTAAAACAAAACAACCTTAAAAACATTTTTAAAAGCTTTAAAAACATCTTTTGAAAAAAGGGTTAAAAACATATTATTAAAACAAACATATTAAAAGCAATTCTAACATAGACGCAGACTGGGATAGGTCTCAACTTAAAAGGCTTGTTGAAAGAGGAAAGTCTTCAAAAGGTGCCAAAAAGACAGCAGAGATGGCGCCTGCCTAATATTTAAGGGGAGGGAATTCCACAGGGAAGGTGCCGCCACACTAAATGTCCATTTCCTATATTGTACAGAACGAATCTCCTGATAAGATGGTATCTGCAGGAGGCCCTCACCTGCAGAGCGCAATGATCGGCTGGGCATATAAGGAGTAAAACGGTCTTTCAGGTATCCTGGTCCCAAGCTGTCTAGGGCTTTGTACGCCAAAACTAGAACTTGGCCCGGTAGCAAATGGGCAGCCAGAATAGAGCAATGGATGCACAATGCCCGCTGGAATTACATAGCCTGGCATGTTTTCTCCTTTGTCTGCTCAGTCAATCAGGGCCTTTTTCTCCATCTGTGACATTTTGAGAGATACTTAGCCTCTTGAGGCAAAGGACAAGACAGCACCCCTACATAAGGATTTAAGAAGAGTCCTGTTACTGGATCAGGCCAATGGCTCATCTAGACTGGCATCTGTTCTCACAGTGGCCAACCAGCTGCCCAAATAGAAGTCTGCAAGCAGAACATGAGCCAACTGGACTGGCAGTTTATGTATTTATTATGTTTCTATCCCACCCATCCTCCCAAAGAAGCAAAGTGCACACACACACGCACACACACTTACTTATAAACAGGCACATATCCTAACAGCTAATGTTTTAATATTCCTTCTGAATGTTAATCATGAAGGAGACAGATGCATATCAGCAGGGAGGGCATTGCACAGATGGGGAGCCAGCATTGAGAAGGCCCTGTCACAGGTCAGTGCCAACCAGGCAGCATCCAGCAGTGGCAACACCAACAGGGCCTCCCTTAGAATCATAGAATTGTAGAGTTGGAAGGGGCCTATAATCAATTTGCTGATCATAAAACCCAAAATGGTTGATATTGGGCGAGGTGCTCTTATAGGTACTTGCGTCCAAAGCTGTTTAGGGCTTTTTTATGTTCACCGCCCAGAGAGCTATTGCTAGTCGGGCGGTATATAAATTTAATAAATAAATAAAATAAATAAATAAATTATATGCTGGTAGTAACATTTTGCATTGGGACTGGTAGCTTGCTGGCAGCTGGTCCAGTACTTTCAGAACTTGTGACTAAGGATGTGCTAAAATTCCACCCAATTCAGATTTGGTACTGAATTAATTTGCTTATTCACTACCGTTGAGGATTGGATTGTTATGTAGTCATTTTCCACTGCTATCTGTATCGATATTTCCTTCAATATATCAATATTTACTTCAATTTATCGACATTTCCTTTCAAAAACCATTGACATTTCCTTTTAAAATATCAATATTAATATCAATATTTTTTCTGAGGGGGAAAATGGATCAGTCAAAGCACCAAAGGTGGATGGAATCTGGGACTTCTGGGAAGGGTGACTTCGCTTGTGCCTGCTTTTGAGACGGGCTCCCGCCTCAAAAGAAGCTTATTCAGATATAAATCAGTCAGAACATTTTTTTTTTTGACTGATGAAATTTCTCCCGGGCAGGGAGAAACGTAGAGATCAACCTCAAAAGCCTGTTTATGTTGGGAGGACTGGATTTCATTAATTTATGAGAAAAGGTCCAGCCAGCAATGCCGGATGGACTTCCGAACAAGCTCTATCTGATCAATGCGATACGTTTATATTTTCTTCAAAGAGAAAACGGACTAACAGGCAAGCACCCTTCTTTCTATTATTTTTTTTACTTGGTTTAAATTGTTGCAGCAAAAAGAGATTTGTCAAATGAATCAGCTTTAAAGAACTCCTGGGTGAGCTATAACTCTTCTCTGTTATTCACGAAATTAACAGCTTATCTCTGTTTCTATTGCAAAAAGCTGTCCTGGAAGTGCATTCTAAAGATATAAACAGAAGAGGGATTTCTATTCCGAGGAACATTATATTGTCTGGGACTATTCTCTTTTTGGTCTATTTTATTTTGACGAATCTGCTTCTTCACGACGCCACTAACTGTTTTGATGCTGGGAACTAAATTTGTTTTGTATTCTTGAACATAGAGAGATAAGGCAGGCTGCTCTGTTTATACTGTGATGTCATCAAGCCTGGAATATTAACCCAATTGTTGCTGAAATAAGAAGTGGTTCTTCTTTATTTTTGTTTTGTTTTGTTTTCGTGGTTTTAAAAATGGCAATCAAGAAAGTGGCTGAGAATCTGGAAGTAATTATGTTTCAGAAAATAATGGATGAGATTGAGATAACGAAACAAACCCTGCAACAGGGCAGTAAGGAGCTGAAAATTGAACTGAGCAAAATGACGCAGGAGCTTAAAGAAATAGGGGATCCTGTGAGAGAGGAGAATGAGATCAGAGATGAGAAAAGAAAAAATAAAGGGAAGATACAAGCCCTGGAGATTGGAACAAATGTGGAATTGGAAAAAGATCTGGAGTTTATGGATATTAGAAATAAAATCTACTGTTTGGAATTTAACGTTATCTCTGAAGAAATTAATGAAGATATTAGAGATAAAGTTATCAATGGCTTGGATAATCTTCTGGACTGGAATGACGTGATGGAGCTTGATATAGAGAAAATCTATGGAATTAACTGCAGCCATGTGACAATGGAAAAACTCTCAAGAGATGAGCCAGTGTATTTTGTAAAAAAGAAGAACAGAGATATGACTTTACAACAATATTTCAGCAACTTATTCAGAATTGATGGCAAGAAAATATTTGGGATAGAGGAAATTCCCATCAGACTCTTATTATATGACTATGGCTATGACAGCAAGATTATTATGGAATACTGATAATGGAAGATTGGACACTGAAATTACTGGACTTAACAGGACTATTGAAGATGGAAGATGGAATTAATATGGATAATGGAATAATGGCTATTGAAATTATTGGACCTAACAGATTTTGATGAGATGGATTAATCGATGTTTATTTGGACTATGGTTATGACAATAAGATTATTATTATTATTAACGAGATGGATTAATCAACATGTTTATTTGGAGAAAAATTGATAGATATATTTCTTAAAGAATTGAAACCTCTCTTTGACTTTTTGTGGAAAGAATAAAGTAATGTTTATGAGATTTGATGATTAATTAAGATAACTACTGGAGGAAAGTGATTTTATAATATAATTTAAGAGACAGGATTGTTATATATTGTAGACCTATAACTGATTTGATCTGCGACAAATGGGAAGTCAACATTTTATTTTTTTGTTTAATCATTTTTGTTTTGTTTTGTTTTTTGTCTTTGAATGTTTTATGATATTGTTTTGTATGTTTTATGAAAATTTGAATAAAAATTATTGTAAAAAAAAAAAAAAGCAGCAGATTGGGGACAAAGAACAAATTCGAATTGATACCAGCCTCCTAAGTCGATGGAATGCTTTTAAAATGGCACTGGCCAACAGATCCCATCCCACCCGGTGACTAGGGATGGAGGAGAAATTTGATACAGCTTGTGTCTAAAGGCGAATCTATGAAATTCACACTTTCCAAAAGAATATAAGAATGAAAACACTGCCATCCTTTGAAATTCACACTTATCCAAATTTTGCGATGCAATTCTCCAAGCGATGCTTACAAAAATGCATGTATTAGTGAAAATAACATACATTATATTGGGGGCAGGGGATCTTGCAAAATGTGAATGTTAGTCAAAAATGCATAAAAATGTGTTTATTAGGAGAAATTCACACTAAAATGCTAAAGATTTTCATGAGGATTTTTTATTTTAAAAAATGCAAACTACTACAGAAATGTGGAGAACTGAATTTAAGACTGGAAACCTGAGAAGCGGAGAGGACCGAAATGGATAGATCCTTCCAAACCTAATAGTGATACATGGTCCCATTGGGCTGCCCCAGTGATGGGACCAGATTCCTCACTGCACCTGAGACATCAGGCCACATTAAGGGGCCCAAGAAAGACCACACGGCAACAGAGGGGAATGGCTAGTGGCTCAGGGGGAGCAGCCAGGGTCTGCTGCTGCCCCCCCCCAAGCAGTTGCCTCACTCTGCCTAATGGTAGGGTGGGCCCTTAAATTAGCCAGCCCAGGCTGGCAACAAGCAAGTATCTCTGCTGCCAGGGCACCAGCTCAAGAACATTGGAATGGCCGTGGGATACAACGGGACCAGCTGGAAGGGATGCCACCCCTCATAGAAAGAGTAGAGTTCGAAGGGGTCTATAAGGCCATCAAGTCCAATCCCCTGCTCAGTGCAGGAATCCAAATCAAAGCATTCCCAACAGGTGGCCATCCGGCTGCTTCTTGAATGCCTCCAGTGTTGGAGAGCCCACCGCCTCCCTAGGTCATTGGTCCCATTGTCTTACCGCTATAATAGTCAGGAAGTTTTTCCTGATGTTCAGCTGAAATCTGGCTTCCTGCAACTTGAGCCCACTGCACACCACTCATTCCTTGTTTCCTTATCTGAAGCTGTCAGTCAACTTCAGTTACAGTCATGTGGTGCCATCAGGTAACATCCTCCTGTCCTCTCCTACCCTGGAATTAGTGATCTTTCCTAGCCTTATTTTATGGTTGGCAGTGGTGGGTCATAGCTCAGTGGCTTTGCATGCAGAAGGTCGCAGGTTCAATCCCTGGCATTTCCAGTTAAACCAGCCTGGAAGCAATTGTGATGAAGCACTGAAATCCTGGACACACTTACTTGCAAGCAAGCCTCATGGAACTCAGTAGGACTTGCTTCTGAGCAGGAATGTAAATGGAAATGAAGACCCTCTGTTTGGGAACTGTTGCCACCCATTCAGTGCGGACTATGCTGGATTAAGAGATTGACCTGATATAAGGCAGTAGTGGTTGGTGGCTTGTTTTTACTACTGCAGTAGTGGCTCGTGGCTCTATGTCAGTGGGGCAATGGAATCTGCTCTGCATTTTAGTCCAGACTTTCAAGGACCTGAAAGCTTGAAAGCTGGAGTTTGGATTAAAACCCGGAGCAGATTCCACTGCCCAATGACATAGAGCCACTAGCCACTACTGCAGTAGTAAAAACAACAAAAGATTTTTGTGGCACCTAATAAATGCAGTAAAGGTTTTTTCATTTTCTTTTTAAGAAGAGGCTTAGTTATATACCACTCTTAATTTAGAAAATCCTGAGCAGTTCACAAATCAAACTGTCAAATACAATGCAAAGCACAACTATAGCATCATCTTCTTTGGGAGATTACAGTTCACTCCCTCAGATGCAGAAACATAAGACAGATATTATAAACAGGAGGAAAAGATAGCACAAATATCCTGGCACCAGTGAGCCAATTAATGCACACAGTGTGATTAAAGACCCATTGACTTGATTCAGTCCACAAGTGATAGCCCTGAACTTCCTGATGAATTGATTCTATAAAGAAAACCACAGACCTGAACGTACAAGATCTGAACAGGGTGGTTTATAACAGATGCCATTGGAGGTCGCTGATTCATAGGGTCGCCATAAGTTGAAATCGACTTGAAGGCACATAACAACAACAACGAATTTCACATGGCAGTCTCCCTTTGATATAGCAGGGCTTGTTGTTAGCTACCTTGGCAGAAAGGATCAATATGCATGTTTTTAGTCTGATAGAACCAAGACACCAGCTGAGCCCATTTGAGAAGACTGTTGTTTTATTGTGCAGTTCCGTTTTCATTTGAGACTGATGTTAAACTGTCTTACAGACCCTGTTGGATGGAAAAGCAGAATAGATTTGTTTTAAATAACTATATAAAACCTCTGAACAATGGCCAACTCCTTGGGGGACATCATTGCTCTCCACTCATGAGCAGAATTAAACCTGCAAAGCGTTGGCTTCTTTGTTCAAGCTCTGTGAATGTGTTGCTGCTAAAGAGGCCACTTATGCCTGGCCAGAAACAAGGGAAAGTGTCACCAAAAGTGAGGACAGAAGAAGACACCAATTTGCATAAAATGTGATATGCTGATCTATATGTAGAGATGCAAATTGAGACAATCTGTCTATAATTTAAATTGAAACAGGGTGCATCTCACCATGGTTGGGATGACTATGTGCCTGCTTATTCTACTGTCTGAGTGCTCAGGGATGATGGGTATTTTTGAGGCCCCTGCACTCCCTCCTCATGGTCCTTCATTCTCCAACTGGATTTGGATCAGAGAACCAAGGGCTCCTCCAGACATCCTTTTACGGTGCTTTCAATGATGATTTGTGCTCATGACTCTGGGGTGGGTTTGTTGTTGTTATGTGCCTTCAAGTCAATTTCAACTTATGGCGACCCTATGAATCATAGACCTCCAGCAGCATCTGTTATAAACCACCCTGTTCAGATCTTGTAAGTTCAGGTCTGTGGCTTCCTTTATGGAATCAATCCATCTCTTGTTTGGCCTTCCTCTTTTTCTACTCCCTTCTGTTTTTCCCAGCATTATTGTCTTTTCTAGTGAATCATGTCTTCTCATGATGTGTCCAAAGTATGATAACCTCATGGGGTGGATAGTCATACACACTCCCTCTTTGAGCACTGTTTGCACCTGCTAATATGCCGAGGCAGCCACACACCACTTCATTTCCTGTAACCTCCTGCTGAAATCCTGCAACTTTTCCTAGCACAATAGTCCTGGTTTGTTTTTGTCCCACTTTTGTTGCACTACAGCCCCTCTTGAAAGCAATAATGTGGTAGTATCAGGGAAGCATTGCAGAACCAGCTAAAGCAGAATGAATCTGCCACTAGTGGGCAACTATTGTGTCAAGAACATGTTACAGAATACACCCGCAATAAAACACCAGTCTGGAAGGGCCCCAGCTGTGAGTGTCTTTTTCAAGGAGCAGGTTATGATCTTTATATTCTCCTTCGGTTTTAATTCAGTGATTTCGCTGCTTTTCCCCCCTGCTACTTTAATTTGATTTTATTGATTCAGTTGAGTGTTTTGTTGTAAACTGCTTGTCATATATTTTTAGATTAAAAACTATGAGTAGAAATCTTTTAAATAAAATTAATATTAGCTGCTACACTTTATCCTCCTTCCTCCTCTTCCTTTTTTCCTTTTGTGTCATGTCTTTTAGATTGTAAGCGTGAGAGCAGGGACTGATCAATAATCAGACAGTCAATAATAATACTCTGTTTAAAGGCATCCACTGCTAAAAGAGCTTAAAGATATTAATACCTGTAAGCTAACAAAGGATGCCTTCAAACAAAGCTGGGGGGTCCATGGGCCAGATCCTTATCAGGATCTGCCTCACTGGTTGAATTTGACACGTGGGTGGGGCTGGCCACCTGACAAAATCCCTTGTGCTTCACTTTTAAATCTCCAAGATTGGGGACTTAAAGGGAAAGAGAGGAGACTTGCAAATGCAAATCCCACATCTTCCCACACTTTCCTTTCAAGTCCTCAGGATGGTTTGATGAGGGACTTAAAAGAGGAAGAGGAGAGATTTGCAAAAGCCTCTTCCAAGTCCGATACTTAAAAGAAAAGTGCGGGAGACTTGGAAGAGGCTTGCAAGTCTCTCCCCCCTTCCCCTGTAAGGCTCTAATCTCAGTGGATTTAAAAGGAATGCTTGGGAAGACAGTCCATGCTCCTGTTTGAACAAACCGGAGCTCAGGAGCTGTCTTAATGCCTTTGCAAAAGTCTCTTTGAACTAGCTTGTGCGTGTAAGCTGCTTCAAAGGGCACCTTTGCATAGGATTTTATCTCTGCTCAGCTGATGAGCAGGAATTAAATCCTGCTGCCTTGGCTGTGCGATCTTTTTGCTTGTAGGGAACAGATTTGCATAACCAAGGCAGGATTAAATGCTGTCTTCCTGCCCATCAGCTGACATCACATTTCACTAGGGAAATGACCTCAGGAACCCCTTGAAGGGCCATGATGCGCCCAGAGGCCAGAGATTCTCCACCTGAAGGAGAGGGCTGTAGTCCACATGGCCATCCTAGTTGAATCCTGCTTGAAATATGCTGAAGAAGATCATGCAAACATCTCATATCTGTTGCCAATGAGAAAAAAAATTAAGGTTGTGCTTTCACAACCTTTGCAATGTTCAAGATCATTCTTCTTGGATTAGTAAGAAAAGGGGAAATGAGGACTTTTATTGCCATAAGACACTCTAACTACAATGGAAAGAATTCCAAGAGGATGAGACAACCCAAACAGATGATGACATTATGAAAAACGTCTCTAAACACTCACTTAGATAGTAGTTAATACTTAGAAAGGTTCATGAGAAAGAAGGAGTGAGCATGGGAGACATTAGGTCATTCCCCAAAAATTAGAAAATGGCTTTTCCCAAACATAGTAGTGAAATGTGGACTCTGTTGTGTTTCTGATGACATCCCCTGATGTGTGGTAGGATCTGAATTCCTGACCCAGAGCCACCTTTTCATGTATTTGGCAGGAGCAGTGGGGGGCGGGCAGGAAAGTCTTGTTAGAGGCTTCTGTGTAAGGCCTCACGTTCACAGCAATAGCAGCATCCCAGGCACCAAGGACCTTGGGAAATGTAATTTCCCCAGGGCACTCAATATGACAATCAGGTGTCCTGGAAATTACATGTCTCCGGACCGTTGTGCCTGTGCTGCTATTATGAGCATCCCAAGGTTCCTCTAGGGGTTCCTGTCCAACAGCTTCATGTGCAATGGTCTCCCTATCTTCAGCAGTCATCTCTGAGCCCTGACCCAGCTCTCCATCTGGTACCAGAGTCAGACACTGGACAGTAACAAGAACTCTCGACTCCATCTAGATGCAATTAAGTTAAAAAAAAAAGATCTTCATGAAAATTTGTCAGCATTTTAGTGCAAATTTCTCTTAATGTACACATTTTTGTATGCAGCTTTGACTAATATATGCATTATTGCAAGGCAATTTTCTCTAAAACAGTATGTTTTTGTTTGTTATTGCCCTGATATATGCATTTAAGTGCAGATTCTATCCCACTGTTTTGGTGCACATGACTTGCCTAGAAAACTACACTGTAAAATTTAGACTAAGTGCAAAATTTAAAAAGATGCGCTTCAGCTCTCAGGTTGTTTCAGAAACTGTGAGTTAGATGCGTTCACATTTAAATGTGAACTGAATCAAAATTCTCCCCCTTCCCATCCCTAAGCCAGAAATGCAAATAAAGCAGAAATGATGAACTACCCCATGTTGCTCGACTACCATTATCCCCGACCACTGGCCATGCTGGCTCCTGGACCTATGGAGAGTGCAGCCCAACAACTTCTGGATGGCCAGAGGTTCCTCATCCCTGAAATATAGGATCTGTCACTGACATGGAATTTATTTCAAATGGCAGTATCTCGGCCAAGAATACAACCTATTTTTTGCCAGGTTGGGAAAGTTCCTGGAGCCAATTTAATGCCCTTTCTCATGGATAGGGATGGAAAGATCTGTCCATTTTGATTCTCTCACAGATTCTAATTTTTCCAATCTTAAATTCAGTTCTCCACATTTCTACGGCAATTTGCAATTTTTTTTAAAAAAAAAAATCCTTACAAAAATCTCTAACAGTTTAGTGCAAATTTCTTCTACTGAACACATTTTTGCAAGCAATTTCTTCTACGATTTGCATGCTGTTTTCACTAATATATATATATTTTACGCACATTGTCCCCTAATATATGTATTTATGTAAACATTAGCTGGTTGACGAACTGCATAGCAAAATTTGCATAATTTCAAAGGATGGTTGTGTTTCAGTTCTCATTGTTTTGGAAAGTGCAAATTTGATAGATTTGGCTTTAAATGCAAACTGAATTGAATTTCTTCCCTGTCCCTACTCATGAATACTTTAAATCAAAGTGGTCTTTGAATGCCTTAAGAGTAAAAGATGGACACATACCACAGCTCAGTAACGTCCGTTTCTTAAACCCATAGATTAACACCACACCTATCCAGGACACCAGCTGTTCAACTGTGCCTCTTGGATTCTGACTTCTCATTTCACCTCTTAGGTTGTGCTCAGAAAACAACAATCAAGATTCCAATAATGATGAAGTCATCGAATGCAATTTCTCAGGACTGCTGAGTTGACATTTTGGCATCATGAAAGTCGTAGACCTCCTTCCTCTACACCTCCCCTACCAGCCAGAAACTCTGATATTCGGGCTTCTAACAGCTCAAAGGTGGCCAAGAATGAAGGTTGCAGAGTTACCCACAAGCTTTGCAGTCACAAAAACATCTGACAGGCTCATCAGCTGAGGGACACAAATGGCTGTTTTCTTTCCAAGAATATAAGAATTGCTCAGTCAGACCCATAAGATATAGTGATGGTCACAAACTTGGATGGCCTCGAAAGGGGATTAGACAAATTCGTGAAGGAAAAGGATATCAATGGTTGCTAGCCACCGTCTACCTCTGCTGTTGGAGGCAGCATGCTTCTGAATACCAGTTGCCGGAAGCCTCAGGAGGGGAGAGTGTTCTTGCACTCGGGTCCTGGTTGCGGGCTTCCCCCAGGCACCTGGTTGGCCACTGTGAGAACAGGATGCTGGACTAGATGGGCCCCCTTCTATCATGTCTCCTCTGACCCACCATTTCTTTAAACTAAAAAGCCCCAAATGCTGCAACCTTTCCTAGTAAGGGAGTCGCTCCATCCCCTTGATCATTCTGGTTGCCCTCTTCTGAACCTTTTCCAACTCTATAATATCCTTTTTGTGATGAGGCGACCAGAACTGTACACAGTATTCCAAATGCGGCCGCACCATAGATTTATACAACGGCATTATGATATCGGCTGTTTTATTTTCAATACCTTTCCTAATCCCTAGCATGGAATTTGCCTTTTTCACAGCTGCCGCACACTGGGTCAACATTTTCATCGTGCTGTCCACTACAACCCCGAGGTCTCTCTCCTGGTCGGTCACCGCCAGTTCAGACCCCATGAGCGTATATGTGAAATTCAGATTTTTTTGCTTCAATATGCATAATTTTACACTTGTTTATATTGAATTGCATTTGCCATTTTTCCACCCATTCACTCAGTTTAGAGAGGTCTTTTTGGAGCTCTTCGCAATCCCTTTTTGTTCCCTGAACAATTTAGTGTCGTCAGCACTTCACTGCTCACTCCTAATTCTAGGTTATTAATGAACAAGTTGAAAAGTACAGGTCCCAATACCGATCCTTGAGGGACTCTGTGATGTTCCTATATTAATGTATATATGGTAAGTGTTGTTGTTTAGAAGATACATGGTAAGTGGAGTGAAAGAGGAGGGGGAGTGAATGGGCAGTAAAATGCTAGATGATTGGCTGAGTGTTTAAAATGGCTGAACGTATAAAAGGAAGAGTGAGAGTGGGGGTGGATGAGGTGAACTGAGTGGGTTGCTTGGTGGGGTTTAGAGAGTTGTTTGCCAGGAGAGAGTGGAGAAGGAGGGGGTGGAGTTCGGATTAGTATTGAGTAAAACCATATGCTTATGTGCCTTAAGAAGAAATCTTGTTAATCTTGTTAGCTTTGTTATCTTTAATAAATACTTAATTTGGTTTACCAAAGGCCTGATCCTTGGCTGGGGTTTCACAGACCAGAAGGGAGGGTAAGGTAATGACCACGGCTGAAGGGAAACTGTAACAAATGGTGGCAGCGGTGAAGAGAATTACAATACCAGTATTCAGAGTCTCTGGGAATACTAGTATTAGGACGTGACTGGTGGTTGCCTAGCAGGGGGATCTGTTGAGATCTGTGCTAGAGCGGGGAGAGAAACAATAAAAAAGGACAGTCCAGACTGGTAGAGTCCCTGGTGGTGCCTAGTGACAGGCAGTAGCCACGCGCAGGTAGGAACCTGACAGGGAGAGCCAGGGAAGGGTGTCACAGACTCCACTTTCTGCAGCCCTCCATTGGGAGAACTGTCCGTTTATTCCTACTCTCTGCTTTCTGCTTCTTAACCAATTCCTTATCCACAAAAGGACCTCTCCTCTTATTCCATGACTCCTAAGCTTCCTCAGAAGTCTTTGGTGAGGTACCTTGTCAAACGCTTTTTGAAAGTCTAAGTACACTATGTCCACTGGATCACCTCTATCTATATGCTTGTTGACACTCTCAAAGAATTCTAATAGGTTACTGAGACAGGACTTTCCCTTGCAGAAGCCATGCTGGCTCTACTTCAGCAAGGCTTGTTCTTCTATGTGCTTAGTTAATCTAGCTTTAATCATACTTTCTACCAGTTTTCCAGGGACAGAAGTTAAGCTAACTGGCCTGTAATTTCCTGGATCCCCCAGGATCCCTTTTTGAAGATTGGCGTTACATTTGCCACTTTCCAGTCCTCAGGCACGGAGGAGGACCCGAGGGACAAGTTACATATTTTAGTTAGCAGATCAGCAATTTCACATTTGAGTTCTTTGAGAACTCTTGGGTGGATTCCATCTGGGCCTGGTGATTTGTCAGTTTTTATATTGTCCATTAAGCCTAGAACTTCCTCTCTCTTACCAGTATTTGTCTCAGTTCCTCAGAATCCCTTCCTGCAAATGTTAGTTCAGGTTCAGGGATCTACCCTATATTTTCCACTGTGAAGACAGATGCAAAGAATTCATTTAGCTTCTCTGCAATCTCCTTATCGTTCTTTAGTACACCTTTGACTCCCTTATCATCCAAGGGTCCAATCGCCTCCCTAGATGGTCTCCTGCTTTGAATGTATTTATAGAATTTTTTGTTGTTGGTTTTTATGTTCTTAGCAATGTGCTCCTCAAATTCTTTTTTAGCATCCCTTATTGTCTTCTTGCATTTCTTTTGCCAGAGTTTGTGTTCCTTTTTATTTTCTTCATTCTGAAGGAAGACTTTTTGCCTCTAAGAGCTGCCTTGACTTTGCTCGTTAACCATGCTGGCATCTTCTTGGCCCTGGCGGTACCTTTTCTGATCTGCGGTATGCACTCCAGTTGAGCTTCTAATATAGTGTTTTTAAACAACTTCCAAGTATTTTCGAGTGATGTGACCCTCTGGACTTTGTTTTTCAGCTTTCTTTTTACCAATCCCCTCATTTTTGTGAAGTTTCCTCTTTTGAAGTCAAATGTGACCGTGTTGGATTTTCTTGGCAATTGGCCATTTACATGTATGTTTAATTTAATAGCACTGTGGTCACTGCTCCCAATCGGTTCGATAACACTTACATCTCGCACCAGGTCCCGGTCCCCACTGAGGATTAAGTTCAGGGTTGCCGTCCCTCTGGTCGGTTCCATGACCAACTGGTCTAGGGAATAGTCATTTAGAATATCTAGAAATTTTGCTTCTTTGTCGCGACTGGAACAGATATGTGGCCAGTCTATGTCCGGGTAGTTGAAGTCACCCATTACTACCACATTTTCCTAGTTTGGATGCTTCCTCAATTTCATATCTCATCTCCAGGTCTCCCTGAGCATTTTGATCAGGGGGACGATAGATCGTTCCCAGTATTAAGTCCCTCCTGGGGCATGGTATCACCACCCACAACGATTCTGTGGAGGAGTCTGCCTCTTTTGGGGTTTCGAGCTTGCTGGATTCAATGCCTTCTTTCACGTATAGAGTGACTCTGCCACCAATACATCCTTCCCTGTCCTTCCGATATAGTTTATATCCAGGGATAACCATATCCCACTGGTTTTCTCCATTCCACCAGGTCTCCGTTATGCTAACTATATCAATGCTCCTCTCTAAGACCAAGCACTCCAGTTCTCCCATCTTGGTTCGGAGGCTTCTTTTCAGTCCAATCAGAATGAGTTTCAGGAGTTTCCACTAGGTTGCTAAGCCATATCCACTGAAGACATGGGGACAAGGGTGCAGCCGCAGCTGGTCGTGTTTAAGCTCAGTGTCGCTTTGTCCCCTTGATCTCAAACACCAGAAAAGGAGAATTAAGAGGCAGCCTCCAGTGGCAAGCCATCAGAGAACATACTGTAATTCCGTAATGCAAAACAGAAAGACTCCTTCACTGTGTTGAGCCAGGACAAGAATTTCTGACATAATCCATTTACATGTTTTATGGTAATCACTTCCATCTTTAGGACACATGCAAACAATGCCCCCATTAGACATTGATGTTCGGCAGAAAGACAGATGTTCAAAACTGCTGGATCCTCTAAGCGACCCAGGAGAATGCTGGGACTGAGAAGACATTAAGAGAGGGTGATTATATTCAGCAGGCAATGCCCAAAAGCTGTTACGCAATATCAAAGAGCCAGATCCTGGCTTCTGCAGGGCTAGGATGAGGATCCTTTCAGTCCAGGGCGAAGGAACACCATGAGAAGAGCCCTGCTGGATCAGAACAAACACCACCTAATCTAGCAATCTATTGCCACCACCAAACTGAAGTAATCTGACTATGATGTAGTTATAGGTATTATTACACTTTTCTTTCTGGTTCCTTTCAGTTTCTGCCCTACATTATTCCTACAATAAGAAGGCGCCATCTCTGTTCTCTTTTCGGTGCCTACTGAAGACCTTCCTCTTTCAACAAGCCTTTTAAGTTGAGACCTATCCCAGTCTGCGTCTGTGTTGGAACTGCTTTTTAATATGTTCTTAAACCTTTTTTAAAATGTTTTTAATCTTAGACAATGTTTTGAAAGCTTTTTTTAAGAAACGATTTTAAAGATGTTTTGTTTTAATGTGTTTTAAAGTTTGTTTTTACGATGTTTTAAAGCTTTTGGTGCTTTTGTTTGCCACCCTGGGCTTCTGCCGGGAGGAAGGGCAGGATATAAATCAAATAATAAATAAATAAGATGCCAGTTTTGGCAGCCTGCAAGTAACATCAGTAAGTCTCTGTGTTCCTACATGAGACACTTTACAAACAGGGGATGACCACAACAGCCTTTCCATATTGTTGCTTTCAATATTGGCTATCCAAAGGTGTACTGCAACTGAACATGGAGTTTCTAGTTAGCTATCAAGCCTAAGTAATGACCAACTCATACTCCATTGGGCTCCAGCTGCAGCCATCGTGGCCAATAGTTAGGGCTGATGTGAGCTGGAGGGCATCCACTTGAGGAAGGCTGGTCTAGACTCCTCTGAGCCATCTCTCCATCTTGCGCATTGTGTTCATAAGCCTTTCCTTTTGCCAACCCTTGGACTGGGATGTGTAGCAAATTGGCAGCAGGTGCAGCTCTTTAAGGATTGGCAAAATATGATCCTATTTTGCAGCACTGCTCAAAAGCCTGGCAGCTGCATTCTAAACAGCCTACAGCTTCTGGACCATCTTCAAGAGTAGTCCCATGCAGAATACATTGCAATAGTCTAAGTGGGTGGTTATCAGAGCATGGATTCTCATAGCCAAGCTACCTGAATCCAGGAATGGTCATAACTGGCAAACCAGCACTAATCGAAAATATGCACTCCTTGCGCCACATGGGCCTCAAGCAACAGCATTGGATCCAGGAGTACCCCCAGATGCTCACCTCTTCCTTCAGGGAGAGAGCAACTCCATCCAGAACAGGCCACCTTACCAACTCCTGGACACATAAGCCACTCACTATCAGCATTTCAGAATCGTAGAGTTGGAAGGGGCCTATAAGGAGATTGAGTTCAACCCCCTGCTCAATGCAGGAATCCAACTTAAAGCATGCACTACAGGTGGCTGTCTTGAATTCTTGGAGAGCCCACTACCTCCCTAGATAACTGGATCCATTGTCATATTACTCTAATAGTTCGGATGTTTTTCCCGATGTTCAGCCGAAATCTGGCTTCCTGCCACTTGAGCCCATTATTTCGTCCTGCACTCTGGGACAATTGAGAAGAGATCCTGGCCCTCCTCTGTGTGGCAACCTTTCAAGTCCTTGAAGAGTGCTATCATATCTCCCCTCAGTCTTCTCTTCTCCAGGTTAAACATGCCCAATTCTTTCAGTCTCTCCTCATAGCGCTTTGTTTCCAGTCCCCTGATCATACTTGTTGCCCTTCTCTGAACCCGTTCTAGTTTGTCTGCATCCTTCTTAAAGTGTGCTGTCGAAAATTGGATGCAGTACTCCAGATGAGGCCTAACCAGTGCCGAATAGAAGGGAACCAATACTTTATGCGATTTGGAAACTATACTTCTGTTACTGCGGCTTAAAATAGCATTTGCCTTTTTTGCAGCCACATCTTCACATTGCCAAGATTCAGCTTCCGTTTATTGGCCCTCATCCAGCCCATTACAGCCTCTAGACGCTGGTCCAGCAGCTGCTCAGCCTCTCCTGATTTAGATGAAATGGAGAGATATTGCTACGTATCATCTGCACATTGGTGACACTGAGCCTCAAATCTCTGGATGACTTCCAAAAGATGTTATAAAAATGTATAAATGTCTCACTGGGTGCCTCCCCTTTGCCTCCTTCGAATAAACCTATACATTATAAGATAAAACAAACAACATAGGAATTCTCCATATACTGAGTCAGACCCTTGGTCCATCTGAAACCATAAAGCCCCTTGGGACAAAGACCTTAGTCAAAACATCAGTGAATCTGACTGGAATGGTATTTGGACTAGAACCCCTTTCAAATCTGTTTCTTCTAGGATCCGTGAACATGCACTGAAGCTGATTTTCAGATGGTACCTCACTCCCCACACCCTACATAGAATCAATAACAAGCTCTCCCCCTTGTGTTGGAGAGGGTGTGAGAGCGAGGTACATTTTATCATATGTGGTGGTCTTGTGTGCTGATTGTTCCCTTTGGGGAGGAAGTATTTAATGCAATCAACAAAATTACCAGTCAATCCCTTCATTTAGACCTATCTCTGGCTCTGCTACTTATAGCTGATGAAGCCAGCAATAAAATCATACACAAAACCTTGACAAACTTTCTTCTTATAGCAGCACGACTGGTGATAGCTGCTTCCTGGAAAACACTTGACCCATATATGATTCATAAATGGTATCAGGAAATATGGAAATTAGCACTTATGGAAAAACTAACACATAGTTCAAAAGCAATGAGACAAGGAACAGATGCAGACAAGTTCTATGAACAATGGTATAGCTTTATTGTTTTTGTTAGTCAAAGTGATGGGGCTTGCAAGCCTCCAGCCTCGCATGGTCAGATTTGGCGGTCCACATTCGGATAATTATCTGGAAAACAATTCAGGACAATAACCATTTCATGTATGCTTACCTCCCTAGAGCATTATAGATACCATAATGCCTATTGTCAACTGCACTATTTTCTCTCATTGTTCTATAAGTTATTTTTGTCTTGTATCCTGTTCTACCCAAAACCAATAAAAACATTATTTAAATATATATATATTGTCTACATAGATGGCAGCAGCTCTCCAGGATTTCAGACCAAGGTTTTCCCCCGCCCTATCTGAAGATGCTGGAGATTGAACCTGGGACCTTTTGCAGACAAAGCAGATGCTGTATGAGCTGAGCTATGGCACTCGTGCAACACTGAATGCAGCAACAGGAGGAGGGAGACAATTTCAGAGCAGAAACAATGGATGGAAGGAGGTACTTGACCCTTTTCTTTTACACATCCATAGACACATACACAAAACAGTCACATTACATCAGTAAATTCAGGTTGTAGAAACACATGTTTGCTGAGGCAAAGTGTAGTTCCAAACTTGTTCTTTTTCTAAAACAGGGAGAGGTAACAGGCATTTGGCAGCAGGTTTCGGTGGAGGAGGTTGACGGGGAAGTCCCTTCGGGGGAAAAAATTCTTATAGCGTGCACCACATACCAGTGGGACTCTCCTGTTTACCCTGAAGGAGGGCAGGACAAAGCACAGCAATTCCAACAGAAGCAGAAAGAAAACAACAACAAAAGGTAGTAGAGACTCTGGATGGAAAGGAAAGGACACTCCAGTAGTGGTGACCTGCAAGGTGTGTGCAATGTTGGATTTCTTGCCTGAGAACAACATGGCATACGCGTACAACAAGTGCAAGCTGGTGGCATTGTTGGAGGAAAAAGTGAGAGGCCTGGAGTGGCAGGTGGCCACATTGAAGAGTAGAAGAGAAGACGAAGAGTTCTTGGAGAGAACGCTGGAACAACCACAGCAAAGAGACGTATAGGAGGTGGAAGAACAACAGCAGAAGAGAAGACTGTTTTGGAGAGGAACAACCAAGTGGAGGAAACTCCATGGAAAAGGGTGGCTGTTAGGAGCACAAGAGTTAGAAGACACCCTTCACCAGTGGAACTATGGAACCCCTTTCAGGCACTTGAGGGTGAGATGAGGAGGAATTACAGGAGACCCAGCGCGACAGCAAGCAAGAGACTGAAGTTCAGAGAACTTATAGGCTCCTTCCAACTCTACCATTCTATGATTCTAAACTAAAGGGGCCCAGATGTGCCAGCCTTTCCTGGATGGGAAACATCGCATTCAGCTCTCTCTCTCTCTCTTCCGATATCTTGCAGCAGCTCTGAGACGGTGGTGAGAAGGTTCTCATATCTCACATCAGAATGCTTACAGCTTCCTCTGAAATGTCTCCAAGTGTTTGGCCTCAACAGGAGCCCTCCAAAAATGTGCTCTGAATTTTGCTTTAGGTGGGATGTGGAGATGATGGCTCTACTTTATAATTCTGTTTTAAATACTGAGTTTTAAATTGTTGTAACCTCCCCTGCTGGTGAAAGGCAGGTAATATATATAACAACAATAACAACAACAACAATATTTGTTTGTTTGTTCAATTTATATCCCACCCTTCCACCCAAAAGGAGCCCAGGGCAGCAAACCAGTGATAAAACAATAAAAAACATCTTAAAAAGAATTCCAGTAAAGATGTAGACTGGGATAAAGGTATCTACTTAAAAGGCTTGTTGAAAGACGAAGGTCTTCAGTAGGTCTTCAGGAACAACAACAGAAAATAATAGCTAATAATAATATACTTTGGAGGGAGCCTGCTGAGAAAAATATGAATGGGACACAGATTGCTTCCATCCAATGAAACAGAGTGAAAATCTCATGCTGATTGCAAAATCTGATTTCACTGGAAATCCAGCCCATTTTGTGTAATCTAGCAAAGGGCAGCAAAGCACTAAAAGCCTAAAAGATGTTGCATTGTCCAAGCATCTTGGTGTGCCAACATCCTGACGGAATTAGGGAGCCCTCCACTCCAAACTGCCCTCTAGACATGGAGTCGCACAAAGAAAGGCTTCATCAGGATCTTTGCCAAAATATAGCAAAGCAAGAGGAGTGGAACATTACATTTTCTTCTTGGCATGCTATCTCCCAACAGGATCCAACCTGAAAGAATATTGTTTGAACTAAGAGAGGAACAGCGGAGATTCAGTGCTACAGCAGCGGGCAAGCATCTTGTCAGAAGATAAAAGAGAAAGCTATTATGAAATGGCTGCCCATTTGCTACCAGGCCAAGGTTCTAGTTTTGGTGCACAAAGCCCTACGCAGCTTGGGACCAGGATACCTGAAAGACCATCTTATCCCTTATTTACCCAGTTGATCACTGAGGTCTGCAGGTGAGGGCCTCCTGCAGGTACCATCTTATCAGGAGGTCCGTTCCGCACAACATAGGAAGTGGACCTTTAGTGCAGTGGCACCAACCCTTTGAAGTTCCCTCCCCTTAAATATTAGACAGGCACCATCTCTGTTATCTTTTCGGCGCCTATTGAAGACCTTCCTCTTTCAGCAAGCCTTTTAAGTAGAGACCTTATCCCAGTCTGCGTCTGTGTTGGAATTGCTTTTTAATACGTCTTTAAACCTTTTTTTAAAAAAAGTTTTTTTAACATTTTTTTTAAAAAAAGATGTTTTGAAAGCGTTTAAAAAATATTTTTAAAGATGTTTTGTTTTAATGTATTTTAAACGTTTTTATGATGTTTTAAAGTGTTTTTAGTGCTTTGTTTGCCACCCTGGGCTCCTGCTGGGAGGAAGGGCGGGATATAAATCAAATAAATTATTATCATTATTACTGTTGTTGTTCGTTCACTGTATGTTGTTGAACTGTGTTTCTTGAAATATGACTTGTATTTTAATATGTATTTTGTGTTTTCCTTTTACATGTTTGTAATTGTGCTAGCCTATGGCTCTGAGCAATAAAGATTCATTATTATTATTATTATTATTATTAATAATAATAATAATAATAATAATAATAATAATAATCACTTGCCCTTCACCTAAAGGTCCAAGGGCAGGTTACAACAATTTTAAACACATAATTAAAAACAGTTAAAAAACAACCTAAACAACACCCCAGAAAATAGGGTGGGTCCTACAAATATCAATCTCAGGTGTCGAAGGCCAGAGTAAAGAGATGCATCTTCAGCACTCGCCAAAAGTTGTACATGAAGTTGCCAGACACACCTTGGCTGAAGGAAAAGTCCTCACAATCCTACATGGTTGGCTTATGGGAGGCTGACAATAGAGAGGGAAGGTAACCTGAAAAGGGGCTAAAATCCCTACTTAAATATTGACAAATTTGCATTCAGAAGGTCCCAGGTTCAGTTCCTGGTATCTCCAGGTCAGGGAATGCTTTTCAGAGCAGTCAACTATGGCTCTCTGAAGGGTAAACAACAGTACCCAGGATTCTTTGGGGGGGAAGGAATTTACTTTAAATATATGCTGTATATCCAGCCGAAGCCTTTACGAGATTTCAAGTTCTTGTTGCCTAGCGTGATGGGGATCAGCAATGGGGTTCAGCCTCAGGTGGGAAACCATGCTGGCATTCAGGTCCCAGCTCTTTACCATTCAGCATTCAGGCTGCTTTTGCACTGCACTTTATTCCATTATTCTGACGATTTCTGACCCGGTAACTTGTGCATTATATTTGACCTTTCACGCAATGTAAAATCTAGTTCCAGAAATCTAGTGGAATATAGTACAAGTTCAGTGCTAATTTTCGTGATAAATAATACCAGAAACAATCCGTTTAGAAGCCTGAGGAACCCAGAAGATCAGCCGCAGCTGTTCACATGACAGGCATACCGGCATGCAATGTGTCCCCCCCCCCCTTTCAGGCATGTGCCAATTTTTTTTGCCTGTCAAAAATCATACCAGTATGCCAGCCTCGGCACCAGTAGCAGCATTGCCTTCCTCCTTTTCCCACACATACCCCTATGTCCAGACACTAACTTGCACAATGAATTATGGGGGAACTACAGTGCGCATGTGTATAACAGGTGAGGGACGAAAACAAGGTGCTGTTTGTTGCAGAAGTGAAAAAGACAGTTGCATGAAATGCCGAAAAAGCCTTAACGCAACAGGTACTGCCGTGTGAAAGGAATTCTAGAAATCAGGACAGAAGCGCTACCATTTTAATCTGTCCAACTAACGCAATAAGTCCCATGTCTGAATGCAGCCTAAGTGCAACCTCAGGCCTGGGAAGCGGATCACATGATCAAAGGGAACCAGTGAACCAAATTATTGGCTGGGGTTCAGTATTTATTTATTACATTTACTAGTCGCTTGTCTTCATAAAAGTTAACCCAAAGCCACATACAATAAAAAGATTAAAACCAATGTAAAACGACACAAATAAAACATTTTTTTTAAAAAAAAAAACATATTTATTTATTTTATTTTATTTATTATTTTATTTATATCCCACCCTTCCTCCCAGCAAACAAAAGCACTAAAAACACATTAAAACATCATAAAAACGGACATTAAAATACGTTAAAACAAAACGACTTTAAAAACATTTCTTTAAAAAGCCTTGAAGACATTTTTTAAAAGGTTAAAAAACATAGTGTTTTTTTTAAAAAAGGTTTAAAAGCATATTAAAAAGCAATTCCAACACAGAAGCAGACTACATGGGCAAGATGGTGGAACAAGCCACCCAGCAAAAGAGGCTACAATGTCAAAAGCCCTCGAAAAAGCCCTCCAAAAAATGAAGGGCTGAATGTCCCGGAAAAAAGGAATGCTTTTGCCTGTCACCTAAAGATAAATAATGATGTCGCTAGACGTGCCTCCCTGGAGAGAGCATTCATAGAATCATAGAATAGTAGAGTTGGAAGGGGCCTATAAGGCCATCCAGTCCAACCCCCTGCTCAATGCAGGAATCCAAATCAAAGCATTCCCGACAGATGGCTGTCCAGCTGCCTCTTGAAGGCCTCCAGTGTCAGAGAGCCCACCACCTCCCTAGGACATTGGTTCCATTGTCGTATGGCTGTAACAGTTAGGAAGCGTTTCCTGATGTTCAGTCGAAATCTGGCTTCCTGCAACTTGAGCCCATTATTCCATGTCCTGCACTCTGGGACAATCGAGAAGAGATCCCGGCCCTCCTCTATGTGGCAACCTTTCATATACTTGAAGAGTGCTATCTTATCTCCCCTCAGTCTTCTCTTCTCCAACACATGCCCAGTTCTTTCAGTCTCTCCTCATAGGGCTTTGTTTCCAGTCCCCTGATCATCCTTGTTGCCCTCCTCTGAACCTGTTCCATAAGCCGGGGGCCACTGCTTTTAGATCTCATATAACCCCTGTTTTAAAACAGCTGCATTGGTTGCCAGTTTGTTTCCAGGCCCAGTTCAAGGTGCTCACGTTAGTGTTTAAAGCCCTCAACAACTTAGACCTCCTTCCCTACAGACCCTCTCGAGTGCTGAGTTTGGCAGAGGGGGCCCTTTGGGTAGTTTCACCCCTACTTCAGAAGGGTGGCAATCCTGGAAAGGCCATTATCTGTATCAGCCACTAAGTTGTGGAATTCCCTCCCTATGGAGGTGTTTTTGGCAAATTTATTATTTATTTATTTATTTAATTAAGCTTATATACCGCCCGACTAGCAACAGCTCTCTGGGCGGTGAATGCTAAAGATGCACCTGGGCCAGCTCCTTGAATGTTTGGACTAAAGCCCAGAGCGGATTCCACAGCCCCACTGACATGGAGCTATCAGCCGCCACTGTTAGCATGACATAAAATGAACTGCGAGCATGAGATTCTTCAGGCATCTGGAACGTAACTTCTCCCAAATGCCCAGTGCTCAAACCTGTCCTAAGGCACCAAATAGATTCACCTACTGCTAGGGTGAAGATTAGTTCAGCTGTGAAGTAAGTGGAGAAAGACCTCTTTGTATTTTTATTTTATTTTATTTTATTTTATTTTAAGTAAATATACCTAGAAGCTGATGTTGCCCTTCCATTCCCCGCTGGCCATATTGCATATTGCTGCGATCAGTTTCAGAGGACCCTCTAACAATCACATCACATTAAGAAGATGCTGCAAGGTTGAAACATGACCCATAAGAGGCCAACCTCAGGAAGTTCAAACGATACAAAAGGGTAAAGATAAAAGGGACCCAACCTGCGAAGTATCTCCTGTATGGGGCTGCTCAGCTGGCTTCACTCGCTCCTTACGGAACAATAGGAGAGGGTTAGTCATTCAGTTCACCACTTCAAAGGATAGTTTCCAGATCTGGTATTACATATCTCTTTTTGGGGTACCCGGGACAGGTTTTTGGAGAGCCCTACAATTGGGTCATTGTCTGGATGAGAATGGCCGTTCCGAATTCAGTCGAACAAGTTCAGGTCTTGGCCCAAGGGAATCGCTGCCAGCATTTCATCCCACACTTTCATGTTCTCCTCTCAATTGATTAGTAAAAAAAGGGGGGGTTCAGCAGATGCTATGGGGAAAAGACAGAGGACAGGAATCCTTGGTGAGGTGGATCAAATTAGCTGTCTGTAAATAGAACCAGGCGCATTCATCACCTGTTCATTCATAGCTTCACAGTGTTTGGGACTCAAAGGCATACACCAGCTTTCACCAACCGGGTGCCCTCCAGATGTTCTGGACTATGAAACTCCCATCAGACCCTGTCAGCACAGTCGTGCTCTCACCAGGCATCATATGGTCATCATGCTGACTGGGGCTGATGGAGTCCAAATTGTCCAGAAGGCACCTGGTTGGCAAAGGCTGACAAAGGCTCTCATGAGAAGAGCCGCGGAAGAAACCACGGTCATTCAGCAGTGTCTGTGATTTGAGAGTGTTCAGCAACACAGCTTTGTGGGAAAGTTTCATAGTTCAGGATGCCAAGAGTGTTCTTTGGTTCCTGGGTATAGGGATCGAATGAAACCAAAGTCGCTTCCAGGTAACCTGGCTACTGAGCATCCAACCCAATTTGTTTGCACGTTGTAAGACATTACATCAAGCAATCATTATTCCAAGTGAAGCATTTTTCTGTCACTCCCGGTGCATTTTCCTTATTACAAAAAGTCACATGGAGGGGGTGGAGTGATTTTGTTGCACAAGAGCGCCAAATCAACTTTAATCACACAATTGGAATTCTTTGGCATGGACTGAACTCCGCCTGAAACATTTGTATATTTGTTTTTAATGTTTCTAATTGTTGTAAACCGCCCAGAGAGCTTCGGCTATGGGGCAGTATTTGTTGTTGTTGTTGTGTGCCTCCAGGTTGACTACGACTTATGGCGACTCTATGAATCAAGAGCATCTGTCGTGAACCACCCTGTTCAGATCTTGTAAGTTCAGGCCTGTGGCTTCCTTTATGGAATCAATCCATCTACAAATGCAATAAGTAAATAAATAAATAAATAAACGTGACAGTGAGCCGGGCCTCCCTTCTCACTGCCCCAGCCCCAGTTTAGGAATCACAAGGCCAAGCTAGAAGTCACAAATGACAACCAACCTTTCTAAAGTCATACAAGTTCTGATCTTAAGGGTGCATAATGGAGCCACTCCATCCTCCTCACCGAGATGGCTCAAATGTTTGTTTGTTTTAAACCCTAAGGAAATATTACCCCGGTTCATGAATTGGATCAGAAGTGGGTGGTCCCCGATTGTGTCAGGGTGTGTGTGTGTGCACAACAACCCTTCAATAGGGTTGCCAGGTCCATGGCCTGAGACTGATCTTGTATCTTTAGGGGAAGAGAAAGTCAACCAAGTGCAGGTGTTCTTGCAACAGTGTAATGGGAAAAACCACAAGGTGGAATTCTCCCTCCCCCCTCCACAACTTTGAAAGATACAGAAGACCTCTTGGAGGCTGGGCCTGGCAACCAAGAGGTCTTCTGTATCTTTAAAAGTTGCGCAGGGGAAGGGAGAATGCCACCTTGTGGTTTTTCCCATTACAGAGTTGCAAGAACACCTGCACTTGGCTGACTTTCTCTTCTCCTAAAGCTACAGGATCAGTCTCAGGCCAAGAACCTGGCAACCCTACTCCGATGTAGTATCATGCCATAGCATGGTGGGAAATTTGAATGGTGGCTGAAGTGCAGGCCCAGAGGGTGGACCCAGGGTCTCAGCTTTGGGTAAAGGTAAAGGTGTCCCCGCACTTGTAGTGCGAGTCATTTCCGACTCTTAGGGTGACGTCTTGCGACGTTTACAAGGCAGACCGTATATATGGGGTGGGCTTGCCAGTTCCTTCCCCGGCCTTTCTTTACCCCCCAGCATATGCCGGGTACTCATTTTACCGACCACGGACGGATGGAAAGCTGAGTGGACCTCGACCCCTTTTACCGGAGATTCGACTTCCTCCTTCCGTTGGAATCGAACTCTGGCCGTGAGCAGAGCTTCGGCTGCGTTACCGCCGCTTACCACTCTGCGCCACGGAGGATCTTTGCACCACGGAGGAACTTTGGGAGGTAATTTAAAATCCTTCTGGGTTATATAGTCTTTTTAATGCCCTCTGTAAAATGGCTTACAAATAAAAGCAACAATAATCCAATCCAAGATGACCTAGTCTCTTAGAGCAGGGCACTCCATGCACGAGGCACAGCCATGGAAAAAGCCCCCTCACATGTTGCTATCAAAAAGGCAGCAGCGCATGCAAGAGAGACACCGCAGCTTATCTTAAAGACACGCAAGTAGGCAGTGGGGGGAATTGGATTCAGTTCACATTGAAAGCTGCATCTATCAAATTTGAACGTTGCAAATAATATGAGAACCAAAACATAGCCAGCCTTCAAAGGTCACACTTATCCAAAGGTTTCAATGCAGTTTTCCAGCCAAGCAATTATTCATTATTATTATTATTTATTACATTTATATACCGCCCCATCGCCGAAGCTCTCTGGGCGGTTTACAACAATTAAAAACATTAAAAACAAATACACAAATTTAAAAAAACTTAAAAAAAAAAACCAGTTTAAAAACATGCTAAAATGCCTGGGAGAAGAGGAAAGTCTTGACCTGGTGCTGAAAAGATAACAGTGTTGTCACCAGGCGCACCTCGTCAGTGAGATCATTCCATAATTTGGAATTGTTGCAGATATGTATACGTTAGGTGAATGTGTGCACAAAAAGGAATATATTAGTAAAAATAGCATGCCTAAATGTGTTGCATTAGGAGAAATTGCATGCGAAAATGTGTATGTTAGTTAAAAGTGCATATAAAATGTTTGTTAGCAGAAATTTGCAGTAAAACGCTGAAGAATTTTCATGAGGATTTTTTTTTTTAAAAAAATTGCAGATTACTGCAGAAATGTGGAGAACTGAATTTAAGATTTGAAAAAGGAGAAAAGGGGAGAACCAAAATTGGCAGAGTCTTTCATCCCTATCAGCCCCCCATTTCTGCATGTTCATCTGAACCTTGGAACAAAACTACATGTGTAAGCACATGGGCAGGGCCGGTTCTAAAGGGCGGCCAGGTGGGGCACTGGCCCGAGGGCCCCTGGAGCTACAGGAGGCCCTCCACTCTCCTTCCGTGATTCGCCGAAGCATCCGCGGACCGCCATCCTCCAGCTTTACCTACCTTTCCGTTGTTTTTTGCGGTGCGCAGATTTGCTATCAATTAAGATGGCGGCCGAGGTTTCCTTAAGGGGCTGAAGCCTCTGCCGCCATCTTTGCTGATGGCACGCATGCATTCCACACGCGCGCTTTGCTGCCATCAACAAAGATGGCGGCAGAGGCTTCAGCCCCTTAGGGAAACCTCGGCCGCCATCTTGATTGATGGCAAACCTGCGCGTTCCACAAAAAACAACTGAAAGGTAGGTGAAGCGTGGGGATAGTGGGGGGATGGTGGGTGGCGCGGAAGCTCCTGTCTTGAGGTCCGCGGATGCTTAACTTCCGCGGATCGCGGAGGGGAAGCGGAGGGGCCCAGGGCAGGCTGGCCCTGCACATGGGCTCTCTTCAGAGGTTCAGCCCAATGCCTGGACAAATTGCAAGAAGTTCTTGTATGGATGGGTAATACTAGACGCTGTGCATGCAGATTGAAAGAATATCCTTTCCACCGTAGAGTGTGTCATATGCTAAGCCTCATACATGCACTTAAGTCAATAGGTGATGGCACTTTACATAAATATATGACGGTCTGCTACCCGGTGTAATAAAAATCCACCGCATGAACCATGGAAGCAATTCAGAAAAGCAGATCTCACATTTTTGCCATCGTTAAAGTCAAATTCTGACATGCCGTGATTAAAAACCCAACATCTGTGGACATTTAAAATTAAAATATATAGGGATCTGTGTTTGCCTCCCTCTGCACAAATGTTTTACTGCCGACTTGCTCTCTTTAAATATTAAAAACATTACATTATTTTATTTTAGATGTCACAGTATGTTACATATCACCCTTTCACCTTGGACTTCTGGTTCAAGTCCAGCTCTTAGCCGAGGAAATAGAAACCATCTGATTGTGTTTGGGAGTTTTGCGTTGGGCCTCGCAGAGTCTGCACTCACGTGATGGAAAGCAACCAAACAGAGATTTAGGCAGCAAATACACACACACACACACATATCCCTGGGAGGAAGTCCCATTGAACTCATTGTAGGGATGTCTGGGTAGACATCCAGAGGATTCTGAGTTTTTAAAGGCACATAAATACAGGCATGCATGTGTAAAAGAGTGTGTCATATGCTGTGCACGCTAGAATTGAGGGAGCAATTAGATTTGCCTTGCATTTTAATGTGAACCTACCTACCTAATTCACAGTTCTTGAAACAATACGGGCATCGAAAAATAGCTGTCAGTTTTGACATTTGCACGTCGCCGAATTCTGTATCTCCAGCCAAACAATGTGTGATTTTTATACTTATCCTTTATTGGAGTGGGTAGGATTCACCATGTCTGTACGTGGGGGGTAGGATTCACAGTGTGTGTGTGTATGTTAAGGGGGAATGTAGGTTGAGTGGTTAATGTGCATAATAACTGGTCATTGTGCACATTCCACAGGCCTCATGAAGAATGTGCAAATAATCCGTCCATGAAGAGGGAAGTGTGCACATTTCCCGGTCAATCTACACAGTCCCCAACAGGAATGTACATATATCGACTGAATTTTGCACATTCTCTGGTCATTATCCATAATCCCCAACAGGCCTTGAGGAATGTCCATATATTAACTGAGTTCTGCACATTCTCTAGCGATTATGCATTATCTCCAATAGGCCTTGGGGACTGTGCGTATATTGACTGAATTTTGTAGATTCTCCGGTCATTATATATAATCTCTAGGAGGGTTTGGGACATGTGCATACCTCGACAGAATTTTTACATTCTCCACATTCTCCAGGCAATATGCACATCCTCCGGTCAGTATGCATAGTCTCCAAGAAACATGCCTTTGTTTTCTGTCTCTAGTTCAGGTCTGGGCATTGCTGAATCCTGACAACTACTTCAGCTCTGCTGAGTGACCAGCTACCTTCGACTCATCATTTCTCCCTGAACCATTCCTATCCCAGCTGGTGATTATGATGACTTTGTAGCTCTAAGAACTGGGGCTGAATTTGCAAAGTTGTTTAACAATCAATCCCTCTTCCCAGGGAACTCTGGGAATTGTAGCTGTGTGTGAGGGGAACAGGGGGTCTCCTAACAACTCTCAGCACCCTGAACAAACTACATTTCCCAGGATTATAATACTGCTTTAAATGTGTAATGCAGATGGGACCTCTAACTCTTATCATATTTGTTAATTTGGGCATGCATACAATATTCCGTACTTTAATATCCATTCTTTCAAAATCAATGTTCTCCTTTTTTTCCGGTTACAGAAAACAGTTTTTCTAGCAGTGGTCCATCAATGCTAAAGTTTTGCTTTTGTCTTTAATGCCAACTCTTTTCAAATACTTTTTTTCTCATCCCAAAAGCGGCCGAAAATGGCCTCTGCTTTCATAGGAAATATCCCCACATAAATGGGAAAAATATTCAGCCCAGCTGTAGAAATTCTAAAAAAAATAAAGAGAATGTACATTGCAGGGCAAACATGATTTATTTATTTATTTTATTCGATTTATATACCGCCCACAGCCCAAGGGCTCTCAGGGTGGTGCACAACATAGATAAAAATACAATAAAATCACAGAAACAGCAAAGTATACATTATAAACAAGTAAACAACCTGATATAGGGTAAAAACACAAATAGATTAAAATGCCTGGGAGGATAAAAAGGTTTTAACCTGGCGCCGAAAAGACAAAAGTGTAGGCGCCAGGCGCACCTCATCGAAAAAACTGTTCCATAAATCGGGGGCAACCACTGAAAAGGCCCTAGATCTTGTTACTACCCTCCGAGCTTCTCTGTGAGTCGGAGCTCGGAGGAGGGCCTTAGATGTTGAACGTAGTGAACGGGTAGGTTCATATCGGGAGAGGCGTTCCGCAAGGTATTGTGGTCCCGCGCCGTGTAAGGCTTTATAAGTCAAAACTAGCACTTTAAATTTGGCCCGGAAACAAATGGGTAGCCAGTGCAAACGAGCCAGAACAGGTGTTATATGTGCAGACCGCCTAGTCCTCGTCAGCGGTCTAGCAGCTGCGTTTTGCACTAGCTGTAGTTTCCGAACTGTCTTCAAAGGCAGCCCCACATAGAGCGCATTGCAGTAATCCAATCTAGAGGTTACCAGAGCATGCACAACTGAGGTGAGGTCGTCGCTTTCCGGATAGGGATGTAGCTGGGCTACCAACCGAAGGTGGTAGAACGCATTCCGTGCCACCGAGGCCACCTGCGCCTCAAGAGACAGGAATGGATCGAAAAGATGTGATGGTGGTGGTTATATCATTATATATCTATATCTATACTTCTTGTTGGCATTTGGGAATTTGGGGATGCTCCCTAACTAAGTGGTTTAGTCATTTTTAAATGGCCCCTAAAGCAGTAATGTCAGTTTAGTTTCACTGACTTTCTCTGTCTTGTTTGTAGATGGCAGTGAGACCAGGTAAGCCCCAGAACAATCCTAGCCTCAGCTCTCAACCCTGTTAGACAGCCTGGCTGTGGAATTATTACAATGGCCACCAACTTGGATGGCTTTAGAAGGAGACTTAGACAGATGCATGGAGAATAAGGCTATCAGTGGCTACTAGCCACTGTTTTGACCAGGATTCAAATCCCTACTCAGCCATGAAGCTCAGTGGGTGACCTTGAGCCATTCACAGGCTCTCAGCCTAACCTACCTCACAGGGTTGTTGTGAAAGTAACATGGAGAGGGAGGAGAACCCTGTAAGCCACCTTGAGCTCCTCGGAGGAAAGGTGGGTTATAAATGTAAAACAAATAAATAGCCACGATGGTTAAGGTATGCCTCCACTGTTGGAAGGAAAATGCCTCTGAATACCAGTTGCTGGGATCACAAACGGGGGAATGCTCTTGCACTCAGTTCCTGCTTGCTGCAGGCATCTGGTTGGCTCCTGTGAGAAGCAGGACACTGCACTAGATAGGCTTTTGGTTTCGTCCAGAAGAGCTCTCCTTATGTTCTTAAGAGTTCCTTAGGCTAGGCTAGAGGTGCCCTCCAGATGTTGTTGGGAATACATCTCCCATCATTCCTGACCACTGGCCTTGTTGACTTGGGCTGATGGGAGTTGTAGTCCAGCAACATCTGGAGGGCACTACATTGGCTAATCCTGTTCTGGGCAGTTGCTGGGCAATCCACAGCTGGACAGATAGCTCTAGAAATAAATACAGAGTCATTCAGTTGCTGTTAGTTCACAAAATAACATAACCATGTTTTATATTCATTCAACTGTAACAACTCTCCCCTTCAAAAAAGGAAAACCAGAATGCAGATATTCTATCACCCCTACAATCTGCCACATTCCAATTTTCAAATTCCTGACCAAGTTTAGCTGCAAAAACAGCAAACTGAGCTACTTTTAAGGTCACATATTTATCCGCATCATTTAACAAATATGTTAACTTATATACAGCAATGGGCAGTCTAGCCTTCCAGCCAGAAAAAAAAAAAAAAAGGAATCGACAGTACGGCTGACAGAAAACGGGCTCCCAAAGTTCTCCACACAAAATGGACATTTTGCTGAATATTCTTAGAGGGAGAAGGTGAAATCCTCCTGACTGTTTTTCCTCAGAAAACCTGCCTTTGAGATGCCCCATTCTCTAAATGCTGATCTCTATTGCTAGTTCATATAGATGAAGGAAGGAAGCAATGTTCTAAAATACTCTCCCTCCACTGTTGGAGGCAGTATACCAGTTGCTGGGAATTACAGAGGGCGGCTGAGTTCAGGCGCTGCTCGAGCGTTTCTCTGGTGCATCTGGTTAGAGACTGTGCGAGTGCTGGACTAGAGGGGGGCCCTTTGGCTGGATCCATCAGGGGTCTTCCTATGTTCTTATGTGTGTTGGGGGTCCCTGCAGTTCCCTAAAGGCCTCGACCTCTGTCAGGACTAGAGCGATTGATAAAAGCTTGGGGGAGTTAGTATTTGTAGATTTTGCAGATTTGTATGACGGCTGATGCAGCTGAAATTCCATGTTTTCATTACTTCAGTGAAGTTCTACCGTTGTTCTACAGAGAGTCGGCTCAGAAAGTGCTTTGCAAAGAGAACTGCTGGACACACCTGTCCAATTGGCAGTGGATGCAACCAGGTAGTTAAAAATATGGGATTTGCTCCCACAGGAGGCAGTAATAGTCGACAACTCAGATGGCTTTAAGAGAGGATTAGACAAATTAATGGAGGATATGGCTATCAGTGGCTACTAGCCACGATGACTATGTCTACCTCCACTGTCAGAAGCAGGGTACCTCTGAATGCCACTTGCTTGAAACCGCAGGAGGGAGAATGCTCTTGCACTTAGGTCCTGCTTGTGGGCGTCCCGTTTTTGGCTACTGTGAGAACAGGAGGCTGGACTAGATGGGCCGTTGTCCTGATCCAACAGGCTCTTCTTATGTTCTTAGATGTTACTGGACTACAATTCCCATCATTCCTAACCATTGCCCATGCTGGCTGGGACTGATGGAGTGCAACAACAGCTGGTGGGCACCATATTGACTGATGTTGTTTAAATGAATGATATAGAAATGTCTAACAACTTGGCTGTTGCCTTTCTGAGATCTAGTTAGTATGAGAGCAAGATCAAGTGATGGCTTGCAGGCCATCACAGGCACAACATAACAAACATAGCCTTCTTATCACATCAAATCAATGCATTTCAGTAGTGTTTCTCCACACAGTTGGCAGCTGGACGTGTGAATTGACTCCACTCACAAGCATTGCATTTGAGCTGATGGGGAGCCCTCTGAAAGTAATGTGAACCTCTGGTTCTTATGCCTGTGTGGGCCAATCCATGCATGCAGCAGAGGCTGGTGGCTTGCTGAGCACTTTGGACAGCTCCTTGCATGCTTGGACTAAAACCTGGAGCGGATTCGCTGCCCCACTGAACATTGGAACCACCAGCTCCACTGCATGCAAGCAAAGGACCGCAAGGTTGCTGCAGTTGTCAAGTGATATACATCAATGTGTGAACCACCCCAAAGGGTCCAGTAACCAAGACATGGGCATGTATGTGTGAACAAGCTCTGGTCTGTGTTTAAAGAATATCCTGTTGCAAATTGCTTAGCCCAGCTCACCCAATGGCCCAGATTTCTCCTGCCATATGGAAACAATTCTTCTCCATTGTCAGGCTTTGCATCGGAATCTCGGGTCTTCCAAGCAACTCTCTCTTAACTAATTGCATAATATTTATCCAATTCTCTTTCAAGCACACTTAAAAGTAAGGAAGGCTGTGTTGCTTACAATAAACTTGCCGTTTTGTATTGTAATCTAAACTGTATAGTTATAGATGGGGAAGGACGGAGCGTTTTGAGTTACGCCCCTTGGCAAACATTTTTAAAGGCTTGCTTAAATAAGCAGTACGGGAACCAGATGTCGTTTGGTAAGAGTATCCGAATAGCCAAAAATTTGCTGTCTGGGTACTTTTTCTTTCTTTTTTTTAAAATAAACTTTACAAAAACATGAGAAATTCTTTGGATTTATATCATACTTAGCAGCTGTGAAATAGCCCAAACAGCTGCTGCTTCCTATGGGGAGCTGACCGCAATGGTCATCACCTCTTTATCGCTAAGCAACCAAATGGTCCCACATGCAAAGCTGTGTTTTCTTCTTCAGTCACCTCTTGCTGGACATGGACCTGCCTTGAGGTAAGGTGAAGCAAGGCTCAGGTGCATGACTCCAGATGCCCATTCAGAGCGGGCACAATCCACCAGAAGGTCATTGAAATGAGTAGGAGCAGCACAAGATTGTGAGAGAGAACATCCATGGGAAGAGCCCTCCAGTCAGTAGCGGTTGGTGGCTCCATGTCAGTAGGGCAGTGGAATCCACTCCAGGTTTTAGTCCAAGCTGAGGCACCTTGGACAGATCCTTGAAAGTCTGGACTAGAACATGGAGCAGATCCCACTGTTCCACTGACATGGACCCACCAGTCACCACTGACTGCAATGCTGGATCCGGCCATTGGCCCATCTAGTCCAGCATCCTGTTCTCACAGTGGCCAACCAGATGCTATTAGAAGCCCACAAGCAGGACCTGAGCACAAGAGCACTCTCTCCACCTATGATTCCCAGCAACTGGTATTTAGGGACATACTGTCTCCAACAGTGGAAGTAGAACAATCATTGTGGGTAGTAGCCATTGATAGCCTTATCCTCCATGAATTTGTCTAACCCTCTTTTAAAGTCATGCACGTTGATGGCCATCACCACATCTCGTGAGAGCAAATTCCATCATTTCAACTGCGTGCAGTGTGAAGAAATACTTCCATTTTTGTCGAACCTGGATCTTCCAACATTCAGCTTCATTGGATGGCGACGAGTTCTAGTGTTATCAAATAAAATACTACTCAGAAATTTCAAAATTATATATTATGTGTGACATAATCGGCAAACAGAAATTGCAATGGCTGGCACCTGATGCAATTTATCATAATGGCAGCACACTTATTAACTTACAAGGCTGCCTTAGTCTGAGTCAGAGCAAGAAAGACGAGTTCGTGGCTTTTACAGTGTAGAGGTGGAAAAGTGACTAAGAGTGTGCATGATAGAATTGTATGCAATTATGCGTGGTGCAGAGGATGTGGAGAGAGTGAAACACTTTCTCCTTCTCTTAACACTAGAACTTGAGGAGACTGGTTGGAAGGAGATTCAGGACTGATAGGAAGGAAATACTTCTTCACACAGTGCATAACTTAATTTATGGAATTCACTGTTGGATGAAAAGTGTCATCACATGGCTTTGCCACTAGGTGGCACTGGACCCAGTTGCATCTGGGTGAAGTCCACAGTTTCCTGTTGGTCTTCTGTTCTTGTGTAAGAGAGACAATAAAGTTCTTGTTTAGATTCCTGACTGGTGTGTCCTCAAGCCATCCATTGTTGTTGTTGTTATGTGCCTTCAAGTCGATTACGACTTATGGCGACCCTAGATGATGATGATGATGATGAATTGTATTTCTAAACCAATCTTCATCTGACAACATAAAAATAGAAACAAAATACAATCTTAAAACACAAAACAGAGTACTCATCAGAAGTGTCATACAGAACCTTATTATCTCAGAGCTGAATCCACGTAAGTCATTGGGCAGGTGGAACAAGTTCTGCAAGGGCAGCGGAACGTTCCCTTCCTCTCCTCCCCTTGCACCTCCCCCCAAATCTGCTCTTGGGTTTTTTCCCAACCCTCTAGAGCAAATTTGGAAGAGAGGGAGGGCAAGTTTTGCTGTGCTCATGGAAGTCATTGTGTGCATGCAATGTCTTCATTTCTTCCAGCCTTCAGCTGGTGGTGACAAGATAATGCTGAGGGGGCCAATTGTGTCTCCAGTGGGAGGGAGTTCCACCGTTGGAGTACTACTGCAGAGAAGGCCCTGCCCTGTTTCACTACCAAATGGGCTATGCCCATCAGTGGCACCACCAGCAGGGCCTCCCCTGCTGATCTTAAAGCCCAGCCTGGGATATAGTGGGAGAGGCTGTCCATCAAGTATTTGTTAATGAATGCACCCCCCACAGAAAGCTTTAGAAGGGAATCAGGCAAATCCATGGAGCATAGCTCAATGGCTATTGGTCATGATTGCTCTATGGCACCTCCATGTGGAGCATTCAGCTTATTTTTATTTGTTTATTAATTTTGCATTTATTTGTTTGTTGCATTTATATCCTACTTTTCCTCCAAGGAGCTCAAGGCAGCATACAAACACAGCTCTCCCTGTCCCAGTTTTATCCTCACAACAACCCTGTGAGGTAGATTAGGTTGAGAGTCCTGCCCTTCCTCCCCAAAGGAGCTCAGGGTGGCAACAAAGGAGCCCAGCTTCCAACAGTGGCCAACCAGAAGTCTCCAGGAAGCCGACAAGGAGGGCTATTGTTGCCCCACAGCAACTGGTGCTCTGTGGCGCGGCTGGGTGTCGCCATCCTTGCATGTCCTACAATGCTGCTGAATACCAGTTGAGTTTGAAGCAGCAGGACTCTTCTCACTTTCCTCTTGAGTCACATCCACACATAACAGCTGTCTCTTTAACAGCTCTCAACACCCTTTACAACCTACAGTTCCCAGGATTCTTTGGGGGAAGCCACGACTGTTGAATTTGCATAAGAGTGCTTTAGATATATGATGTGGATGTGACACCTCGCCTCATATTGTCTACCACAGGGATGGGGAACTTGTGGCCCTCCAGATGTTGCTGGATTCCAACTTCCATCAGCCCCAGACACAACAGAGGCTGATCCATTAGGGCAAATGGGAGGCTACCCCATCGCTCCAGTCTCCCGTCATCCATCCCCCACCTGCCTGCCATCCAATCCAGAGGGTCGCCATGGCTGCCAGCTTCCTCCTCCTCTGTCAGTGCTACCCCTTGTAGAACTCGGGAGGGAGGAGAAGGAGGATGGGGGCAAAACTGTTGGAATGTATGAGGTTCAACTCCAACTTGGTGGGTTGGGGCTGCATGGGGTTAATAAGGGTAGCTAGAGAGCTAGACCTCTTGCTGGTTGAGGCTATACCTATCCCTTTGATCCTCTGCTGTCTCTCCCCTTTCTGCTAGGCTGATAAGCAAAGGAATGTTGATCCCAGTTCCTTCCTGCCTTTCTTGGTGTTCTCTTTCTCTCGAGAGGGGAGCAGACATCTTCTCTTTGTCTCTCCTCTCAACCAGCATGAGATGTGCACTGGGACCAGTGCAGACTGCTCCAACATAGCTAGTTAGCTAGATATAGGACTCTTTCCTATCAAGCATGTACTTCCAGAATAAAGTAGTTCTTTCTTATTTTAAAGCTTAAAGTCTCTGTCTGACTAATTTGCAGGAAAGGTAGAATTTTAGCAAAGATTCAAACACACACACTAAGCTCGCTCAATATTCTCCGTTCTGCTACGCAACTCAATAGAATTCCGACAAAACCTAGAATTCGTTGGCTGTCTGTCATTGGCTCTGGCTCCACCTATGGTCGGCCTCCCTGCCTTCCACCCTGCAAGTCTCAGTGGGCACCAGCCACCACTGCCCAGGTAGCATGGCCAATGATCGGGAATTATGGGAGTTGTAGTCTACCTTCTGGAGGACCACTCATTTTCCATCCCTGGTCTTCAATTAGACTTCACAGTCTTCCTATTGCAACACACACAGACCAGTCTAGAAGAGTCCCTACAATTATGGACCAGTTTAGCATTATTTCTTTTTCAATTCTGCTTACAAGAACTTTTTCATGGTGTTAATCCAAGGGATAATCTCTTCCAATTTCCTCCCTTGCAATAAGAGTGTGGGTGGGTGTCCTTGTGACTTTCCAGTTTTGCCAGAAAAGGTGCAGTCAGGGCAAGAAGAAAAGCTTTGTAGCCAAGAGAGATGGTGGCAGAACTGATGTTCCTCCACTCAAAAGCAGACTTTTTGAATCTGGAGCCTTAAAACAAATGCCGAAGGAAGAAAGGGAGGGCCATTCCATCCTATTTGAGCGCAAATAAATCATTTTGCAAATCTAAAGCAAATGGGGCTGAAGAGCACAGAGCCCTTCAGATGGTCCATGCAAACAGAGAATTGCAAAGGGGGTTGGCGTCTTCCAAAACTGCGGATGTAAGCAGCCCATTATATAAGCAGAAAAGATTGCAACTTGCATCCTGATGAGTAGGAGGAAGGTGGACCCATTAAAGGCAGAGCTGCCAGTCACTCTTTTAAAAAAAGACAAAAAACCTGAGCAAACATTCTTTTTTGCTTGCGTTAATATGGAATTTGTTAGGACAACAGGGTGTCCTTAAAGAGAGAGAGAAATGCTTAGAGCTCTTGTCTATCAGAGTTCACAGACACATTCAAAACAGCTGGAAATATTTTTCTAATTATGTAAAAATAAAAACGCTTTCAACAGAATGTATATTAATATCCCCGTAACTTATGCGGCCAGGGGGGTGCTGTTTTATTCAAGTGTGATGTGCTGCAAGGATGGCCCGCAGACAATCCTCAGGCTGATCCAACTTCCTGAAGTTGTTTTATCTGCTCCCAGACAACTCCACTGGGTTACCATCAAGAACTGGTTTAAAGTCTGCCTGCAGTTTCATTTGCAAGGAAAGTTTTGCTAGCAGAGCAAAACACCAGTAATAGCTGAGCTGTGTGTGAATCCTGGTTTTGAAGGAGCACACTTTACCCTGGATGAAATCAGGGTTTAGAAAACAAGAATGCTTGCATTTATTGTAGGAAATGCATACCAGATAGGAAAGCTCCTAGCTACCTAGAGCTGGAGATGCAAAGAGCCATTCTTGCTCTTTGTTCCCTGCAGGACAGAGAGACAAAGGAAAGATGCCTCCTCTCCCAAAGTGGGATGAAGAAAGAGGGAGGAGCAGGAAAATGAGGTCAGCAACCCCAAAGAGTATCAGTCTATAACACCTGCAGGAAGGTCAGCACAGGTTAGGTCAGAAAGACAGTCTAGGAAGCTTGGAGTTTCTTTTCTCTGTCTGCTCTTTCCCCAGGCAAACGCCATCAAGCTGAGCTGCACCCCAAAACCTCCAACAATGTTTAAAATAAAGCTTTCAAGCTACACGAAATAAAGGCAATGCACACAGTGTTTAAATAAAGGTATACTATCCACGCAACACACACATATAGGTATTTGCAGGCAATGTTGTGCCAGACTGTATGTGATCCATAACTGGGAATCCTTATGTAGTAAACCAAAGGTGAGGAATTTCCAGATGGTGGGCTGCATGCAGCCCTCCAGGAATGGGGACATCGGAAAATTCTGACAAAAATGAAAACTGGAGCAGAAATGGCTGATGTCTGCTTATTCGTCCACCAACTATGACCAGGCTATTGACTCTTATTGCTTCTTTCAGTCCACCAATGATATGTAATTCCATTGGCTTCCAGGCCAAGTTCAAGGTTCTAGTTTTGGTGTACAAAGCCCTATGCAGCTTGGGACCAGATCGTCTTACCCCTTGTATACCCATCCGATCACTGCACTCTGCAGGTGAGGGCCTCCTTCAGATACTTATTCGGAGGTTCATTCCACACTACATAGGAAACGGACCTTTAGTGTAGTGGCACCGACCCTTTGGAATTCCCTCGGGTTAAATATTAGACAGGCACCATCTCTGTTATCTTTTCAGTGCCGTCCTCTTTCAACAAGCCTTTTAAGTTGAGACCTTATCCCAGACTGCATCTGTGTTGGAATTGCTTTTTAAGATGTTTTTAAAGCTTTTTTATTTAAAAAAATATGTTTTTAAAGCTGTTTTGTTTAAATATGTTTTTAAAGGTGCTTTGTTTTAATATGTTTTTTAAAAGATGTTTTGTTTCAATATGTTTTAAAGTCTTTTGTTTTTAAGATGTTTTAGAGTGGTTTTGTTTGCCGCCTGGGCTCCTTCTAAGAAGAATGAATGAATGAATGAATGAATGAATGAATGAATGAATACTTGGAGGGTTCCAAGGAACCCAAGGTGGAATCAAACTTTGGCTCAAGGACCTGAGTGTGCTAGATACCCTTTTGGAATTATAAATAAATAATAAATAATGTAATTGATTATGTCTTTTCTGCATTACATTTGCATTGCATTTCCTTTGCACTGAAGTGGAATAACGTAACGACAACATAATTTATGTAATGAATTATGTAAATTGCGTAATTTCACCACAGCAGACAGTGTGGCAAAAAACCTAGCTTTGGGCTGAAGACGAACTGCAGTGGAACAGAAACAGTGCTGCACGCAGCCAATACACAGCAGAATGGAAAAAGTGCCTTCTTACATCCCTATCTCCAGGCCAGCCACTTGGGACTCTCTGCAAGCCATGCTCCATCTACCCAAGTACTGGCCCTCATCAGCCTGGCTCTGTGCCCTCCTCAAGTGCTTTTGCTGGGCTGGAATGCAACTTTGAGCTGTGATTATGCCTCTCCTAGGCACAGGTCTTTCCCAGAATTATGTGGAGATCCCAAGGATTGAACTGGGGACCTTCTATATGCCAAGCAGATGTTCTGCCACTGAGCTACGGCCTGTCCCAGTGAGAACGAGGCCACTGCCTCTCACTTCCCAAATCTTCTGCTGCTGCATCCACCTGATACTTCCTGCTCCACAGATTGCTTTCCGACACTGCGCCTAGGGATGGAGGAGAAATTTGAATGAGTTTGCATTTAAAATGCCGTTGTATAAATCATCATGCCGTTGTATAAATCTATGGTGCGGCCGCATGTGGAATACTGTGTGCAGTTCTGGTCGCCTCATCTCAAAAAGGATATTATAGAGTTAGAAAAGGTTCAGAAGAGGGCAACCAGAATGATCAAGGGGATGGAGCGACTCCCTTACGAGGAAAGGTTGCAGCATTTGGGGCTTTTTAGTTTAGAGAAAAGGCGGGTCAGAGGAGACATGATAGAAGTGTATAAAATGATGCATGGCATTGAGAAAGTGGATAGAGAAAAGTTCTTCTCCCTCTCTCATAATACTAGAACTCGTGGACATTCAAAGAAGCTGAATGTTGGAAGATTCAGGACAGACAAAAGGAAGTACTTCTTTACTCAGCGCATAGTTAAACTATGGAATTTGCTCCCACAAGACGCAGTAATGGCCACCAGCTTGGATGGCTTTAAAAGAAGATTAGACAAATTCACGGAGGTCAGGGCTATCAATGGCTACTAGCCATGATGGCTGTGCTCTGCCACCCTAGTCAGAGGCAGCATGCTTTTGAAAACCAGTTGCCGGAAGCCTCAGGAAGGGAGAGTGTTCTTGCACTCGGGTCCTGCTTGCGGGCTTCCCCCAGGCACCTGGTTGGCCACTGTGAGAACAGGATGCTGGACTAGATGGGCCACTGGCCTGATCCAGCAGGCTCTTCTTATGTTCTTATGTTCTTAAAAGCAAACCCACCTCATTTTCTGAAAAAATACAGGAAATAAACACAGCCACTGAAACGAGCTTCTCTAATTTTTCAGTGCAGTTCTGCAGCCAGGGAACAGGTACAAAAATGCATATACAAGGGCAACGTGTGCAATGCAAATGCGTAAGTTAGTGGAAATAACGTACAAAATGCATTACATTAAGGGAAATTGCAAAAAATGTGTCAGTGACGCAAAATTGCATACAAACATGTGTATATAAGGAAAAACTTGCACAAAAACGCTAGTGAATTTTCATAAGGAATATTTTTCCTTCATAAGGAATATTTTTTTAAAGGCTAAGGTGGCACTCAGGAGATGCTTGTCAAGACAGAGGGCAGGGCATCATTTGGTAGTTGTTTTTGTGTGCCTTTTAAAGGGATGTAACTTTAAAGTTGACAATGAGGACATTGAACTCGTCAAGGATTATCAATACCTCGGCACAGTCATTAACCACAATGGAGACAATAGTCAAGAAATCAGAAGAAGGCTAGGACTGGGGAGGGCAGCTGTGAGAGAACTAGAAAAGGTCCTCAAATGCAAAGATGTATCACTGAACACCAAAGTCAGGATCATTCAGACCATGGTGTTCCCGATCTCTGTGTATGGATGTGAGAGTTGGACAGTGAAAAAAGTGGGTAAGAGAAAAATCAACTCATTTGAAATGTGGTGCTGGAGAAGAGCTTTGTGCATACCATGGACTGCAAAAAAGACAAATAATTGGGTGTTGGAACAAATTAAACCAGAAATCACTAGAAGCTAAAATGATGAAACTGAGGTTATCATACGTTGGACACATCATGAGAAGACATGATTCACTAGAAAAGACAATAATGCTGGGAAAAACAGAAGGGAGTAGAAAAAGAGGAAGGCCAAACAAGAGATGGATTGATTCCATAAAGGAAGCCACAGACCTGAACTTACAAGATCTGAACAGGGTGATTCATGACGGATGCTATTGGAGGTCACTGATTCATAGGGTCACCATAAGTCGTAGTCGACTTGAAGGCACATAACAACAACAACGTTAAAGAGATCTTAAGATTGCAATCCAACCCCCACTCATGCTGGACTGTGGAGGGTTTAGACTCTGCTTGCTTCTGCTGGCTGAGTCAGCCTCCTGCTGGCTGACAAACATGCTGGCATGTAGAAGCCATGCTGGTGGTATCCCCTGAAAAGGGGTGTTCTGGGGGTGGGGCAAAGTTTTACTATACTGCTGTGGACGTGTGGAGAGCTACATTTAAGACTGGAGAGATGAGAAATGGAGAGAAACCAGAATGGACAGATTTGCCCCTTCCTACCTGGGCCAGCCCCTGGACCTTGCACCTACACCCTTGTCATCTCCCTAGTTCAGGACTGTTGCTTTCGGCCACAGCCCCAACAAGGGCTGGCTTGTGCGTGGCCCAGATCCAGGACACAAGAGCCTTCTCTCTGGTGGTACTGCTCCTCACCTGGGCGGGGCCCTCAACCAGCTCACAACCATGCTTGCTGTGTTCAATGTCATGTCACGCAGGGCTGTTTTATTCTATGCAGGGTCTCCGGTAAAAGGCCTTTGAATCCCACTGAGCTCCACATTTTGAAAGCCACTGCTTTAAAAAGTCAAGAGCACCAGCTTTGGGAAACCCTGACCCCTCCACGCGGAAAATATCTTGAATCAAAGGCATTTTACTTGAGCTCTCTAAATATAATCTCCCAGTGATTATATACCCAAAATGAAACTGAAAAATTGGCTTCTTTGCTGGGACAAAAATAATCTATTCTGTGGCAGCAGACACTCAGTTTGTAGGTCAGGTTTCTCTGAACCTCATTCACTTGTGTCCACCACAATCAAATGTGTCCTTGCACCTGCATTTCATTTAAAAGTGAAAACCAGACCATTAAACTTTATTCTTGCCACTTAGGCAGGAAATATATGAATGTTGTGGTTTCAAGAACCCCGACTTTCTGGGTTTGAAAACTGCAGAGGAAAAATAGGCTTAAAGTAGGACTACAGCTGAACGTCAAGAAGACTAAAGTAATGTAAAGTAACAGAAGAGTTATGTAACTTTAAAGTTGACAATGAGGACATGGAACTTGTCTATGACCTTGGCACGGTCATTAACCAAAATGGAGACAATGGTCAAGAAATCAGAAGAAGGCGAGGACTGGGGAGGACAGCTATGACAGAACTAGGAAAGGTCCTCAAATGCAAAGATGTATCACTGAACACTAAAGTCAGGATCATTCAGACCATGGCATTCCCAATCTCTATGTATGGATGTGAAAGTTGGACAGTGAAAAAAGTGGATAAGAGAAGAATCAACTCATTTGAAATGTGGTGTTGGAAGAGAGCTTTGTGCATACCATGGACTGTGAAAAAGACAAATAATTGGGTGTTACAACAAATTAAACCAGAACTATCGGAATCGACTTGAAGGCAATACATTTACATTTATCACTAGAAGCTAAAATGATGAAACTGAGGTTATCATACTTTGGACACATAATGAGAAGACATGATTCCCTAGAAAAGACAATAATGCTGGGGAAAACAGAAGGGAGTAGAAAAAGAGGAAGGCCAAACAAGAGATGGATTGACTCCATAAAGGAAGCCACAGACCTGAACTTACAAGATCTGAACAGGGTGGTTTATAACAGATGCTATTGGAGGTCTCTAATTCATAGGGTCGCCATACGTTGTAGTCGACTTGAAGGCACATAACAACAAAACTCTCACTCACAATTTGACTGGTCTCCAGATCTGAGATTAGGGAAGGAATTTTTCCCCAAATCAGACAGTGATTTTGGGGGTGGGTGGGTGACTTCCCTCTACAGTGCAAAGTTTTAATGATCTCAGAGCCAGATGAGAGGTGACATGGAAGAATATCAATGATGAATCCATAAGTAGATCACCCATCTTTTTAAATTTAATAGCTGGGGTCGAGGAGTGAACTGGATAGGAATTTAGGCAGTGAAGAGGGAATGTAGGATTCAGCAATAGTAAAGTTTTATGGAATTTTAATCTTGCATATTCTTCTTCTGAGTAGAGTTCAGTTTAAATGTTAAGGGTACAATCCATCTTGCATTTACACTGGGCTGAGGGGAGTTGGATGTGGCAGATCTTCAGCTGAGCTGGCTAGGTCATGGCTGAGCCGGGCTATGCCAATGTAAGGCCCTCAGCCTGGCTGAGCTAGGTCCTAGCCAGCTCAGTCAAGATGGGCACAGGTGTTGCTGTAGTAAGGCCCAAAAAAGGGGTGTGCTGGGGGCATGTCAGGGGAGGGGCAAGGTGGGGGGCCTTAGGCCACATCCAGCTCGTGTTCAAAGCACTCCTGCAGGTCCCAATTCAGGCAAAAGTTACGCCTGGAAAAAGGTTGGTCTAAGAAAATTAACAAAATAAAAGTCAGTGGAGAGGGCTTACTCCACAGTAGGGGTATTTGGGAGAGCAGGCTTTCACTTTCTGGTCCCTGCACGCAGCTCCCTGGCTGAGCCGGCATTCAGCCAACCCAGAGGCTCCTGAATTGGATGCTGCGGAACTTTATGGTGCTACTCCTGCTCCAGCACAACTTACGCCGGCTTCCCCTGAGTAGGATAGCTCCGCCCATTGCATATTCATATTCTGTTTTGTTTTCCATGTAATCATTATTTCCACCTACTTTCTGTAATTTCTCCTTTCCCCAATATTAATTCACGTATAATGCGCTGTTCTCTTTGATATTATTGTGCTCATATCTGTCACAAAATGAAATGCATCTGCTGATCTTCTCCTGATGTATTTTAAAAAAAAATTTTTTTTGCAAACTGGCTATAGCTTCCCATGTCTTGTTTGATCATCACCCTCTCACACATTGGGGCTTTTTAAGAATTGTGGGGGCTGCAGGGGGGGGCTAACATTTTCCCAAGCCATTCTCTTGATATTAATTGCACAAACAAACATACATAGCTGCTGCTATTAACCAAAGGGGGGGGGACAACTCTCCATATTGTCCTTTCTCTGCCCCCCTTCATGTCTAACAGAGTTTTTTTTAAAAAAAACCACTCACCTCTTGAAGCTTTAGGGCTCTGCCTTTTAAAGTTTTTTTTTTAAAAAAAACACCCTCCCCAGGAGGACCCACATTCACCTTACAAGGACACCTCACATTTGGGAGTATGCATTTGAAGGACTCTGTGCAATTTCCTGCTGGGTTTTTAATGACTGATCTCTAGACACATGTGACATTACAGACTCTTCTTTTGTAGCTGCTAAAACCATAACATGAAATGTGATTAGATTGATTATACTTTTTAAAAAAAAAAACTTTGCAAAAACCACATTTGACCCTGGATACTCCTCAGCACATGGTTTTGCAATACATATACTTTTTTAAAAAAAAAATGACATGTATACACTTCAACCATTCCATTTTAGCAACATAATAGAGATATAAACAGAAGTGGTTGGTCTCTTTCCAAGAAAACGTTAGTTGAACTGAATATCGCTATCCAGACTCCAACACTTCTGAATGGCCAACAGACCCCAAAATAGGACCCAGAGTGTGCATGCATGCACAAGGTTGGTGCATTGCACACTTTTCAAGTGTGATCAATCTGAATCATCATGAGATGAAGATAACCCATTAACACAGGGGTCACCAATCTTTTTGGACCGGGGCTGCATTTTGAATTTTGCAAGAGTGCTGAGGGTGCCAGTCACAAAGTAGCTGCTATGGAGTGTGGCGTAACAAAGAAGAAAGAGGCGCACCGTCCTGCAATAGTTCAGGCGAGATTTTGCTCACGTTGAGTCTGGCTGCACATCCAGCTCACTTTTAAGAACTTGGATCACTCCAGTGGACCATCTAGTCCAGCATCCTGTTCTCACAGTGGCCAACCAGATGCCGCCCATGGGAAGCCCACGAGCAAGACCTGAGTGCAAGAGCACGCTCCCCTCCTGCGGTTTCGGGCAAGTGATATTCGGAGGCAATTTGCCTCTGAAAGTGGGGGTAAAACATGGATCAGTCAAGTTCCCATGGCTCAACAGCCCATGTTGTTTTCCCATGGCTCAACAGCCCTTATTAGGAAAAAGATTCCCCACCTCTCCTATAGATATTTGTCCTGTTTCTAAGGAGGTCTGCAAGGGCAGAACCCTGAATGCACCACCCAAAGCCAGATTTCAGCATCGTTGCTACGTGTCCCCATTAAAATAGTAACATGTGAAGCAATTCAATGAGGTTATGTTTTACACGTTTTTAAAGCTGCTTTCAATTGCATGTGTTGTAATTAGCCAGCCCAAGCCTTTGGGGCAGGGCTGGTTAGAAATTTCAACGAATAAATAAATATTGACCCATGTTAGTTAAATAATCATGGGAAATGTTGCTGGTGGTCCAAATTTCCTGCAGAAGTTGCTGTCTTCTTAGCGGAGCATGAATTATCCCCATGGGAGCGGAAAGGTGGTTTCACAGCATCTTTGCTTTAAATGCCACCATCTGTAGGACGGCAGAAGGGATTGTGGGCTGTTATTTTCTCTTTCTTAGAATCCTGCCTATAACTCTTTGTGTACACATCTAAATATTCCCTGCACAGGACTGAATATATTACAGGAGTTTATTTCCAACCCTCCGCGGGTTTTGGCTGAGCTGCTCTGCAATTAAAGTCTGTTTATTGACCTGGCTTGTAGATCTTTGAGCAGGTTTGTTTCTCCATCTGAGGAGGAGGAAGAGGAGGAGCATTTTGTGAATTTGGCTTTTGGACCAATCGTCAGAAATCAAGAACAATGTCAGTGTCATCCTCACCAATATGTTCTTTAGCTGTATGCTGTATGCACGAGGACATAAGATGCTTTCTACTGAGTCAGGCCCATTTAGCTCAATGTTGTCTGCACTGGCTGGCAGCGGCTCTACCTGGAGATGCAGGGGATTGAACCTAGGACCTTTAAAATGCAAAGCGGATGCTCTACCATTGAGCTTGCCTTTAAGATAACAGTAAGATCCCCATCCTAAATGAAGAGTGGATTGACAGACCCCTGCCCCATCTAACTCAGTACTGCTACACTGGACCTGCTTAGCTTCTGCAAGGTGGTGGCCTCATGGGCCTTCAGACCATCCCCTAGGCTCCACAACTCCACCCCCCACAGTCCCTGGCCACGAGGAAGAGAATGGAAGAACTGAAGAGGCATCAAAGCTTCAACCCTGAACGATGGTGCCTTATGAAGACACTGCCCATGGGGCCATGAGCAGACGGTAAACATGCAAGCCTTGCTCTTCCACATGAGGACATCCACGGTGTTGTATCACCTGTGTATGCAACAAGTGGTGCAGAACAGGCTTTTCAGCATCTTGACAAGATTCTTCGGCTGCAACTTGGCCTTTCTGGCATGTGAGCAAAGTTTGTGCATGAATTGCTTGCATGACAAAATAATAATTATTGTCATTTTTGTTGTTCCGCCTGGTATTTGTTCCAGGGGCGTCACTAGGGCGGTGCAGCAGGTGTGGGCTGCACTGGGTGACACCACCAGATGGGGGTGACACCCAGAGCCGCCCCCCCAGGCACCGCCTAGGCACCAATGAGAGTCTTCGTGTGGCCGGCTGCCTTCCTCGGCTGCTAGAGCAGACAACGAGGCGGCGGCGCACTCCCGGGCTCTGTTGTTCAGCTGCGCGCTCCTAGCAGCTGTGCGCACGCAGAGCGCGCACACAACCACTCAAAAGTCTGAGAGACAAGGCGCTGCGGGCCACACCGGGTGACACCAACCCTAGTGACGCCACTGATTTGTTCTGCCTAGTGTTTTTTTTTTTCAAATTGCTTTGCGGACATGATATCCTAAGGCCATGTAGTGAGAACTAAACTATATGTTATGATGAACAAGCTCTTTTTACAGTAGAACTCATGGACATCCAATAGAGCTGAATGTTGCAAGATTCAGGACAGACAAAAGAAAGGACTTCTTGACGCACCACACAGTTAAGCTGTGGAATTCACTCCCACAAGAGTAGGGGCTAGAAAGATCTGTCAGTTTGGATTCTCTTAGTTTCTTATTTTTCCAGTCTTGAGTTCATTCATCATTTTATTTGTATGCCGCCTTTTCACAAAAAATTGTGCTCGAGGTGGCTTACAACAAGGTGAACAGAAATACATCTCAAAAACAATTGCAAAAACAATTTCCTAATAACAAAAAACAATAAAACAGTAACATAACAACAAATACAACAGCAAGCAAAAACAACTTTTCAATATTATGAACATAATAAAACAATCTTTAAAAACAAAGTAGAAATAACCATTAACACACACACCCCAAGCCCCTAAGGAAAACCATTCACTATATCTCCTACAAAACGTCATTATTCTGAGCGGAGGCTTGTTTTGGAGGGACTCAGCAGCAGTTCAGTTCTCTACATTTCTGCAACAAATTGCATTTTTTTCTCCTAATGAACAGATTTTTGTCAAGCTTTGATCAATGTACATGTTTTTGCAAGCAATTTCTCATCATATAATGCATTTTTGTATGTTATTTTCACTCATATATTTATTTTCATGCACACTTTCCACTAGCATGTGCCTTGTAAACATTGGTTGGTGGGTGAACTGCACTGAACAATTCAAATAGGTATGGCTTTCAAAGGATGGCTGCGATTTCAGTTCTCATATTGTTTCAGAAAGTGCAAATGTGAAAGATTCAACTTGGAATGTGAACTGAATCGAACTTCTGGTTCATCCCCGCACAGGAGGCAATGATGGCCTCCAGCTTGGATGGCTTTAAAAGGGAATTAGACAAATTCATGCAGATGTTGAATCCCTGGCTCACATCTATTTTGCTTGTAATTTTTATAAGGAAGAACGTAAGAGATTCCTTGGTCCTATTATGGAAAATTTTCCTGGTAGGTCTTTGGACTGGTTATTTGAAACATCTTTTGGCTGATACCAACAAGGCAACCACAGAGCTAGTAGCTAAGTTCTTCAAAGAATACGTAAGACAGTCCTCTTTTCTAAACTGTAATGTTCCATTTTAAAGTCATATTTATATTTATATTTTATTGTATATTTTAAATGTTTTATAGAAGGCTTTCTTTTAATCTGATGATTTGCCTTATTGGGTCTGTGACCAAACAATAAATTGAATTGAATTGAATTGACAAATTCATGGAGGGTAAGGCCATGATGGCTATGCTAGATTCCAAATACCAGTTGCTGGAAACCACAGGAAGGGACTCAGGCTCTGCCTGCTGGCTTCCCACAGGCATCTAGCTGGCCACTGCGAGAACATGATGCTGCACTAGATGGGCCACTGGCCTGATTCAGCAGGGCTCTCCTTATGTTTTGATATATTTTTTTAAGTGTTGAAATTGGGCACCGTTTTTTGGTGCATGTGAAGCAGTCACAGGGCCCCAACCTTTGAGCTGCCTTTCCTGAATGTACATAAAGCAGGGCTCAGTCTCTGCCCTTCCGTCATGCATGTGTATAATGGCAACACACATATGTGCGCACGCTTGTACATGCATAAGTACCTCTCTGCGTGACGAGCAGCCCTGCAAACAAATGCATGCATTCTGGGTGAAGCATACTCCCACGATGTTCTCCTCTCCATCCTATGAACATTCACTGAATGCCTCACCTTAAAAAAGTAGATTGCAGAGCTGGAAAAGTTGCAGGAAAGGGCAGCCCAAATGCTCGAGGGGATGAAGCCACTCCCCAAGGAGGAAAAGTTACAATTAGTTTTAGTTTAGAAAAACATGAGTAAGGGGGAACATGGTAGAGGTGTGTAAAATATGCATGGTATGGAGAAAGTGGGTAGAGAAAGGTTTTTCTCCCACTCTCTTAATCCTAGAACTCAGAGACACCCAGTGAAGCTGAGCATTGGAAGAATCAGGACAGAGAAAAGAAAGGACGTTCACACAGCACATAGTTAAACTATGGGATTCGCTCCCGGTAGTGATGATGACCACCAACGTGGATGGCTGTAAAAGAGGATCAGGCAAATTCGTGGAGGATAAGGCTATCCATGGCTACTGCTACTAGCCACAATGACTTCCATGGTCAGAGGCAGTAAGCTTCTGGATGCCGGTTGCTGAGAATCACAAGTGGGGAGAGTGTCATCGCCCACAGGACCTCCAGAGGCATCTGGTTGGCTGGTGGGACTGCTAGACTATGCAGGACATTGGCCTGATCCAGCAAGGCTCTTATGTTGCAGGGGTGAGACTGTGCAGGGACTAGCAAGGGGCAAGCTTTTCCATCTGTTTTCCCCACTCACCCCTGCTCTTAGTGACATTTTTTTGTGAGGACTGTCCTTTACCAGGAAGATGAATGCTTTTGGTTATAGGGTGGGAGGAGTAGCGGCATGTCCAATGATGTTCATTGTTGTGACACCACACCCACTGGTGTGAACAAAATGTAGCACATGGCGGTACATTGGCCAAGATGCCACAGTTCCATAAGGCAACAGGTAAGGCAGTTAGAAATCGGGACAGAAGAGCTGTTTTGGTCGGCAAAGCTAATGCAATAAACCCCATGCCTGCATGTCTGAATGTAGCCTATAAGTGGGGAACCTTCGGCTGTCCAGATGTTGCTGGGCTCCAAGTCCCATGACCCTCGGCTCTGATTGCTGGGGCTGTTGGGAAGTGGAGCACCACCTTTGCTTTGAACTTTAAATTTTAAACAGCCCTAATACTGAAGAGGAGTGAAGTGACCCAACTCAGATGGCAGATTGTGGGGTAGGCAAAAAATGGGAAATTGTTGATTTATTTAACCGGATTATTTAAATAGCTTGTTTAATTAACAGGACTTATAAACCACTTAATCACCAAAAACCTCAAAGCGTCTTATATAAAACATACTGCTGATAAAATCAGATGTTACAGAAGTTAGCTTCATTTTTTTTCAAAATAAAATCAGCAGTTTTTAAAATATACGCTATAAAATAAAACTGCATATTAAAATACATGTCAAGTTTACATGATTGGGTAGGCTTGCTTAAAACAAAAATGTTTTTAGCAAGCATCAAAAACAGTACAGCCAAGCTACCTGCCCAGGGGTGTAGTCATCCAGGGTTGCGGGAGGTCATAGACCCCTTACTTTTCCGGGAGCAGGATCCCAGCCAGGTCCCTATATATGAGCCAATCAGCATGAAAGGGGAGTGTGGTAGCCACTGAAAAGAGTCATTGTCCTTTTGTGCTGATTGGACCCAATCAGAGCGAAAGAGGTGAATCAGCCACTGAGAAGACTCTTCTCAGTAGCTAATACACAGGCTCCCCTTTCATTCTGATTGCCTCCTAGGGACACCTGTTGTAGTGGAGTGTGGACTCGGAGATGACACAGAGCAAAGGACATGAGGGAAAGGGGGAAGGGGGACATGGTTGTGAGGGGTCATGGCCATGGTGTGACTATCCTGAAGGGACCCTGGCCTTCTGAATTTGCTAACCACACTAATGCACCTGCCTAATATCAACAGGCAGGGAGTTCCAAACTGTCAGTGCCTCAATTTTCTTTTCATTTTACCACCATGCTGTTTTCTGCCTCAGGCAGAGGAACATTTCTCATTTTAAAGGTTTCTTCTCTTGCCCACCCTCTAGGAAGGAAAAGAGCTATTTAGCAATTTCAGCTCCTGGACCTGTGCAGAATTACCCACAGAAGCAGAAAGAGTGGGAGGCAGGATCTGAGCCAGGAGCAAGCCAGAGATGCTGATGGGATAAGCCTCTCACAACAGCACACAGACCCAGATGTCCAGGGGAAGGAAGTTGAACCACACACTACAACCCCCGGCAGAAAGGTTCAATGAGTGAGTCCCCAGGAGTCCCCTCCTTTTTTTAAAGCTGTGCATGGGGGGAACATTCCATGCTGAGCCCAAATATGGCAGTTAGGTAAGACCTTGAAGAAAGAAGCAAATCCCTTCCATTGAACCTCCCTTAAATAGAAAAACATTGCAAATCTCCTTAGCATCAATCCTCCATGTTGGATATTTAAGGTCCATTTTAAACTTTTGCATTCAAGAAAAAGATGTGAGCTGGTGTGGCATGATAGCTAAAAGACCTGAGCCAGGAACTTAAGACAAGCCCAGCTGAACCAGGCCAAAGGCCCATCTAGTCCAGCATTCTGTTCTCAGAGTGACCAGCCAGATGCCTTTCAGAGAAAGGGTGGGATATAGAAATGAATTAATTAAATAAATAAATAAGCGCACCAGCAGGATATGGGTGAAATAGCACGCCCCCTCTTTTCAAATCCTTTTCAAGCATGAGGTCACCACCAGGTGGCCAATTATGCAAACTGCTCTCATTCATACTGTCTCTCAGCCTCAGCTCTCCATCTGCAATATGGGGATAAGAAGACTAGTCTATATTATTATTATAATGAGTCCCTCAAGGATCAGTATTGGGACCTGTGCTTTTTAACTTGTTCATAAATAATCTAGAGTTAGGGGTGAGCAGTGAAGTGTCCAAGTTTGCAGATGATGCTAAATTGTCCAGGGTTGTTAAAACAAAAAGGGATTGTGAAGAGCTCCAAAAGGACCTCTCCAAACTGGGTGAACTGAGGCTGGAAAATGGCAAATGAAATTCAGTGTAAACAAGTGTACAGTTATGCATGTTGGAGCAAAAAATCTTAATTTGGGGGGGTCTGAACTGGCAGTGCCTGATCAGGATCGAGACCTTGGGGTCATAGTGGATAGCTCGATGCAGATGTCGACCCAGCGTGCGGCAGCTGTGAAAAAGGCAAATTCCATGGTAGGGATGATTAAGAAAGGAACTGAAAATAAAACTGCTAGTATCATGATGCCATTATATAATTCTGTAGTGCGACCACACTTGGAATACCGTGTACTGTTCTGATCTCTTCACCTCAAAAAGGATATTGCAGAGTTGAAAAAGGTTCAGAAAAAGGCAACCAGAATGATCAAGGGGATGGAGCGACTCCCCTGTGAGGAAAGGTTGCAGTATTTGCAGCTTTTTAGTTGACAGAAAAGGAGAATCAGGGGCAACATGATAAAAGTGCATGAAATGATACATGACATGGAGAAAGTGGACAGAGAAAAGTTTTTCTCCCTCTCTCAAAACACTAGAACTCGTGGATATCCAACGAAACTGAATGCAGGCTCCCTCTCTCCCTCGCAGCGCGTCAGTTAAACTATGGAATTCGCTACCACAAGAGGCAGTGATGGCCACCAACTTTAAAAGAGGATCAGACAAATTCGTGGGGGATAAGGCTAGCCAGTAGTAGCTACTACTACTAGCCACAATGACTTCCCCTGTCAGAGACAGTAAGCCTCTGAATGCCAGTTGTTGAGAATCACAAGTCAGTGATGGCCACCAATTTGGATGGCTTTAAAAGAGGAACAGACAAATTTATTTATTTATTATTTGATTTATATCCCGCCCTTCCTCCCAGCAGGAGCCCAGGGCAGCAATTCATGGAAGATAACAGCCCTGATAGCTGTCTTCTGACACGATAGAAAGATGCAATATGCTTCTGAAAACCAGTCATTGGAAACCGCAGAAGGGGAGAGTGCTTGCACTCTGATCCTGCTTGTGGGCTTCGCATGAGCATCTGGTTGGCCACCGTGATGCTGGACTAGATGGGCCACTGGCCTGATCCAGCAGGCTCTTCTTACATTCTTAGACCCATGGAAATGAACGGGCTTACGCAAGAAAGTCGATTTCAACGGATCTACTCTCTGAGTGTGATTCAGTTGGATTCAAACCCTTTTTTTATTGTGTATCAGTTTTTATATGTGTATTTTTACGGATAAATTAGTGTCATGTCTCCATTTTTTAGCATTTGCTAATATAGTGCATTTTCAGATGTTGTTAAAACAGTATGTTTACTGGAAGAAAGCTTTGCCAGAGAAAGGTCATTTTGGCAGTGGACTCTCCAATGTTGCAACACCCCCATAATGTGGGGAGGTGTCGATATGACCTTGGGAAATGTTACGTCCCATTTAGCCGTGTTAATAACGCTACTCTTTTGTTTAATAAAAAGAGCTCATTCTAGTCCTTTCTCTGGCTGATACAAAAATCGTGGGTGAGAACTTCTTCTGCCTTGTTATCAGGAAATTCATGCTAGACATGAGTGAATATCTGCTTTATTTATCTGATTTGCTGTTGTTTTTAAACAGGCCTTGAGATTCTGCTACTTAAAGGGAGTAGGAATCTCTGGCTTATCTACTGAAGCACGTGGCTGGAACAAGGGTCAGTTCATAGGAAAGAGACAGAAAAGCCTTCGCTGTTTACATTCTCTGACAGAAAGATGCTCTTAAAAAAAAGTCAGAAAAAGAGGGGGAAACAATATTTGATATCTTCACCTACAAAAGGGAGAGTTATCACAGAACCTGAATTGTTTCGTTACCAAAGAGCCACTGACTATTTGTTTTCAAATTCAGTGAAATTGGGGAGCCTTTCTGAAATTAGGGTTGTTGAAGAAACTGGACCTTTTCAGGATCAGGATGGGAAGATACTGGAAGCCCCCAGGTGCTCCGAGCTTTCTAAAGTTAAAGTGGGGCATAAGCATTGCTATTATTTTTAATATATATATATTTTTTAAGTTTTCCATTTATGATTTTCCAAAAAAAACCCAAGCATGCAATGCACACTCTGGTTTCCAAATGGAAATGTACTGCTTTCAAGTTGATCCTGACTTATGGCTACCCTATTTCATGGTAAGTGGTATTCAGAGGGGGTTTACCATTGCCTTCCTCTGAGACAGTGACTGGCCCAAGGTCACCCAATGAGCTTCATGGCTGTGTGGGGATTCGAACCCTGATCTCCCAGGTCGTAGTCCAGCACCTTAACCACTACACCACACTGGCTCTAGTAATCAGTGGCAATTGTCTTATTTATGCTGCAGCCTTTGGAAAAATGTAAGCACACAGACATTCTTCTCAAGTTTATAGCTGACATCATGGATTTGTTTTTTCCCAGATAAAGAGAAAGGAGCACATCTATACAGCTCAGGGGGTGGGGGTGGGGAATGAAACAAAGTTTTCTATCTGACCTTTGGAGCAATTTTACATCACACCTTTCATTCCTCCCTCCCTCAGGTCAGCTCCGTTTCTTCCTTATTGAAAAATGGACTGCCTTCAAGTCGATTCCGACTTATGACGACCCTATGAATAGGGTTTTCATGGTGAGTGGTATTCAGAGGGGGTTTACCATTGCCTTCCTCTGGGGCTGAGAGGCAGTGACTGGCCCAAAGTCACCCAGTGAGCTTCATGGCTCTGTGGGGATTCAAACCCTGGTCTCCCAGGTCCTAGTCCAACACTCTAACCACTACACCACACTGGCTCTCCTGGCTTCCATTTTTCTCAGGAAAAAGGTGAAAAACAAGAGTCTTGATTGAAGATGCATTTATTGAACCAAACTTAACCTGACTTTTGGAGTTCCTGCCCTTGCAAAGCATTTTACAACAGTTATAAATAGTTCAATAATAATAATAATAATAGATAATTATTAAACAACATTTAAACATTAAAATAACATAAAAGATAACAGCAGCTAAAAAAAACATTTCAAACAGGGAAAATAAATAGTTCAAGCATCATAATCATTAAATGACATTTAAACATTGAAAATCAAAAGATAGCAGCAGCTACAAAAAACCCTTCAAATATATTTCAAACAGGGAAATAAACAGGCTAAGTTCTTAATGAATAAGAACAGCATTCAACCATTCCCACGTCTTTCTGAAAAAGTGCTGTATATCCCAGAGGCAGCACTAGATCAAATTGCATCATATAATGAATAAATTACTTGGAACATGCTTTTCAGTACCATTGTTTATTTCATTCACAGAGTTTTTTCATTCACTCTAAGCTTACCCTACCTCACAGGGTTGTTGCAAAAATAAAAGTGAGAGGGACAGCCCAAGAAGAAAAGAGAGGTGCAAATACATCATGTCACGTTCAAATACATGTGAAGGGAAAAACCCTGCACTGAGCTAGCCCCACCCCCTTGGCTAAAATAGCAACATTTCACACCACCCTAAAAAGAAACTTGCCAACATGCACACACACTAACCAGTCTTTCCCAACCTTTGGTTCCCCAGATGTTGTTGGACTACAACTCTCATCAGTCCCAGTCAACACAGCCTATTGTCAGGAATGACGAGAACTGCAGTCCAGCAACATCCGGGGACCCAACTCTCAGCCTAACCTACTTCACAGAGCTGTTGGAAAGACTCCATACACGCATGCACACACAGGAGATGTAAAAGTACACATTGCATATAATAGTCCATTGTCAAAACAAGTTGGTCACTGCAGAACTTTTTTCCCCAAGTTAAATAATCAGTATTAATTTCCTGCCACATAACAGCAGTGACAACTAACTAGGCCCTGCATAATTGCTTAAAAAAAAGAAAAGATTGAAGGGAGAAAGATTTACAACACAGTCCTTTGTGTCTACGTACAGAAGTCCCATTGACTTACAGCACAATCCTAACCACGTCTACTGAAAAGTCCTATTGAATTCAGTGGGGTGATGAGACACTACAAACAACATTAGGAGATTTGGAGTGCGTTTCCAGCAATATGCCGATGATACGCAACTCTACTTCTCCTTTTCATCTTCTTCAGGTGAGGCTGTTAATGTGCTGAACCGTTGCCTGGCCGTGATAATGGACTGGATGAGAGCTAATAAACTGAGACTCAATCCTGACAAGACTGAGATGCTGTTGGTGGGGGGGCTCTCTGCCCAGATGGTTGATGCCCGACCTACCCTAGATGGGGTTACACTCCCCCTAAAGGAGCAGGTCCATAGTTTGGGGGTCTTATTAGATCCGCTCCTGTCACTGGAGGCTCAGGTAGCCTCAGTGGCACGGAATGCATTCTACCAGCTTCGGCTGGTAGCCCAACTACGACCCTATCTGGACAGGGAGAACCTTGCCACAGTTATCCATGCTCTGGTAACCTCTAGATTGGACTACTGTAATGCACTCTACGTTGGGTTACCTTTGAAGACGGTTCGGAAACTTCAGCTGGTGCAGAATGCTGCGGCCAGAGTTCTTACTTGGACTAAAAAATCTGACCATATAACACCTGTCCTGGCCCAACTGCACTGGCTACCAATATGTTTCCGGGCCAGATTCAAAGTGTTGGTTCTTACCTATAAAGCCCTTAACGGCATCGGACCGCAATACCTGGTGGAACGCCTCTCCCGCTATGTACCTACCCATTCGCTACGCTCGACGTCGAAGGCCCTTCTCCAGGTTCCAACTCATAGGGAGGCCTGGAGAGCAATAACTAGATCTAGGGCCTTCTCAGTGGTGGCCCCCGAATTATGGAACGCCCTCCCTGACGAGATACGCCTGGCGCCTTCTTTGTTATCTTTTCGGCGCCAGGTAAAGACCTACCTCTTTGCCCAGGCATTTTAATCTTAATTTTAATTGTAATCTTATTTTAATCTTTGTCTTCACCTTGTTTTTAAAATGTTTTTATAGTTGTATTGTATCCACATTCACCTGTATTTTAATGTGGTTTTATTCTGTTGTACACCGCCCTGAGAGCTTGTCACTAAAGGGCGGTCTAAAAGTACAATAAATAAATAAAAATAAATAAATAAATAAACAACGCACAAACAGCCAGGAAAGCAGGCATCCCCCCACCCTCCATGCCTTGGTTGTTATATTATACTCCTGATTTTTTTTACAACAAAGGCCCTTCTTTGCAAAGTGCTCAGCTTGCATTTGCCATTTTCCTGTGTGTTGGGGTGGGAGACTCTTTAACACCCACTCCACATTTACAGTGTGGTAGAATCTGCAGGGAATCGCTAGTTCTAGGGACTACCCGACAATCAAAGAGAGATTACAAAGAGACAAAAAGCCGCTAGCCAGAGAGGAGAAAACAGCAGCTTTTGATCCACAGGTGACCAATCATCAATCACAGCTCTGACTTCACTCATTTGCTAAAAACCTGAAGGGACGGGGACTTGGAGGAGGCCAGCACATTTCGCAGGAATTGTGGTGGGTGGGGATGGCTCACGTTGCAGTGTCTAGTTTTGATTCTAGAGCAGGTTGAAAGTTGCGTTTTTGTTGTTCTTATGTGTCTTCAAGTCGATTACGACTTATGGCGACCCTATGAATCAAGAGCATCTGTCATGAACCACCCTGTTCAGATCTTGTAAGTTCAGGTCTGTGGCTTCCTTTATGGAATCAATCCATCTCTTGTTTGGCCTTCCTCTTTTTCTACTCCCTTCTGTTTTCCCCAGCATTATGGTCTTTTCTAGTGACTCACGTCTTCTCATGATGTGTCCAAAGTAGGATAACCTCAGTTTCATCATTTTAGCTTCTAGTGATAGTTCTGGCTTAATTTGTTCTGTTGCTGTTACGTGCCTTCAAGTCGATTATGACTTATGGCGACCCTATGAATCAGTGACCTCCAACAGCATCTGTCATGAGCCACCCTGTTCAGATGTTGTAAGTTCAGGTCTGTGGCTTCCTTGATGGACTCAATCCATCTCTTGTTTGGCCTTCTTTTTCTACTCCCTTCTTTTCCCCCCAGCATTATTGTCTTTTCTAGTGAATCATGTCTTCTCATGATGTGTCCAAAGTATGAGAACCTCAGTTTCATCATTTTAGCTTCTAGTGATAGTTCTGGTTTAATTTGTTCTAACACCCAATTATTTGTCTTTTTCGCAGTCCATGGTTTACGCAAAATCTCTCCTCCCACACCACATTTCAATGAGTTGAGTTTTATCTTAGAAAGCCAGTGTGGTGTAGTGGTTAAGGTGTTGCACTACGACCTGGGAGACCACGGTTCGAATCCCCACATAGCCATGAAGCTCACTGGGTGACCTTGGGCCAGTCACTGCCTCTCAGCCTCATGAAAACTATATTCATAGGGTCTCCATAAGTCGGAATCGACTTGAAGGCAGTACATTTACATTTTTGATTTTTCTCTTACCTGCTTTTTTCACTGTTCAACTTTCACATCTATACATAGAAATCGGGAATACCGTGGTCTGAATGATCCTGACTTTAATGTTCAGTGATAAATCTTTGCATTTCGGGACCTTTTCTAGTTCTCTCATAGCTGCCCTCCCGTCCTTTGTTGTTATGTGCTTTCAAGTCGATTTCAACTTGTAGCAACCCTCAATAGCATCTTTTATCAACCACCCTGTTCAGATCTTGGAAGTTCAGGTCTGTGGCTTCCTTTCTGGAATCGATCCATCTCTTGTTTGGCCTTCCTCTTTTTCTACTCCCTTCTGTTTTGTTACTTTTTTAAAAAAGAAAAAAGATGAAAGCAATGAGTCTTGGCCCTCTGCCGGCCTCAGGCATGGAAGAAACCTGACCATTTTACCTGTCTGTTGGCAGCCCTGACAAGAACCTGTTAACTCTCCCCCTTCTCCGTAAACAGTTTCAGATATTATATCAAATTTCTTTTTCCGTTGCATAGGTCATCTTAAAATGTCAAACCATAACTATTTCTGTGCCTTCTCTGACAAAGCCTGTAAGAATGACTTTACAATTAAAACAACAGCATTATGATTTTAAAAAATTCTCAAAAGAATAAAACCCATTCAAATCACCCATAACACAATTCAGCCTCAGCTGAGCAATTAGGAGGAATATTATTCAAGGGAAGGCCAATTGAAACAAATAGGACTTCTAAGGCATTCAGAAAACCCTGGAAGTGTGGCCATCTGCCACAGATCTACTGGGAGGGAGTTTCAAAGCCATGGGGCCACCAGAGAAAAGGCCTTCTATCTGTTGGTCACCCCTTCGCAGACCTAGCGGACAGACACACCAAGAAGACCCTTGAAGTAAGGGCCACAGCTCAGAAGCAGAGCATCTGCCTTGCATGTAGAAGGTCCCAGGTTCAATCCCCAGGCTGGGAATGTGCCCCTGCCTGAAACCTTGGAGGGCTGCTGCCAGTCAGTGTAGGCAATACTGAGCTAGATGGGTCAATGGTCTTGCAGCTTCCTCTGTTCCTGTGACTGAGATCGTAGTGCATGGTACAGGTGCAAGATGCCCAGTGAATGACTCAATCAATAAAAATCATCAAAGGATCTAGTGTTCCATTTGCAAACAGTGGGTGCTGCCGGGTTCATAGTGTGATGCTGAGGGTATTGGGTATAAATGTGGGAGCCTTTGCCATGCTCCAGTCCTTCTTGACTTTAGGGGCATAAGAAGTTGCCATCTACCGAGTCAGATGAGTGGTCCATCTAGCTCAGTACTGTTTACACTGACTGGCAGCGGCTCTCCAAGGTTTCAGGCTTTCCCAGCCCTACATGGATATGCCAGAAATTGGACCTTGGACCTTTTGCATGCAAAGTATGTGCTCTGCCACAGACTGGTGCCCCTTCCCCATGACCTTGGGCAAAGTGTTAGCATAGCCCTGGTGGGTGATAAAACAAGAGAGGTACCCTACCTTGAACACCTGGCAAAAAAGGGAATTTTAAAAATGGGATGAGTGGATAACCATGAGAAGCCATTATATAAGCTTAATGGAGAAACAGCTCCTTTGCTGACAGTTAAAGAAATAACCACACAATGCATGTCAAGGCACTTTAGGTCTCACCAGTTAACTCTATTGGCTTTGGAATGGCGTCACATGCCAATCATCCTCAACAGGTAGAATGGTCGCCCATATGTGGGAGGAGTTTAGAGGGAATGAATGAGAGGCAGAATGCATGATCCCAAGGAGTAGTTTTTATTATTCATTTGATTGATTGATTGATTGATTGATATCCTGCCCATCTCCTAAAAAGGAGCTTAGGACAGTAAACAGGTAATAAAACATGAAAGACATCTATAAAACATATCAAAACATATTTTTAATTTTTAAAAAAACTGGAGACTGGAATAAGGTCTCTACTTAAAAGGCTTGTTGAAAGAGGAAGGTCTTTAGAAGGAGCCGAAAAGATAACAGAGATGGCACCTGTCTAATATTTAAGGGGAGGGAATTCCCAAGGGTCAGTGCCACAGTACTAAAGGTCCACTTCCTATCTTATTTATTTATTTATTTATTTATTACATTTCTACCCTGCCTTTCTTTTCATGATTGAAACCCAAGGCGGCTTACATATGGTTCACAGGCAGTCTCCCATCCAGGCACCCCAGGCAGTCTCCCATCCCATCTATCTTGCACAGAATGGACCTCCTGATGAGTCAGTATCTGCAGGAGGCCCTCACTGGCAGAGCGCAGTGATCAACTGGATATATAAGGGGTGAGACCGTCTTTCAGGTGTCCTGGTCCCAAGTTGTATAGGAATTAGTTGCCATGTTGCTTCAGTCCCTGAAATACCACAGAAAGCCCTCTCACTATAAAATCTCTCTTTTATCTTTTCTAAGTTCCTGTCTTTTATATTTGAGTTCAAACCGTATTAAGGATTTTTCAGTGGAAAGAGCTCTGCACCATTTGGGAGTGGGGGTGAGGACACCCCTTCTCCTCCCTCTGCTGCACAGCATGCCGCTTCCTCTTCCGGCTGTCCTCTTCTCTGTACTAGTGAGGGAGGGGGGATTAAAACACCAGTTGTGCAAGGAAGATGATTTCCACCCTCCAGCCACTTTCCTCCTTCACAGTGAAGGGGAGGCAAGTACAGGAGCAGCCTGTGCCAGCTTCACTCTGGTTCGCTTCGGAACGTTTCCAAAGCCTGAGTCAGGCTGGGAATCAGAAACGAACAAAACAAGTAAAATTAGGACTGAGCTGAAATTGCTTGGCCAGTTTGGTTTTCACTGGTTTCATCAGCAGCCATCTTGAAAGTGGGCTTGGGCGACGCGTTCTGTGATCGCAGCTCTTTCAGGCCAGCTCACAGACTGCAATACTTCCCCTCCCCAACAAAGTTTCCTCAAGAGCGTCGAACCCCCAGGGATTTAAGAAACCATCATTTTCCATTACGCCCCATTCACTGCTTGCAGCGCTGTTTCCGTTCTGCTTCAGTTCTTCTGCCAAAAGCTATGTTATTTGTCCCACTGTCTGCTGTGGCAAAATTACATAACGTACATAATTTACATAATTAAGTACTCAAGTTACGTTGTCGTTACATTATTCCACCCCTTTCATTTCAGTGCAAAGGAAACAGAATGCAAATAACGAGGAAAAAATAATCAATTACGTGTCATTTGAAGGCTGAAAGCACCAACAACAGCAGAAAATACCTATCACATTAGCTGGATTGATCTCCGTTCTGGACATAAGTGAACATCTGCAATTTCTTCTGTTTCTGTTTTCATTGGAGTTTCTGACATCTCTAGGAACCACGTGTCGTCTCGGAGCTGTCTCTTGGGACACCTGCTGCCAAGGCAAAAGAACTGCCCCCCCATGATGCCATCTTGAAAGATAACTCCTCCCACCGTCCCCCCCCCAAAATTAACCTGCTAACATTAGTTATTTGTTATTTTCATAGGGTCAGAAGAGAATATGGAGATTTTCAGCGCCAATCTGGCAAAAAAGAGGTCTCTGCCCTGTCCAAAAGCAGCTTACAATCAACATTTCAACAGTGGGGAGACAAGATGTGCTGTGTTTGAGGTTTTGTTTATTATCATTATTTATTATCATTATTTTTACCGCGCCCTTTTCCCAAAACTGGAACTCACAGCGGCTTCTAGATAAAAGAACACATATAATTAAAAACATACAAAAGTCTAGATTAAAATAGAATTAAACCATTTGTTGTCTTATTGCACTGTAGTTTTGCTAAATACTGCGTTGTGTTGTCATTTCTCAGTTTTGGTGTCTATTGTATATCTATTGCATTTGTTATTTTGTAAGTCACCTAGAGACTGTTTTAAGTATTAAGCAGTATATAAATATATTAAATCAATCAATAAAAGAGGGGATGGAGAGAGAGATTCAGTGAAGCAGAGAATGAATATTTAACTCATTTCCACTTTATGTTTCTTCTGTGAAACTTGGCAGGGTGCTGTACATAGAGTTAGCTTTGCTTCCGTAATTTGGGCTTGAGGGTTGAGCTGTTAAAGCAAAGGCACCAGGGGCATAGTGGTTTCTGAGAGGGAGCTCAGACTATGTGGGTGTTCTATGAGGGAATTCCAGGTGAGCACCAAAGGGGATGTGTGATGGCCCCCTTTTCAGCTAAAAGCTCTCCCTCCCCGGAAGGGCAAGCCCCAGTGCTCAAAACAAACAGCACCCAAGTCCAACTTAGCCCTAAATAAAATACAGTCTTGGAAAAACAGCCTTGAGCCCACTGGGCTGCATTGCTGTCATCACAGCTGTGAGAAAAGCCCATTGGCAAAAGAAGGAGGATGGTGATTAACCCAACTTAGTTCCGTCTGCAAATCGTCCAAACAGCTGAGAGGAGTAAAGGAGCCCTTAAAAAAGGCTTGCACACGGTAGCAAGAAAAACAGGAAGTGGGTGTTTATTAGCCATTTCCAAATATACCAGCCAAACTCACACTCCCCCATGCAATCCAAAACAGAGGGGGAAATTCTTAAAATTATAAATGGGAGATTAATCATATGCTCACCGTTCACAGGCCAGCAGCTTGGAAGATTCCTTTTATTCGCTATTCTGCTTATGGAAAACCTCAGATCAAAGCAAGACTAATTGGGGTCGAAGATTCAGCCTTTCTGTTTATGCACAAATGAAGGATAAATATTAAGAATTTTCTGGGTTGTTCCCCCTCACACTCCTCAAAATAATTCTACGATACAGAAAGAACTCAGCACAAAAACAGTTTATATTGTTGTGTTTGCTGATTATCTGTAAATTGCCCCTGAAAGCCCAGCTATGTTATTTTAGCCTCGGTTCACAGGAATGTAAGCATACCTTAGAGTCTGATTCATTTTAAAAGATGGGGAGGAGGGGAAACCACTTAGAGAGAGGTTTTGCATGCTTTATTTGGAATTAAAGTGCACAGCGTTTTGGGAACCTAAATGCATTAGAACGGGGTGAACGATTCACCCCAGGGCAATTCATTCATGAAAATGTAGCCATTTCTCATTTTATACAATAAGACGGGTAATATAGGATTTGCTTCTTCGAAGAGGGGAAATAAAGGGAAATGGCGACAAAATCTGCTCTTCCTGCTCCCAATATAGTAACAGTAACCCCCCTTTTCAGGATCACCTTCATTCTGCATTCCAGTGTGTGTTTAATGTACCCACCATAGGAAAGCCCATCATGGCCCAACCTAAACATCCACAATTCCATCCCCACTGTTTCACTTTAACTTCTAAATCCAACAGCACCATTTTTTTCTAATAATATTAAGCAATCATAAAATTGTTTTAAAAATCAATTCAATTTTGCACAATTTGCCAGAGAAGAATTATCTTCCCAGATTTTCCTTCTTGGAACCTCGCAAAGCAGAAAGACCCTTCGAAGGCCCACTCTGAATTGTTTGCAAGGCACTTTGAGGGTAAAGTTGCTCGCCTCTGCAGCAATCCTGATGCCCTGTCCATATCTGCTGTAGTCCCCAGTGAGGTGTCCCATGCAACGTCTGCTGCAACCTCTTGGGGTTGGTTTCAGTTGATACGGCCTGATGAGGTGGACAAGGTGCTTGCAATGATGGGGCCAGCAACGTGTCCTCTTGACTCTTGCGCTTCTTGGCTTATTAAAGCTTGCCGAGGGGGTTTGACCAAGTGGATCCAGGGTATGGTCAATGCATCTTTGAGGGAGAGAGTGCTCTCAGCTGCCTTGAAAGAGGCAGAGATCCGACTGGTTCTGAAAAAGCCCTAGACTCAATGGTTTGTGACAACTACCGCCTGGTCACAAATACCTCCTTTTTAGAGAAGGTGACTGAAAGGGTTGTGGTGCAGCAATTGCAAGTACTCATGGATGAAATAAATTATCTTGACCCGTTCCAGTCTGGGTTCAGGCCTGGTTATGGGACTGAATCAGCCTTGGTCGCTCTGATGGATGACCTTTATCGGGAGAAGGACAGGGGGAGTGCGGCCCTGTTACTCTTACTTGCTCTCTCAGCAGCTTTTGATACCATTGACCATGGTATCCTTCTGGGCCAACTTGGAGAGATGAGTATTGGAGGCATGTGTTACAGTGGTTCCAATCCTATCTCCAGGGTCGTTTTCAGAGAATAGCATTGGGTGATTGTCTTTCGGCCTCCTGGCACTTGTGCTGTAGGGTGCCACAGGTACCATCTTGTCCCCAATGCATGGTATTGCCAACATTATTTATTTATTTATTTATTTGATTTTTTTTACCCCATCCACCCCCCTCCCAGTAGGAGCCCAGGGTGAGCTCCCTGCTGCTGTCTGTCTGCACTGGCTGCCCATTAGCTACCGGTCCAAGCTCAAGGTCTGGTTTTGGTGTAGAAAGCTCTACACATCTTGGGACCAGGATACCTGAAAGATCATCTTACCCGTTACATATCCCATCGATCACTATGCTCTGCAGGTGAGGCCTCTTATCAGGAGGTCCGTTCCACACAACATAGGAAGAGGATCTTTAGTGCAGTGGCACCTACCCTTTGGAATTCACTCCCTTTAAATATTAGACAGGTGCCATCTCTGTTACCTTTTCGGCACCTACTGAAGACCTTCCTCTTTCAACAAGCCTTTTAAGTAGAGACCTTATCCCTGTCTGCATCTGTGTTGGAATTGCTTTTGAAGATGTTTTTAAAGCTGTTTTGTTTTAATATGTTTTAAAATCTTTTGTTTGTAATATGTTATAGAGCAGCGGTTCCCAACGTGGGCGGTAGCACCCCCCTGGGGGGGCGTTACAGCCTTTCAGGAGGGAATTGGCATGACTACAAACTTTAGGGGGGCGTTTGGGTTCATTAGGGGGGCGTTGACATTTGGTGGTCTGATGCGATAGTTGAAGCATTTAAGTTTAATTTTATTTAATACACAAATCATTAATTTTTAAACTGTTTTGTCCCCAGTTAGAATGTATTTAATAGTCTCAATTCATGGAAATAACACTATAAATAGTGTGTGCTCTTTAGTAAAGAAATTCTGAATAGTGGCCAGTGTCATGTCAAGGAATGGGGATATTAGCCACGCCCCTGCACCAGGTAATGTTCCGATGCTGTCTTGAGGGATGTTGGAACCAATCACGAGAGAGTGTTTGATAAGTGTATTGGTGGAGGGTGCATGTGCCATGTGCAAACGGGTGACGCAGACAGTCAGTTATTCGCTGGTTTTCTTCAGGAATGGGACACACTCGCTACCCATTGTTTCTGTGATGTTTAAATGAACTTGTTTAACGAAACAATGCCAGTAAACTGAATGAGTTTGTTCTTATCTCGTTGAACGAGGATTTAGTGCAGTGAATCACATAGTAGTGAAGAATCGAAACCATCTGGATATTGTTAGTCATGGTGACTTAAGACTATTACTATCCAAGTATACTCCAGATATTGTGAAGTTAGCCAAAACTCATCAAGCTCAAGGATCACACTAGTATTTTATAATAAATCTCATATAACTATGTATGTATATTAATAAATCGTACTAAGCATTCAATGTGTAATCTAAGTGCAATAAAAGGCATGATAAAAACTATCAGTAATAATCATTGAAAATACCTTTTATGCATTACTCATATTTTAAGGGAAGAATAGGAAGCATTGGCATATACTTAATCTGAGGGGGACGTTGGGCACAAAAAGATTTTGCAAAGGGGCGTTGGGTCGAAAAAGGTTGGGTAACGCTGTTTTAGAGTGTTTTTAGTGTTTTTGTTGGCCACCCATGGCTCCTTCCGGGAAGAAGGGCAGGACATAAATTTAATAAATAAATAATAATAATAAAGTGTGGCAACCACGAGGTCTTCTGTATCTTTCAAAGTTGCGCAGGGGAAGGGAGAATTCCACCTTGTGGTTTTTCCCATTATAGCGTTGCAAGGACACCTGCACTTGGCTGACTTTCTCTTCTCCTAAAGCTACAGGATCAGTCTCAGGCCATGAACCGGGCAACCCTAGTCTGCTTCTGTACTGAAAAACTGATGCCAAGTTACACGGATCATTACTTTATTTATTTATTTATTAAATTTATATACCGCCCCATAGCCGAAGCTCTCTGGGCGGTTTACAACAAACAAAACCAATAACATACAAATAAAAACCACATATCATCAATTAAAATAATTATACAAAAGTTAAGATATAATTAAACACATACTAAATGCATATTAAATACTAAAATGCAAAAATGCTAGAATGCTAAAATGCTAAAATACTAAAATGCCTGGGAGAAGAGGAAGGTTTTTACCTGGCGCCAGAAATATAATAATGTTGGTGCCAGGCTTATCTCATCAGGAAGAGTATTCCATAATTCGGGGGCCACCACTGAGAAGGCCCTTTTTCTTGTTGTCACCATCCGGGCTTCTCTCTGAGTAGGCACCCGGAGGTAGGGTTGCCATATTCCAGTTCCACAAATCCGGGCAGGTTAATTTGCATATTATGCACATTATTTGCATATTATTTGCATATTATGCAAATATTTGCGTATTAATATTTGGATTGTCCAGTTGTTTTGTTTTTGTGCCTAGGAATTACCACCAAAAACTGGGGAAAGATGTGAGAAATCTTTTTTTTTTAAGCAACATTTTCAGCCTCCTTGAGAGAGGGAGTGGTCCCTAGTCGTTTGAAAGAGGCGGTAGTGAGACCACTCCTGAAGAAACCTTCCTTGGACCCAGATAATTTGAACAACTACAGACCGGTAGCGAACGTTCCATTCTTGGGCAAGGTCTTGGAACGGGTGGTTGCCAGCCAGCTCCAGGTGCTCTTGGATGAAACCGATTATCTTGATCCATTTCAATCCGGTTTTAGGCCCGGTTACAGCACTGAAACGGCCTTGGTCGCCCTGTTTGATGACCTATGACGGGAGAGAGACAGGGGGAGTGTAACTCTGTTGATTCTCCTTGATCTCTCAGCGGCTTTTGATACCATCGACCATGGTATCCTTCTGGGGAGACTCACGGAGTTGGGAGTTGGAGGTACTGCTTGGCAGTGGCTCCGCTCCTACTTGGTGGACCGTCTCCAGAAGGTAGGGCTTGGGGAGCACTGCTCGATACCCTGGACTCTCCATTGTGGAGTCCCGCAGGGATCGGTTCTGTCCCCCATGCTTTTTAACATCTACATGAAGCCGCTGGGTGCGGTCATCAGGAGTTTTGGAGTGCGTTGTCACCAGTATGCTGATGACACGCAACTCTATTTCTCCTTTTCATCTTCCTCAGGTGAGGCTGTTAATGTGCTGAACCATTGCCTGGCCACGATAATGGACTGGATGAGAGCTAATAAACTGAGGCTCAATCCTGACAAGACTGAGACACTGTTGGTGGGTGCCTTCTCGGCCCAGACGCTGGATGTCCAACCTGTTCTGGATGGGGTTACACTCCCCTTGAAGGAACAGGTTCGTAGCTTGGGGGTTCTTTTCGATCCATTCCTGTCTCTTGAGGCTCAGGTAGCCTCGGTGGCACGGAATGCGTTCTACCACCTTTGGTTGGTAGCCCAGCTACGTCCCTATCTGGACAGCGACAACCTCGCCTCAGTTGCGCATGCTCTGGTGACCTCTAGATTGGATTACTGCAATGCGCTCTATGTGGGGCTGCCTTTGAAAACAGTCTGGAAACTACAGCTAGTGCAAAACGCAGCAGCCAGACTGCTGACGAGGACCAGACGGTCTGCACATATAACACCTGTTCTGGCGCGTTTACACTGGTTACCTATCTGTTTCCGGGCCAAATTCACAGTGCTAGTTTTGACTTATAAAGCCTTACACGGTGCGGGACCACAATACCTAGCGGAACGCCTCTCCCGATATGAACCTACCCGTTCACTACGTTCAACATCAAAGGCCCTCCTCCGAGTTCCGACTCACAGAGAGGCTTGGAGGGTTGTAACGAGATCTAGGGCCTTTTCAGTGGTGGCCCCCGAACTATGGAATAGTCTCTCCGGCAAGGTGCGCCTGGCGCCTACACTTCTATCTTTTCGGCGCCAGGTTAAAACCTTTTAATTTTCCCAGACATTTTAACATATTTTATTGTTGTTAATATATACCAGGCTGTTAAATGCTTAAAATGTATGTTTTTAGTGTTCTATTGTTATTTTATTGTATTTTATTGTATTGTATTTATTCTATGTTGTGCACCGCCCAGAGAGCCTCTGGCTTTGGGCGGTATAAAAATTGAATAAAATAAAATAAAATAAATAAATAAATAAATGCCTAGACTCTAGTTTCCAACACTATGGAGTATTTATTGATTGATTAAGAGAATTTATATCCTGCCCTTTTGCTGTTAAAAACAGAGCTCAGCACAGCTTACATATATAATAAAGAAAATAAAAATACACAATCAATATAAAAACATAATAAAAACACAAAATAGCAACAAACATAAAGTAAGTCAGGGCAGCAGCACGGTTAACCATCACATATACAATATATTTCAGAGATGTGGTGGGTGGAGAAAAACAAGCCAAAATGTTAGGAAAAGGAGTCTTTCACACCACATGCTCAGTTCTAAATACTGTTGCAGCAAGTTTTACAAGTTCCTCCAGTATTCCACTGGTGCAGGCACTCAGACATTCAAAGTATCTGTATGTTTCTTGGGTTTTATAAAAGCAGAGCTTTGCTTACCTCAAAACTTCTCAACCACATCTACACAGGTTCCACCTCCATACTCAAAATGAAACTGGGCCTGGAAGTGTGCAACAACCCCACACATACCTTGCTAATTAGATTACCAATGTCTTATCGACTACTCTCCTGCTCCCCAGGCATCATGAAAGACCCAGTCCTGGGCTCAGAAAGAAAATAAATATCTGGTCCTCTTCAAAGTATTGATAAGCCTCTTGTTTTAATTGAAATAATAATTATAAATTCTTGTTCTTATCACTAATGGGAGTTAATTATCTTGCATATGCTGCTGTTGCTTCTATGGCTGTAACGGAGTGAGGTTAAAGATAAGTGAAATGCAAATAGGAAAAAAAAACACAGAAGGCAGTAACACTTTCCTAAATGTAATACATACCAACCACAACAAGATTCCTATGAGTAAGGCAAAAAACTAAGCATCTCACAACCAGTCAGGATTCCTAACCAAAAACCAAAAATATGTTAAATGAAGAAATATGTATATAAGCATGACTATCAAATATATTTATTAGTTACACAAATTGTAAAGATATTTATAGTGCAATCCTAAGTTTATTTATTCAGAAGCAAGTCCCAGCATATTCAGTGGGGCTTACTCAAACAGGGACAGAACTGCAACCTCAAGTGATAAGCAACTTCATTCACACAACCCAAAATTCCGAATCATGCCACTTTACGCTGTTTTGCAACTGTTTATACTTTTTTTATGGTCATTGGATTTTAAATGGCTTTATTTCTTGTTGTGAGCTGCATTGGTTTCCAACCCTACCTCACGGGGGTGTTGGAAAGACTCCACACACGCACACGCACACACAGCAGATGTATAAATACATACAGCCCATATAATAGTTTATTGTCAAACCAGTTGGTCATTGCAGAAAAATCAGTATTAGTTTTAAAAAAATCAGTATTACTTTCCTAAAGAATAAAAACTGTAATACCTAAGTAAGCCCTGCCTACTTGCTTTAAAATTGGACTGGAGACAGAAAGAGTTAGAACACAAACATAATTCTTTTTTACATTCACTCCAAAGTCCCATTGATTTTCAGCACGTTCATAACATGTCTACTCAAAGTAAGTCCTATTGAATTAAATGGGATTTACTTTGGGCATATGGGATTAGCATTGCTTTCACAAAAAGCAAGTATTGGGAAGGTTTTCAAAACACTGCCCAAGCTCTGACTCCTGCACACAAGAGGAAAAAAAACTGAAATGTATATACTTACCCAATTTATGAGATTTTTAGATAAACTGGGGGTGGTGGTGTGAAACCACTATTTTGTTTTCTAGAAACTGCCTGAGGTCAATGAAACTGAAACACAATCCCTGATTGGCTGCAATGCTGAACGGGCGGGGTTAAAGCTACAAAGTGCTATATAGTACAGTACTGTTTAAAGAAAGATTTAACAGTCGAGGGGGTGGCTGATGTTTTTATGTATATCTCGAGAACCGGACCACCTAGAAACTTAATTTTTTAAAAAAATTAAAGCTGAGAATCCGGGCCACGTAAGGGGCTAGCCAGGCGCCGGGTGGCATGCATAGAATCCGGGTAAAACCCGGCTATCCGGGCAATATGGTAACCCTACCCGGAGGAGGGCCTTCGATGTTGAGCGCAGTGTACGGGTGGGTTCATATCGGGAGAGGCATTGCATCAGGTATTGTGGTCCCATGCCGTATAAGGCTTTATCGGTTAAAACCAGCACCTTGAATTGAGCCCGGAAACATATAGGCAACCAGTGCAAGCAGGCCAGAATCGGTGTTATACGTACAGACTGTCTGGTCCCGGTAATCAGTCTGGCCGCCGCATTTTGCACGAGCTGCAGTTTCCGAGTCGTCTTCAAGGGCAGCCCCACGTAGAGTGCATTGCAGTAATCTAATTTAGAGGTTACCAGAGCATGGACAACTGAAGCAAGGTTTTCCCTGTCCAGATAGTGGCGTAGCTGGGCCACCAGCCGAAGTTGGTAAAAAGCACTCCGTGCCACCAAGGCTACCTGAGCCTCCAATGACAGGGATGGTTCTAAAAGAACTCCCAGACTACGAACCTGCTCCTTCAGCTGTGTAACATTCTGAGCCTGAATACCTTAAGGAGCATATTAAAACTCAAAATAGCTATAAAGGGTGATATTCAATGCTAGTCCTATTCAGAGTTGCCAGGCCCAGCCTCCAAGAGGTCTTTTGTATCTTTAAAAGTTGTGCAGGGGGAAGAGAGAATTCCACCCTTGTGGTTTTTCCCATTACAGTGTTGCAAGAACACCTGCACTTGGCTGACTTTCTCTTCTCCTAAAGATACAGGCTCAGGCTCAGGCCAGGAACCTGGCAACCCTACCACCTACTGCTGGGCTCCGTGCCTTCCGCCCCTCCAGTCCCAATGGGCACCAGCCACCACTGCCCTTGGGACTCTCCTGAGGCCACACCCCCTTCTGCCAGGCCACAACCGTCATGGCCCTGCTTTGCATCCTTATTCTTTTGCCGGAGTAGAACAGCAAAAAGTGCTTTCTGCAAACCTGGATGGATGGATGTGTAGAAAATGGTGAGTTTTGTGTGGCTGGAATGTAGCTTACTTGGTAGTGTAGTGGCAACTCCAGAAGTGCAGGGTCCCTTCCTGAAGGTCACAGCCACGCCTCCTTACTCTCTTGCTTGCTGTCTGTCATCATCTCCACACTCCTCAGTCCTTCCTACATGGGCCCTTCTCCCACAACAACAGATATCTCTAGAAGTCAATCCACATGAAAGGGGAATGTGTTAGCTACTGAGAAGAGTCTTCTCAGTGGCTATCTTACCGATTGGCTCCAATCAGCAGGAAAGGACAAGGAAGCATGTTAGAGGTTCTTCTCAGTGGCTAACACACTCTCCTTTCATGCTGATTGGCTCGTAGGATGATGGAGACATAGGGACCCTGCTGGGACCCTGCTCCCCAAAACATAAGGGGTCTAAGACCCCCTGAGACCCTGGATGACTACACCCCTGAGCTTACTGTACAGAGGTAAAAGTCACATCCATTGCTCCTCCCTCTTTTAGCACTGGCCCCATCCATCTCTGGCATGTGGCCCCTGGAAGCTCTTTTAGGAGGTAATGCGGCCCTTTGACTTAAAAAGACTGCCCTCTCTTGGGCTACCCCAAACAGCAGTAGTTTCTCCTGCAACCTCAGATACTGGCATGTGGCTCTGGGAAAGTTATCTGGGGGGAAGGCGGCCTTTGGGCTGAACAAGATTCCCTGCCTGGGGTCAACTCTGACGAGCAGTTGATTCTCCAAGGTGTTCCCCAATCCTGCAGCCTTCAGTTCTTTCAGCTACAAATGCTAGGGAAAGCAACTGGGATCTTATTTTGCATGCAAAGAATGTGCTCTGACCTTTTTCCATCCTATGGAAGAGGGTGGACTAAAAAAGGTAAACATATTTTTATAAAACAAAACAAAGTAAAGCAAGATGTGATAAAATGAGCTGCTATTAATATCTGGGCCACCTAAGTTCAGCAAGGAATCCTGTTGCTGCAGACAGGAAAGAACGCTGAGAACAAACCCCTATTGCAAAGGATTAAATCCCCCTCTCAATGCATGCGATTCTCCATAGCTCTGAGCGAGTTCCTAATCTTCATATAGGCCAGCCGAGGAATTCAAAACCCATGGGATTAAATAAAAAAAAATGTGAATGAAAAGCTGGCTGCTGTTACTCAGTGGACACGTTGAAATAACTCAAACTCTTTCCAAGTCTTGAATGGAATCTAGAAGGAACAAGGTGGTGCTTAGACGCTTCCCCGGCCAATTTTTTTAAAAAATGGCTGCCTTTGAAAAGGGTGCGGCACCTGCAGTTGGTCCAGAATGACTGGAGCTAGCCACAGAGATCCTAGTCTCAAAGATGTACACTGTTTCCCAGTTTGATTCCAGGCTGATCAAAAGGAATATGCATTCTTTTCCTTTGTTTCTTGGAGGGGGGGGTGTTTTCTGCCACTATCTCACAGCAATGGAATATGCCCTGCTATGGGCAGCCAAAAACCTGCCAGACAGATGGAGCATGAAGCAGGGTGTCTACCCCCCATCGACCCCCACCCCAAAAGTTCAGCAGACATGGGGCTTCAGCAACATTCTCCCAGGTATAATGGAATAGCATTGCTTTGCCCTTTAAGCAAGGAGTGAGGAACCTTTGGCTGACTCCAACTCCAGTTATCCCTGTTGCTGGACTCCAACTCCAGATGTTGCTGAACTGCAACTCCAATAATCCCTGACCTTTGGCCATGTCAGCCAGGACTGATGGAAGTGGGCAACCAACAGTGTCTGGAGGACAGTAGGTTAGCCACCCCTGCTAAGTGATACATGCATTCAGATTCATATAAAATCAGCTATGTTCTATATTCTTCTGAGGTCCTTCTCCAGGTCCCCCCTCTGAAGGAGGTCTGGAGGGTGATGACAAGGGAAAGGGTCTTCTCAGTTGTGGCTCCCCATCTGTGGAATGCACAGGGCCGGTGCTAAATGGTGGCCAGGTTGGGCTCTGGCCGAGGGCCCAAGGGGCCCCTCAATAGAGTAGGGGAAGAGTAGCACTCTCCTTCCATGATCCGCAGCAGAGTACTGCCGTGGATTGCAGGGAGAAAGCTTTCCAGCCGCCTGCCTGTTTGCTGGCTCCACCTACCTGTCTTTAACCTAGATGAGAGCCGAGGTTTCCCTAAGGTGCTGATGCCCTTGCTGCCATCTTCGTTGATGGCAGGGATGTGCGCTCATAGCACCTATGTGTGCCATCAGCCAAGATGGCGGTGGAGGCTTCAGCCCCTTAGGGAAACCTCGGCTGCCATCTTGGTTAGTGGCAGCCCAGCACTCACAGCCGCAAAAGACAGGAAAGGCAGGTAGGTGGGGTGCACTTGTGTGTGCGCGCATGCACGCATGCCCATGCACCGGGGCCCAGGGCAAGCTGGTGCCAAGGGCCCTGGCATGCCTGGCACCAGCCCTGCTCCCCAGTGAGCACCTTCCTTCACATTCTTTTCGCTCCAGGCAAAGATTTGCCTTTTTTCCCATGGCATTCGATAGATGGACATGAAGATGTCTGTTCTTATTATGCTGCCAAAACTTCCTGTGGTTGGATGAGGGTGTTGTTTTCTTGTTTCACTGTTTTGGTTTTAGAGTATGATAAATGTATTGTTTTTAATAGTGTTGTAAGTTGCTTGGAGATCTTCAGGTAACAAGCAGCTAATAAATCTAACCAAGAACTTTAGATTCAAAGGGTAGAAGGTGGGTCCATACATTTTACAAGTATTATATTTTTATCAGAGCAGCTGATAAAGGTGGAAGCGAAAATGTTTTGGCACATAAATAAAATCTCTGTTTTGTTAATCACACACACACATGTTTAATGCTGTGCTGCTTTAATTATTTTATTGTACACCACCATTTTTTAACATAAAAGTTGGCGGTTTATAAATACTCTTATAAATAAAATAAAAATGAAATGTATATTTCACTCTTAAATTAAAACAGTACAAGGCAAAAACACATTTAAAATACAACATCAGATAAAGTCAAGAACAACAACAAAAATATAGCAGCATCCTGACAGCAAAAAGGAATAAAATAAAACCTCAGGACAGCAAACAAAACAGATTGTGTAAAAGTTCTTTGCAAAAAAAGGTAAAGGTTATTATTATTATTATTTTTACCAAAAAAAGTATTTGATCTACCAATTAATGCTTCACAAAGAAGGTACCAGGTAGGCGTGTCTGGGGAAGGTAATCCATAATCAGGGTGGCACCACCAAAAAGACTATCTTCCCAATCCACTTCACCTCTGAAGGCGCCCAGAAAAAGGTCTCTGATGAGGATCTTCAAGTGGGGCAGTTTTAAATGGGAGTTTGGGGTCCTTCAGAGGCCGCTTTTTTCACTGTCCAGCTTTCACATCCATACATAGAAATCAGGAATACCACTACAAGTGGTATCACTAGAAGCTAAAATGATGAAACTGAGGTTATCATACTTTGGACACATCATGAGGAGACCTGATTCACTAGAAAAGACAATCATGCTGGGAAAAACAGAAGGGAGTAGAAAAAGAGGAAGGCCAAACAAGAGATGGATTGATTCCATAAAGGAAGCCACAGACCTGAACTTACAAGATCTGAACAGGGTGATTCATGACAGATGCTGTTGGAGGTCACTGATTCATAGGGTCGCCATAAGTTGTAATCAACTTGAAGGCACATAACAACAGCAACAATAGTCATGTCAGAATTGGTGCCAGTTTTAATCCCCAGCAGCATCTCCACATAGGGCTGGGAGACAGACCCCTCTCTGAACCCCTGGAGAGCTGCTGCCAGTCAGTGTAAACATTACTGAGATGAACCAGTAGTCTGACTCAGGAGAAGGCAGTGTCCTTGGCTGCTGCGCTGAAAGCCTTCCAGAGAGCCGCTTTCTCTGACTTTATATTTTTAAGGATAGATCTGCTACAACAGCTCAAGCTCTTTTCGAGCGGAACAAACCAATAAATAAATAAAGGAGGATGGTTTTTTTTAAAAAAAATAAAATAAAATTGGAAACAGATCCGGCACTGTCAGGTTCCCACAGGTGCACTTTCCTAATGTGGAAATACCCGTGTGAATTTCCAGTTTCTCATCATCTAACAGGAGACAATAAATCCTGAAGTTACCCCTGTTTGCTTGAAGGCTTAAAAAAAAAAAACCACAAAAAGAGGGGCTCACTTGTCTGCTTAGATTGCCTGCTGTGGAGAGTCCTCGGGCCCCTCCCAGTGTGGGGGAGTTGGGGAGGGGGGCACAGGAGAGGGAGACTCCAGAGCTAACGTTTGTGTTGCCCCCTGGGCTTCTTGCAAGATCAAAGCCCCAAGCCACTCTCAACAAGACAAGAGGGGGAGTCTCAAAGAAACAAAGGCAAGATTTCAAGAGATAAACATCACCCTCCCCTATGACATTTCATTCACATAAGATCCGGAGAAGTTCACCGCACAGTTCATGACACAAAACTACAAAAGAGCATGGCTTTGAGGCTCACTCACTCACCATGGCGCTACGCTCCCCGACGTTGACACTGTCTCCCTGAACGACTTACGTGATACCGTATAATTTAGGTCATCTCTTTGGCTAAGGTGTTCCCATTCTCCCCCAAACACATGCAGATTGCATTTCTGAAAACAGGAGACATTTTAAAATGGGGAAGCAGGATATGGATGGAGTAATTGGCGATACAGAAAATGGTATAAATAGATTTTTTAAAATCTAGCACAAAAGAAATTGCTCCGTCAGCATGAGGATTTCTCCTTGCGCAACAAACATATGAACACTGAGGAACAGAGGAAGCTCTGACCACTCTGACTGGCTGCAGCTCTCTAGAATTTCAGACAGGGGTCTATGTCAGCCCTACCTTGACACCTCCCCCCTTCCCCACCTCCACGCCCCTTAACTTTGTTCCGGATTTTTCCCCAACCCTCCAGAGCAGACTTGGGGACAGCTCAAGGATGTGCAGGTGGAGGAGAGAGAGGAAACAACCACCACCACCCCATACAGTCACAGACAGTTCTGGCACCTCACTACTTTCTGTCCAGCAGGATTCAATCTCTCTGTGTTTCCTATTTTTCCACTCTTTAAGTTCCATTCTCCACCTTTTCACATCAGTTTGAGATTTTTTTTCAGTCTTCATGAAAATTTGTCCGCATTCTAGTGCAAATTTCATTCCTGATACATGCATTTTTATGCACAGTGTCCCCCGGTGTATTCATATCTGTATTAGCTGGAGAACTGCTTTGCAAAATTCAGAGAAGTGTGAATTTTGAAAGATGGTTGTGTTTCACTTTGCAGGTTGTCTTGGAAGGGGCGAATTAAGGAGGTTCACCTTTATATGCAAACTGAGTCAAATTTCTGCCCCGTCCCTATTGAGACGTACGTTTAATTGAGCAGGTCTTATTTATGAGAAGACATGTATAAAACTGCTCAGTAAAAAAACAGAATCAGATAATTTATTGAAACAGAAACTATTACTGTTGCTGTTAAAAGGAACAGTTTAAAAACACTCTTGTACCACCTCTTTACCTACCATGGGCCATAACTCCCTCCTTTGATCATCGGAGTTTTTCCATTCCATCCAAAGACTTGGAACAAGTTATAACATGAAAACCGTACTTTTAAAAAAATAGAAGAATACTTATTAAAATACTGGGGGGGGGGAGAGAAGGAAAGGGACTGCCTTCAAGTCGATTCCGGTTTTCAAGGTAAGTGGTATTCAGAGGAGTTTTACCATTGCCTTCCTCCGAGGCTGAGAGGCAGTGACTGGCCCAAGGTCACCCAGTGAGCTTCATGGCTGTGTGGGGATTCGAACCCTGGTCTCCCAGGTCGTAGTCCAGCACCTTCACCACTACACCACTACACCACACTGGCTGTCTAAAATTCTGAAACACAATACCAGATTTCAACTACCCTATAGGAATAAATGTGAATGCATAACATTACCCCACGAGGGCAATTTTCATGTGTGTGCAAATCAGAAGGGCAATCCCATTAATTTCTAGACTTCTGTACAAAGATTTCTATTACTGTTACATTTGATTCATAACTTTCTACATTCCCAGAAATAATTCAATGGATGCTTAGATATTTCCTTTCCTTAAAAAAAAAAAAGAGGTGACAGATGAATAAATCACACACGATTTCTTTTTGGCTTAGGAGTTCTTGAGAAAGAATTAATCACGAATTGATACATGACCAGCTTAACCTCCTGCTGCTTATCCGATAAAACCCAAGAGTGCCAGCCGCAAAAATAGTAGCATTATGATTTTGGCTGGCAACATGTGCCTCTTTAGTGCTAAACACTAACCAGGATGGAAGGAGCGTGTATTGACTTTGGCTCCTCTGCAGTTATGCACTTCCTGACGTCTTTTTGTATGTTTTTGCAGATTTCTCCACAACACCCTCCCACACATACACATTGAGGATAAGTTGCAGACCATATACACCAAACCCTCTTGCATCAGTCTCTGAGCAATTACCAGGCTCGGCTCAGCCTCCCCATGAGATGAGATGGCTCAGGCCTTCATGATGTCATGGAATGCCTCCTTCCTTTCCAACAACACCTTCCTCAGGGGATGCCCACCCAATGACCAATTTAGATGTGGTGGGAGGACAGACGCAGGAGTTGGAGGAAAGGGCAGTGAAGAAAACAGCTAGGAAAAGACCGATGAGATGTTTCCATTATTTCACATGCTCCTCATGATTGAGATAATGTCATACATGTACCAGTACATGGCCTGCACTTCTCAAGAGTAGTTAGAGCTTCCATGGGGGTGCAGTGCAGGGATGAAAGACTATCAGAGCCGTGCAGTTCTTACTAGCGCAATGTAGAGTTCTGCCGGCAGATTAAATGATAGAGCCATGATTAATCAGTGGACAACATTTTGTAGATCAAAATCTGCCATGCATTCAGTAGCGTGAGCCCAATCTTGTGGAATTCTTTTCCTTCTGAGATCAAACAGGCCACCTCCCTAAGAACATAAGAAGAGCTTGCTGGATCAGGCCAGTGATCCATCTACTCCAGCATCCTGTTCTCACAGTGGCCATCCAGATGCCCCAAATGGGAAGCCTATAGCCACTGCTGGCTACTGTGAGGATGCTGGATAGGGTTGCCAGGTTCATGGCCTGAGACTGATCCTGTATCTTTAGGAGAAGAGAAAGTCAGCCAAGTGCAATTGTTCTTGCAACACTGTAATGGGAAAAACCACAGGGTGGAATTCTCCCTTCCCCCTGCACAATTTTTAAAGATACAGAAGACCTCTTGGAGGCTGGACCTGGCAACCCTAATGCTGGACTAGATGGCCCATTGGCCTGATCCAGCAGACCCTTTGTATGTTCTTATGTCTCCAGAAGTCCCTCTTGAACTTCCTTAGTGAGGAACTTTTTACTTCAGCAGGCATTTTAAGTCGTTGTTTTTATATAAATAGAAACAGACTGCCTTCAAGTCGATCCCGACTTATGGCAACCCTGTGAATAGGGATTTCATTGTTTTTATAGTTAAGTTTTATTTACTGGTTTTGTAACTATTGCATTTGCTGAGCTTACTTAACACCACTTGCTTATAGACTATTGCAATTAAGTGGTATGTAAATTGTCTAAAAAATTAAGCATTGGTCTGCGACCAGCATGCATAAAGGCAGTGGTATCACTAGGGTTGGTGTCACCCGGTGCAGCCCGCAGCGCCTTCTCTCTTAGACTCTGAGTGATCGCACGAGCGGCGGAGCGCACACGCGGCTGAACAACAGGCCTGACCTGTAAGAAGACCAGTACGACCTTACAGTGATTTCAGTGGGCAGCGGCAAAAGCAGAAAGAAGGTGGGCAGCAAAGTAAAGGGGTAGCTAATAGATGGATATCCCCCTTACTCAGGAAATCCCCCCACCCAATCCTCAGAAGGAAAACCCAAACCCCCCTTTGAACACTCCCCATTCCGCGCTGGGAACCCTGGAGTCTTCTTTGGGGTGCTCGACTCCTCCTAGGCACTCACCTGTTGGCTCTGGCTGTGGTTGTCCGCCTTGGCGTCAGGCTCGCTGCTCCGCAGCAAGGAGTCACAGAAGCAGTAGCAGCTCGGCCGCCAGGCGCACCATCCTCCTGCAGCGGGTGGCTTTAGGGCTCCACGACGGCAGCGACAACTCAGCAGGAGCAGCAACAAGAGAAGGAGCGGGAGCAGCTCTAGCCTAGCCTGCCTGGTAACAGGCTGCAACGCCACTGGAGTTGAGGAGGCCCCGTTGCGTGGGAGATCCAGCCCGGCGCCCTTCCCTCACGCCTCCCTCACGTGCCTCAGCACCTCCCTCATGTGTTAGCGCGCGCTGCACGCGCAGCACAGGCAGGGCTGCTTTCTGCCGTCCACCTGCCCCACTTCCTGGTGCCTAGGGGCGGGGTGGCTCTGGGTGACACCCCGCTCTCATGGTGTCACCCGGTGCAGTCCACACTCCCCGCACCCAGGTAGTGACGCCCCTGCATAAAGGAATGCCTTCTCCCAAATGCAGCTGTCCATGAACTGAGATTTTCATCTGAAAGATTCTTGACCTGCTCCAAGTACCCCTTTGCCTAGAAACATTTGACAGGCAAGGTACCAGTCATAAGGTTTTTCCTGAGGAAGAAAATAAAAAAGAACACAAACTCTGGCAAAAGAAATGCAAGAAGACAATAAGGGATGCTAAAAAAGAATTTGAGGAGCACATTGCTAAGAACATAAAAACCAACAACAAAAAATTCTATAAATACATTCAGAGCAGGAGACCATCTAGGGAGACAATTGGACCCTTGGATGATAAGGGAGTCAAAGGTGTACTAAAGAACGATAAGGAGATTGCAGAGAAGCTAAATGAATTCTTTGCATCTGTCTTCACAGTGGAAAATATAGGGCAGATCCCTGAACCTGAACTAACATTTGCAGGAAGGGATTCTGAGGAACTAAGACAAATAGTGGTAACGAGAGAGGAAGTTCTAAGCTTAATGGACAATATAAAAACTGACAAATCACCGGGCCCGGATGGCATCCACCCGAGAGTACTCAAAGAACTCAAATGTGAAATTGCTGATCTGCTAACTAAAATATGTAACTTGTCCCTCGGGTCCTCCTCCGTGCCTGAGGACTGGAAAGTGGCAAATGTAACGCCAATCTTCAAAAAGGGATCCAGAGGGGATCCCGGAAATTACAGGCCAGTTAGCTTAACTTCTGTCCCTGGAAAACTGGTAGAAAGTATGATTAAAGCTAGATTAACTAAGCACATAGAAGAACAAGCCTTGCTGAAGCAGAGCCAGCATGGCTTCTGCAAGGGAAAGTCCTGCCTCAGTAACCTATTAGAATTCTTTGAGAGTGTCAACAAGCATATAGATAGAGGTGATCCAGTGGACATAGTGTACTTAGACTTTCAAAAAGCGTTTGACAAGGTACCTCACCAAAGGCTTCTGAGGTCCTCTTGTGGATAAGGAATTGGTTAAGAAGCAGAAAGCAGAGAGTAGGAATAAACGGACAGTTCTCCCAATGGAGGGCTGTAGAAAGTGGAGTCCCTCAGGGATCGGTATTGGGACCTGTACTTTTCAACTTGTTCATTAATGACCTAGAATTAGGAGTGAGCAGTGAAGTGGCCAAGTTTGCTGACAACACTAAATTGTTCAGGGTTGTTAAAACAAAAAGGGATTGCGAAGAGCTCCAAAAAGACCTCTCCAAACTGAGTGAATGGGCGGAAAAATGGCAAATGCAATTCAATATAAACAAGTGTAAAATTATGCATATTGGAGCAAAAAATCTGAATTTCACATATACGCTCATGGGGTCTGAACTGGCAGTGACTGACCAGGAGAGAGACCTCGGGGTTGTACTGGACAGCACGATGAAAATGTCGACCCAGTGTGCGGCAGCTGTAAAAAGGCAAATTCCATGCTAGCAATAATTAGGAAAGGTATTGAAAATAAAACAGCCGATATCATAATGCCGTTGTAGAAATCTATGGTGCGGCCGCATTTGGAATACTGTGTGCAGTTCTGGTCGCCTCATCTCAAAAAGGATATTATAGAGTTGGAAAAGGTTCAGAAGAGGGCAACCAGAATGATCAAGGGGATGGAGCGACTCCCTTACGAGGAAAGGTTGCAGCATTTGGGGCTTTTTAGTTTAGAGAAAAGGCGGGTCAGAGGAGACATGATAGAAGTGTATAAAATTATGCATGGCATTGAGAGGGTGGATAGAGAAAGGTTCTTCTCCCTCTCTCATAATACTAGAACTCGTGGACATTCAAAGAAGCTGAATGTTGGAAGATTCAGGACAGACAAAAGGAAGTACTTCTTTACTCAGCGCATAGTTAAACTATGGAATTTGCTCCCACAAGATGCAGTAATGGCCACCAGCTTGGATGGCTTTAAAAGAAGATTAGACAAATTCATGGAGGACAGGGCTATCAATGGCTACTAGCCATGATGGCTGTGCTCTGCCACCCTAGTCAGAGGCAGCATGCTTCTGAAAACCAGTTGCCGGAAGCCTCAGGAGGGGAGAGTGTTCTTGCACTCGGGTCCTGCTTGCGGGCTTCCCCCAGGCACCTGGTTGGCCACTGTGAGAACAGGATGCTGGACTAGATGGGCCACTGGCCTGATCCAGCAGGCTCTTCTTATGTTCTTATGTTCTTATTCTCTTTCTGTCTCCTCCGCTAACCTGGGAGAACAAAGGTTTCAGCTGATCAGAATTTCTGCATTCACGGCTCTCATCTGCTAAAGTGAGAGAACTCTCTGTGATCTCCAACTCTACTGGAAAAGGTTGGTCGTGGTGATATATAGGGCTTGCTCTATTTGGTGGAAATTATGTGAAGTTGTTTTGCCACAAAAACCACACAAGGTTACAGACCCAGCCAAGACATTCAAAAGCAAGTTTTGCCAGGCCTCTGAGCTGTTTAACCCAAGATCTGCAGGTGCATTTCAGAGAAAGCATCAGTGTTGAAGCTCCTTTTACGGGACCCTTATTTTCTAGCAATTTTTGGAGGGGAGATTGTGATGTCCCTGTATATATATGACTGTAAATATGGTAAGTGCAGGTTTATTAGAGTGTATATGGTAAGTAGACTGAGTGAGAGGGGGGAGTTCATGGGCTGGAATGCTGGAGAATGTTGTATTATGATTGGCTGAGCATTTGAGTGTCGGAAGGTATAAATGACAGGATGACAGTTGAGAGGGAGTTCTGTTGGTGGGAGTTCTGAGGGAGGTTGGAGTTGGTTTTGTGGGTTGGATTGGATTAGGCGGGTAGTGAGGCAGGTTATTGACGACTAGTAACATAAAGAGTAACGCATCTGATTAAACCATACGCTTGTTAAACTATACCTTTAAGTAATCTTGTTATTCCTGTGTATATAAATAAATATTTCTTGGTTTACCTAACATCTGATCCTTGGCTGGGTTACACAGACCAGAAGGGTGGGCAGGGCATATACCAAGGTTGGGAAACAGTATGGCCTGCAAGTGCACCCAGACACAAAGTATCAATAGGCCTGGAGGAGACTAAGGCAAAGTCTCAAGGCAATATTGAATTACTGGGAGTGACTGGTGGTGCTGCCTAGCAGTGGGATCTTGAGAGATCTTTGCTAGAGCCTGTGAGAGAACCATTTAAAATCCAGGACCCTGAGGTGGTACCGGGACAAGGCGGTAGCCACAGGTGGGATCCTAGCAGGTGGTGGCCTGAGGTGGGATCCTGACAGGAAGGGACCTGACAGAGATATTCAGGAGCCAAATGAGGTCCTCATGTTCGCATCGGCAGACCAAAGCAAGCCACTGCTAATATGTCCAGATATGCATGAGCTCTGTTCAAGACAGCCAGTTTGGTGTAGTGGTTACAGTGTTGGATTAGGACCTGGGAGACCAGGGTTCAAATCCCCATTCAGCCATGAATGCTTGGGCCAGTCACTGTTTCTCAGCCTAACCTACCTCACAGGATTGCTGTGAGGATTACATGGGGAGAGAGCTGAACCATGTGCGCCACCTTGAGCTCTTTGGAGGAAAGATGGGATATAAAGGTAGTAAATAAATTAAAAGAAATACATATTTATCATAAATATTACAATATTTAGGATTGTCACCCAATTAAATAAATTTTAGCCTATTGACCATATGAGTTTTTGATAGAGTTATCACTCAATTAACTTTGCATACATTTGCATATTGGTAAAAATCGGTGCAAGGCTGAAATCCCCCCCCTTCCATTTTCCTGTCCCATTCACTGGTGTGACTGGGGGGTGCATTTCCACTGATTTTTCAGGGGGGCACAATTCAGCCACATTTTTCCCTGAAGCTCCTGTCAAACAGGTTTTATTCTACGCTTTTTTCCCCAACTGCGCAAGCAGTCAGCACACTGCCTGCCCCAAAACTAGTCAAGTAATTTGTCCCATAATGTGCTATTAGCAGGTCTTTTTTGTGTGTGATAGCCATTTTGTGCTGGCATCCACTACACTTTTATCGAAATAAGAATACCGGCACCGCAATTTTTTACCAAAAAGGCTCTGACTGGTAGTATATGGTTATGAAGATTTGAAAGGAACCAGCATTTATCTTCATTTTCTATTTCTTTTTACCTTTTCTCATCTATTTATTTTATTAGAAAGTACCTAGCTCCTTATTAACTCTCATATGCTCAACTACACAAAAACTTACTTCGCACTGAATAAGTGTTTTTTTTTTGGCCCTGCATAAAATGTGTGTAGCTGCACATTAGAATAAATCCTGTTGTCAAAGTGATGCTCCATCCTTCTGTGGCCCTTCAGGTGTTACTGGACTACAGCTCCCATCATCACTTGTCATTGGCCATGCTGGCTGGGGCCGACGGGAGTCTAATAACATCTGGACGGCCACAGGTGTCCCCCCCCCATTTAGCATAATCACTCCTGTCACCTTTTGGAATATGGATGATGAGTTTATCCCCACAAATTTCACAACCACCATCCAAACTTGCCAGCAAACCCCACTCCCAAATTCTAAAGCCTTAGTACAAATGATAGTTCTGAAGTGAGGAGCATTCACTGTTGGTAGGTCAGAGCTGTGGAACCTTCGATCATCCAAATGTTTGCTGGGCTCCAGTTCCCATTACCCCTGGTTTGTATGATACATGGAGTTTTAGTCAGACAATATCTGGAAGGCCACAAGTCCCTACCTATCCTATGTTATAGATGATCCATGCATCTGATGTAGTAGGCATCGTCTTGGAAGAGGCATTATCTCTTAAGTGAGAGATGGAGTCCTCTTTGCACATGGTACTTTCCTTCTGCAGTTCTTATATTAAAATAAAGTTCTGCATTAGGCTGCATTAACAGAAGTATAGTTTCCAAATCCGGTGAAGTACTAGTTCCCCTCTATTCAGCACTGGTTAGGCCTCATCTTGAGTACCACATCCAGTTCTGGTCTCCACACTTCAGGAAGGATGCCGACAAACTGGAACAGGTTCAGGAGAAGGCAACAAGGATGATCAGGGGACTGGAAACAAAGCCCTATGAGGAGAGACTGAAAGAACTGGGCATGTTTAGCCTGCAGAAGGGAAGACTGAGGGGAGATATGATAGCACTCTTCAAGTACATGAAAGGTTGTCACATAGAGAAGGGCCAGGATCTCTTCTCCATCCCAGAGTGCAGGACACAGAATAATGGACTTAAGTTGCAGGAAGCCAGATTTCGACTGGACATCAGGAAAAACGTCGTAACTGTTAGAGCCTTACGACAATTGAACCAATTACCTAGAGAGGTAGTGGGCTCTCTCTGACACTGGAGGCATCTGTTGGGAATGCTTTGATTTGGATTCCTGCATTGAGCAGGGGGTTGGACTCGATGGCCTTATAGGCCCCTTCCAACTCTACTATTCTATGATTCTTTAAAAAAAAAAAAACTTTGCTGCTCATTTAATCAGGGACATCTTTTTATTGGATTAAAAGAATTTTAAATCAACTAATATGTCTGATTAATAAAGTATTTTTTTTAAAAGAGAGAGAGAGAGAGAGAGAGAGAGAGAGAGAGAGAGAGAGAGAAATGCTTCTCTGGATGGTATGGTATGGTATGGTGGTATAATAAAATCATTTTTAAAAATTAAAGTAAGGAATCCAGGGGTTAAGCTTTTTCTATTTAAAGGCAAGTCTACGTAATTCACACTTTCCAAAACAATATGTGAACGCAGTCACAGCCATTCTTTGAAATTTGCACTTCTCCGAATTTTGCAGTGCAGTTCTTCAGCCAAGTAGTGTGTACCAAGTTGTATACACTGGGGTGGAGTGTGCATAAAAAGGCACATATTATATTATTTATTTATTCTGTATCCTGCTCTTCCTGGGTGGCAAACAGGAAAATGTTAAAACAATACAATTCAAAATAAGCTAAAAACATTACTATCCTTTCGGCGCCAGGTTAAAACTTTCCTCTTCTCCCAGGCATTTTAGCATTTTAGCATTTTAGTATTTTAATATGTGTTTTTGTCTGTCTTAAAATGTTTACAATTTTGAAATTTGGATGTAGTTTTAAAATTGTTTAAATATGTGTTTTAATTGTAGATGGAAGTTTTAGTTTGTACACCGCCCAGAGAGCTTCGGCTATAGGGCGGTATAGAAATTTAATAAAAATAAATAAATAAAATAAATAAATAAATAAATAAAAATAAAACATTTTAAACCTTCTAAAAAGATTTTATATTGTTTAGGACATCATAGTGAAAACTTCATTATATTGGACGAAACGGCTTTGCAAAAATGTGTACATTAGGCAGAATTGCATACAAACAGGCATATTGGGAAAATTCTCACTGATGCTGATTAATGGAAAAGGGAAGAACTGAACTTAATAGTGGGAAAATGGGGAACTTAGAGAAACCCTAAACTGACAGATTTTGCTCACTCAGGGTGAAAAAAACCTGCATGTGCATTGAACAAAAAGCATGTGAGGGGAATAGGTTTGGCCTTCTCAACAAACTGTAATTTCTTCTTTAAGTGAAGAGGTCCCACGTGTTCAAATATACATCGTCCAGCCACAGCCTGAAATGGATTTGCAAAGATTTGCAAAGGAAATATTTTCTCCACCGTATCATGGCATTCCAGCTACAGGTGCAGAACTTGAGCACAGAGACTGTCTCCAGCACCAACTCTGAATGCAATGCAACCACATAGTGCCCACTAAAAACAGCAAGGGTTATGAACCAGATGGCAACTATCTCCCGTCACTGGAGATTTGCAAAAGGGAAGGGTCACAGGCAGGGCAAGGGCGAAGGTGCACACGGGTGTAGAGTAGCAAAGGTCTTTGAACATAGGACATTAGGAAGCTGATTTATACAGTACTGAGCCAGACCATTGGTCCATCTGGCTCAGTGTTACCTACACTGACTGGCAGCAGCTCTCCAGGGTTTCAGGCAGGGGACATTCTCAACCCTACCTGGAGATGCCAGAGATTGAAGCTGGGACCTTCTGCATGCAAAGCAGGCTCTCTGCCACTGAGCTATGCACCAAAGACCTCAGTCTATGGATGAAACTGGCTCAGTTTAAAATGCGACAGTAATGTGAACTTTTCTCCTTTAGGGTGCATCCAAAGTTTGTAGGATGTGCGGTTTTCAGTGGATCTGATCCCCAAGGTTTGCTAGGGCGGCTATGTGCCCTACTTTACAGAAGACAGTTCTTTATTTGAAGGTGTGCTCTGTCTGAAGGGCTGCCTGGTCTACGTGTGGTTTTAAGCAATGGGACAATAAGAAAGAGAGCAGGGGCGGGCCTTGAAGTTGCCCCTGAGTGCCTGGACAGAAGACTTGACTGAGCAGGCATTCCGCCTTCCTATTCCTATCTATATTCCTATTCCTGTTTAAATTTCTATTTAGATTATAGTAATTATTTCTAAACCTGCGTCTACATGTACAAATTAGCATCAGCAAATGTTAGTTTAATTTAATTTAATTTCCTCTTTGGGGACAATGTCTTAGATTACTGCAATGAGCTCTACGTGGGGCTGCCTTTGAAGACGGTTCAGAAACTGCAGCTTCTGCAAAATGCAGTGGCCAGATTGGTAACAGGGACCAGACGGTTTGAACGTATAAAACCTATTCTGGCCCGCTTGCATTGGCTGCCTGTATGTTTCCGAGCTCGATTCAAGGTGCTGGTTTTAACCTAATAAAGCCTTACATGGCTTGGGACCACATTACCTGATAGAACACCTCTCCCGACACAACCCACCTGTACAATACTCTCAACATTCCAAGGCCTTCCTCCAGGATTCTGGAGGAAGCTGGGAGTCTGGCAACAAGGGAGAGGGCCTTCTCAGTGGTGGCCCCCAAATTATGGAATGATCTTCCTGACAAGGTGCGCCTGGCACCAACACTATTATCTTTTCGGCGCCAGGTCAAGACTTTCCTCTTCTCCCAGGCATTTTAGCATGTGTTTTTAAATTGTTTTTTTTAAAATGTTTTTTTTTAATGTATATATTTGTTTTTAATGTTTTTAATTGTTGTAAACTGCCCAAAGAGATTCAGCTATGGGGAGGTATATAAATGCAATAAATAATAATAATAATTAAGCGGCCACCACAAGATTTGCAGATGAGGCAGCTTCAAGGGAAAGGGGCATCAGCTGTAATGCACATGGAAATTCCTCAGGTTCAATCAGCTGATGGAAGACCTTGCATGCCACGGAGGCCATATTCGATGGGGGAGAAATTAGGTTCAGTTCTCATTTTAATGCAAGCTTGTCTAATTTGCACTTCCTGAAACAATATGCAAACTGAAGATAAGAACATAAAAAGAGCCAGCTGGATCTGACCAAAGGGGCCCATTTGGTCCAGCATCCTGTTCTCACAGGGGCCAACCAGATGCCCCAATGGGAAGCCCACAAGCAGGACCTGAGTGCAAGAGCAACTCTCCCCTCCTGCTGTTTCCAGCAACTGAATATTTAGAAGCATACTGCCTCTGACAGTGGAGGTAGAACATAGTCATGGTGGCTAGTAGCCATGGATAGCCTTATCCTCCATGAATTTATCTAATCCTCTTTTGAATCCATCCAAGCTGGTGGCCATCATTGCCTCTTGTGAGAGCGAATTCCACAGCTTAACTATGCGCTATGTGAAGAAGGACTTTCTCTTGTCTATCCTGAATCTTGCAACATTCAGCTTCATTGGATGTCCATGAGTTCCAGTGTTATGAGAGTGGGGAAAAAACTTTTCTCTATCCACTTTCTCTATTCCACACATACTTTTATACGTGTCTATCAAGTCACCTCTGACTCGCCTTTTCTCTAAACTAAAAAGCCCCAAATGCTGCAACCTTTCCTCACCGGGGAGTTGCTCCATCCCCTTGATCATTCTGGTTGCCCTTTTCTGAACCTTTTCCAACTCTACAGTATATTTTTTGAAGTGAGGCAACCAGAACAGTACACAGTATTCCAAATGCGGTTGCACCATGGATTTGTATATAGGCATTATGAGATTGGCAGTTTTACTTTCAATCCCTTTCCTAATGAAAATTGCCTGGTTATCCTGAGAAATTTGGACTTTTCTTCATTTTGTCATTCAGTTTTCCAACCCCCCCAAAAATATTTACAACAATCCAACAAGCCTCTTAATTTGAGACCTATCCCAGTCTGTGTCTGTGTTAGAATCGCTTGTTAATATGTTTTGTTAATAATGTTTTTAACCCTTTTTTAAAAGATGTTTTTAAAGCTTTTTTAAAAATGTTTTTAACGTTGTTTTGTTTTAATGTATTTTAGGGTCTGTTTTTATGATATTTTGAAGTGTTTTTAGCACTTCTGTTTGCCGCTCTGGGCTCCTGTTGGGAGGAAGGGTGGGGTATAAATCAAATAATAAATAAATAAATACATAAAAATAGGGGAAAGTGTGCATAAAAATGCCTGTATTTGTGAAGAATAGCATGCAAAAATCATTATAACAGGGGAAACAGCTTACAAAAATATGTACAAGAGGCAAAATTACATACAAAAATGTGTATGTTGGGAGAAATGTGTCCTAAAATGCTTACAAATTTTCAAGAAAAAATCGTAAGCTGATGCAGAAGCGTAACCCTGGGAAAATGAGAAGCTGAGACAAACTGAAACTGAGAGGTGTGTCCATTCCTACCAGGCACACAGAAAAGTTTTGACTTGGTGCCAAAATGGTAAACAAGTCAGCACCAACTGTACATACACGAGGAAGGAGTTCCAGAGTCAGCTGCCGTAACAGAGAAGGCTCTCTCCCGTACTGACATGCAACGTGCAGACAGAAGATACTTTTAGAAGAGCCTTGCCAGCAAATCATAGCCTAGGGGGTCACCCATCTATTTGGGCCAGTGGGCACATCTGGAATTTTGACAAAGTGCCATGGGCTCCAGTCACAAAAGGGTAGCCCTGGGGTATGGATGGGGGAGAAATTTGATTCAGTTTGAATGTATTTATTTGTTAAATTTATATCCCACCCTTCCTCCCAGAAGGAGACCAGAATTTAAAGCTGAATCTATCAAATCCGCACTTTCCGAAGCAATATGAGGCCCGAAGCACAGCCCTCCTTCGAAATTCACACAGATTCGAATTTCGTGATGTAGTTCTCCAACCAAATAGCGTTCACAAAAATGCATGTATTGTGGGAAGGCGTGCATAAAGATGAATAGATTCGTGAAAATGACATACAAAAATACATTATATGATGAGAAATAGGTTGCAAATATGTGCACATTAGTCAAAACTGCAGACAAAAATAAAAATATTAGGAGAAATTTGAACCAAAATGCTGGAGAATTTTCATGAGTATTTTTCTTTTTTAACGTGTGTGTATATATATATATATTCACAAATTGGTGCAGAGATGTGGTTGGAAAAATGAGGGACTGAGAGAACCGAAGCTGGCAGAAGTTTCCATCCCTACAGTGAGGTGTGGCAAGCACAAAATAGGCCAGGTGGACAACCCTATCAGATACCCCCATCAATGGAGAAAAGGCCCCTACATCAGCCACTCTCCCCTTGACTCACAGAGAGGACCTCTTTTCACCTGCCTCCTTCGTTCTGAATGGTATGGAGAGCCAGTCCTGGGATCCAATGAAATGTGGGCATGTTTAAGGGGGCCTGTTCAATAGGGATACTGGGGAATTCTGATGGTGACAGAAACAGGAGATGAAATTGCCCTTGCTCGCTTATTCATCCCATGTCTGGAATGTAAATCAATCCAGCATATACAATCGGTAGTTACTGTTGACACTGTTTTCAGTCCACAAACAATACGTAGTTGATTATGTAAATTACGCACTGCGTTTCCTTTGCATTAAAATGAACAGGGTGGAATAAGGTAAGGAGAATGTAATTTACCCAGTTTAGGGAGAAATCCTAACTATGGAAAGCCAGCGTAATTTACCCCAATTTAAGTTATGCCATTTCCAAACTCCATTCAAGAGCAAAGCTACGGTCAGCTGAGCCGGCCGAAGCCTGGAAGAGGGGAAACAAGCCGTTAAAACAGAGTTTGACTTCTTGTCATTATTTATTTATTTATTTATTTATTAGGCTTATATCCCGCCCGACTAGCGATAGCTCTCTGGGCGGTGAATAGCAAAAAAGTACAATAAATACAATAAGAAAAACAATACAGTGCAAAAATCCAATTAAGTTATAATAAGTTAAAAAGTACAGTTAAAATGTTTTGGGCAAGAGGAAGGTGTTAACTTGGCGTCGAAAAGATGACAATGTCAGCGCCAAGCGGACCTCCTCGGGGAGACTATTCCACAATTCGGGGGCCACCACTGAGAAGGCCCTAGATCTTGTCACAACCCTCCGGGCCTCAGTGTGAGTTGGAACCCGGAGGAGGGCCTTCGTAGCAGAACGTAGTGTACGGGCCGGTTCATAGCGGGAGAGGCGTTCCGACAAGTATCGTGGTCCCGCGCCGTACAGGGCTTTATAAGTTAGTACCAGCACTTTGAATCTGGCCTGGAAGCATATTGGTAGCCAGTGCAAGCGGGCCAGAACAGGTGTTATATGCTCGGACCGTTTGGTCCTTGTCAACAGTCTGGCCGCCGCATTTTGCACTAGCTGTAGCTTCCAGACTGTCTTCAGAGGCAGCCCAACGTAGAGCGCATTGCAGTAATCCAAACACGAGGTTACCAGAGCATGTACAACTGATGTAAGGTCCTCCATACTCAGATACGGGCGTAGCTGGGCTACCAACCGGAGTTGGTAGAACGCATTCCGAGCCACCGAGGCTACTTGAGCCTCAAGTGAAAGGGAAGAGTCTAGAACGACTCCCAAGCTACGAACCTGCTCCTTTAGGGGGAGTGTAACCCCATCCAGGACAGGGAATATATCCATCATCCGATCAGAGAAACCATCCACCAACAGCATCTCAGTCTTGTCAGGATTGAGCCTCAGTTTGTTAGCTCTCATCCAGTCCATTGTCACGGCCAGGCAACAGTACAGCACATCGACGGCCTCACCTGAAGAAGATGAAAAGGAGAAGTAGAGCTGCGTGTCATCAGCGTACTGATGACAACGCACTCCAAATCTCCTGATGACCGCACCCAACGGCTTCATGTAGATGTTAAAAAGCATGGGAGACAGAACTGACCCCTGCGGGACTCCACATTGGAGAACCCACGGTGTCGAGCAATGTTCCCCAAGCACTACCTTCTGGAGACGGCCCATCAAGTAGGAGCGGAACCACTGCCAAGCAGTACCTCCGACTCCCAACTCCGCCAGCCTCTCCAGAAGAATACCATGGTCGATGGTATCAAAAGCCGCTGAGAGGTCAAGGAGAATCAACAGAGTTACACTCCCTCTGTCTCTCTCCCGACACAGGTCATCATACAGGGCGACCAAGGCCGTCTCAGTGCCAAAACCGGGCCTAAAGCCCGATTGAAATGGATCTAGATAATCGGTTTCATCCAATAGCGCCTGGAGTTGGCCAGCAACCACTCGTTCCAAGATCTTGCCCAGGAATGGGGCGTTTGCTACTGGTCTGTAGCTGCTGAAATCTTCTGGGTCCAAGGAAGGCTTCTTCAGGAGTGGTCTCACCACTGCCTCTTTCAGACATTATACGCCTTCAAGTCGATTACGACTTATGGTGACCCTAAGAACCTTTTTTGGATACATTCATAGGGTTTTCATGATGAGGTATTCAGAGGTGGTTTCTTAAAAAATCATAAAAAATGTAACGTGAACATCAAAAACTGGGAAGTCTTGGCCCATGAACGTCCCAAATGGAGGTCAGCCATCATCAAAAGTGCTATGGACTTCGAAGAAGCACGAGTACAGGGCGAACGGGACAAACGAGCTAAGCAGAAGGCAGGTCAAGCAAATCCTAATCACAACCATCTTCCACCTGGAAACTGATGTCCTCACTGTGGGAGGCTGTGTGGATCCAGAATTGGCCTCCACAGTCAATTATGCACCCACCGTTACAGACTTTATCTTGGAAGACAATCTTACTTGGCCACGAGTGATCACCAATGAAACCATTCCTCTACACCTACGGCACCCGGTATTCCCAGGCAGTCTCCCATCCAAGTACTAACCAGGCCTGACCCAGCTTAGCTTCTGAGATCAGACGAGATTGGGCGTGTTCAGGGTAGTATGGACACAGGCTAGAGTTTGACTTACACCACCCTTTTTGCGGATGTAAGTTCCACCAGGTCGCCACATAACTGAGCTGAACAGAGTTCGAATGCAGAATAAGTCCCCCTCCCTCCAGTTCCCGCCCCTGCCACGCCTCTGGGATGCTCCTTTTGGGGGTCTTAAGAACATAAGAACATAAGAAGAGCCTGCTGGATCAGGCCAGTGGCCCATCTAGTCCAGCATCCTGTTCTCACAGTGGCCAACCAGGTGCCTGGGGGAAGCCCGCAAGCAGGACCCGAGTGCAAGAACACTCTCCCCTCCTGAGGCTTCCGGCAACTGGCTTTCAGAAGCATGCTGCCTCTGACTAGGGTGGCAGAGCACAGCCATCATGGCTAGTAGCCATTGATAGCCCTGTCCTCCATGAATTTGTCTAATCTTCTTTTAAAGCCGTCCAAGCTGGTGGCCATTACTACATCTTGTGGGAGCAAATTCCATAGTTTAACTATGCGCTGAGTAAAGAAGTACTTCCTTTTGTCTGTCCTGAATCTTCCAACATTCAGCTTCTTTGAATGTCCACGAGTTCTAGTATTATGAGAGAGGGAGAAGAACTTTTCTCTATCCACTTTCTCAATGCCATGCATAATTTTATACACTTCTATCATGTCTCCTCTGACCCGCCTTTTCTCTAAACTAAAAAGCCCCAAATGCTGCAACCTTTCCTCGTAAGGGAGTCGCTCCATCCCCTTGATCATTCTGGTTGCCCTCTTCTGCACCTTTTCCAACTCTAGAATATCCTTTTTGAGATGAAGCGACCAGAACTGTACACAGTATTCCAAATGCGGCCGCACCATAGATTTATACAACGGCATTATGATATCGGCTGTTTTATTTTCAATACCTTTCCTAATTATCGCTAGCATGGAATTTGCCTTTTTCACAGCTGCCACACACTGGGTCGACATTTTCATCGTGCTGTCCAGTACAACCCCGAGGTCTCTCTCCTGGTCGGTCACCGCCAGTTCAGACCCCATAAGCGTATATGTGAAATTCAGATTTTTTGCTCCAATATGCATAATTTTACACTTGTTTATATTGAATTGCATTTGCCATTTTTCTGCCCATTCACTCAGTTTGGAGAGGTCTTTTTGGAGCTCTTCACAATCCCTTTTTGTTTTAACAACCCTGAACAATTTAGTGTCATCAGCAAACTTGGCCACTTCACTGCTCACTCCTAATTCTAGGTCATTAATGAACAAGTTGAAAAGTACAGGTCCCAATACCGATCCTTGAGGGACTCCACTTTCTACAGCCCTCCATTGGGAGAACTGTCCGTTGATTCCTACTCTCTGCTTTCTGCTTCTTAACCAATTCCTTATCCACAAGAGGACCTCTCCTCTTATTCCATGACTGCTAAGCTTCCTCAGAAGCCTTTGGTGAGGTACCTTGTCAAACGCTTTTTGAAAGTCTAAGTACACTATGTCCACTGGATCACTTCTATCTATATGCTTGTTGACACTCTCAAAGAATTCTAATAGGTTACTGAGACAGGACTTTCCTTTGCAGAAGCCATGCTGGCTCTGCTTCAGCAAGGCTTGTTCTTCTATGTGCTTAGTTAATCTAGATTTAATCATACTTTCTACCAGTTTTCCAGGGACAGAAGTTAAGCTAACTGGCCTGTAATTTCCGGGATCCCCTCTGGATCCCTTTTTGAAGATTGGCGTTACATTTGCCACTTTCCAGTCCTCAGGCACGGAGGAGGGCCTGAGGGACAAGTTACATATTTTAGTTAGCAGATCAGCAATTTCACATTTGAGTTCTTTGAGAACTCTCGGGTGGATGCCATCCGGGCCTGGTGATTTGTCAGTTTTTATATTGTCCATTAAGCTTAGAACTTCCTTTCTCATTACCACTATTTGTCTCAGTTCCTCAGAATCCCTTCCTGCAAATGTTAGTTCAGGTTCAGGGATCTGCCCTATATCTTCCACTGTGAAGACAGATGCAAAGAATTCATTTAGCTTCTCTGCAATCTCCTTATCGTTCTTTAGTACACCTTTGACTCCCTTATCATCCAAGGGTCCAATTGTCTCCCTAGATGGTCTCCTGCTTTGAATGTATTTATAGAATTTGTTGTTGTTGGTTTTTATGTTCTTAGCAATGTGCTCCTCAAATTCTTTTTTAGCATCCCTTATTGTCTTCTTGCATTTCTTTTGCCAGAGTTTGTGTTCTTTTTTATTTTCTTCATTTGGACAAGACTTCCATTTTCTGAAGGAAGACTTTTTGCCTCTGAGAGCTTCCTTGACTTTGCTTGTTAACCATGCTGGCATCTTCTTGGCCCTGGCGGTACCTTTTCTGATCTGCGGTATGCACTCCAGTTGAGCTTCTAATATAGTGTTTTTAAACAACTTCCAAGCATTTTCGAGTGATGTGACCCTCTGGACTTTGTTTTTCAGCTTTCTTTTTACCAATCCCCTCATTTTTGTGAAGTTTCCTCTTTTGAAGTCAAATGTGACCGTGTTGGATTTTCTTGGCAATTGGCCAGTTACATGTATGTTTAATTTAATAGCACTGTGGTCACTGCTCCCAATCGGTTCAACAACACTTACATCTCGCACCAGGTCCCGGTCCCCACTGAGGATTAAGTCCAGGGTTGCTGTCCCTCTGGTCTAGAGTGTCCCAGTTCACAGCGTACAAACTGAGCCATGAAATTTGGGAGCCGTTTGGCCCTAGAAAAGGCTAACGAAATCTCCCTAAACGCAGGAACATAGGGAGTTGCCTAGCACTGAGTCAGAACATCTGACCATCTAGCTTAGCACTGTTTGCAGTGACTGGCAGTAGCTCTCCAGAGTTTTTCCCAGCCCTCTCTGGAGTTTCCAGGGATTAACCCTTGGGCCTTCTCCATGCAAAGCAGATGCTCCACCACTGAGAATAAGTAAGATTCCAGTCCTCATTGTTCTGAAGAAAGGGCTGGTTTAAATAGGGACAGAAGAAGCTGCCTTATAGCGAGTCAGACTATTGGCCCATTTAGCTCACCGTGGTCTACACAGACTAGCAATGGCTCCCCAGTGTTCCTGGCAGGGAATCTCTGCCAACCTTTCTTGGAGATGCCTGAGACTAAACTTGGGACCTTCTGTAAGCAAAGCAGATGCTCCACTACTGAACTATGAACCTTCCCTGAAGGTTTCTGCCATTCCTAGGAGGATATCCCTGCAATTGGACCATTACGACCTTAAAATAAGAGCAAGGGGCATCCATAATAGAAATAAGGATGGCAACAACCACCGGCCCTGGATCCATTTTTCAGTATGATAGGTGGCAGGCATCTGTCAGCCCTTTGGGGTCTTTTAGATATTTTTGTTCTTTTGTAGAAAGCCATACCACAAAAGCAATAAACATCCCCCTAAGCTCCCAGCTGCAGGAATAAGAGAATGAACTCATCCCTTTCCCCCCCGTCTCTTTTATTTTTTTGCGAAAGGCACTGTTAACTCAAACCAGATTTGAATCCTGAATAGCACCAGACTCACTGCCATAGCAAGGACACTACACACCTGTGTTTGCACATTCCTCCGGCTCTCCCACCCCCCACCCCACAACCACATCACACCACCTTCCACAATTTGCCAAGGCATTTATTCCAGCCCTCTTCAGAGCCAGCTGCAGAAAAAGCAGCTTGTGCTGCCTTTAACCGTTCAACCACCGCATGTTTTCAGTGTTGCTGGGAACCAATTATGCAAAGGGACTGTCAAGAGGGTCTTTAAATAGCCATAGTTAAATTAATCTTTTGCAAATCATAGACGCATGTTCCTCCTCGTAGAAATCCCAAAGTCTGATTCAAGTGTGTCAACTGGGGGCAGTGGAGGGAGGGAAATAGCTCAATGGCTGTGTGGGCCAACAGTCTGACTCAATATAAAATAATATAACCTGGAGGAAGAAGGAAGGGACCTCTAGTTGGCAGGCTTACCTGGTAACGGTGAAGGAAAACAGCAGGCAACAGCAAGACTCTAAACAGTGCTGGGCTGCTGAGTCTAGCCATTAATTCCCCACAATGCCCTGCAGCAAAGTCATGTGTCACCTGGGCATTGTGTGGAATGTGTGCCAACCTCCAGCTCTGATGTATCTTAACCATTCTGGAAAACAACACACGTTTTTTGAAGGAGAAATGTTCAAGTGTGACCCTCACAGACTTTTCAGATCATCACTCCTTCCTGGGCCATTCCAGATTTCATCTGTAACAGTGAGCTGCCTCTCCTGGATCAAAAGGCAAATTGAATTCACAGTTGGCATCGTACTCAAAGAGTGCTTATCAATGATTCCTTCTCAAACTGGGCGAAAGTAATGAGTGGGGTAGCACAGGGCTCGGTCCTGGGCCCAGTGCTCTTCAACATTTTTATTAATGACTTGGATGAGGAGGTACAGAGCATGCTTATCAAATTTGCAGATGATACAAAATTGGGGGGCACAGCTAATACCATGAAAGACAGAAACAAAATTCAAAGGAACCTTGATAGGCTGGAGCATTGGGCTGAAAACAACAGAATGAAATTCAACAGGGATAAATGCAAAGTTCTACACTTAGGAAAAAGAAACCAAATGCACAGTTATAAGATGGGAGTACTTGGGTCAGCAATACGACATGTGAGAAGGATCTTGGAATTGTTATTGATCACAAGCTGAATATGAGCCAACAGTGTGATATGGCTGCAAGAAAGGCAAATGCTGTATTAGGCGGCATAAACAGAAGTATAGTTTCCAAATCGCATGAAGTATTAGTTCCCCTCTATTCAACACTGGTTAGGCCTCATCTTGAGTAGTGCATCCAGTTCTGGTCTCCACACTTCAAGAAGGATGCAAACAAACTGGAACAGGTTCAGAGGAGGGCAACAAGGATGATCAGGGGACTGGAAACCAAGCCCTATGAAGAGAGACTGAAAGAACTGGGCATGTTTAGCCCGGAGGAGAGAAAACTGAGGGGAGATAGGATAGCACTCTTCAAGTACATGAAAGTTTGTCACATGGAGGAGGGCCGGGATCTCTTCTCGATCGTTCCAGAGTGCAGGACATGGAATAATGGGCTCAAGTTGCAGGAAGCCAGATTTCGACTGGACATCAGGAAAAACTTCCTAACTGTTAGAGCCATACGACAATGGAACCAATTACCTAGAAAGGTAGTGGGCTCTCTGTGACGCCCTTCCCTGGCTCTCCCTGTCAGGTTCCTACCTGCTCGTGGTTACTGCCTGTCTCTAGGCACCACCAGGGACTCCACCAGTCTGGACTGTACTTTATTTTATTTTTTCTCTCCCCGCTCTAGCACAGATCTCAACAGATCCCCCTGCTAGGCAACCACCAGTCACGTCCTAATACTAGTATTCCCAGAGACTCTGAATACTGGTATTGTTATTCTCTTCACCGCTGCCACCATTTGTTACAGTTCCCCTTCAGCCTTGGTCATTACCTTACCCTCCCTTCTGGTCTGTGAAACCCCAGCCAAGGATCAGGCCTTTGGTAAACCAAATTAAGTATTTATTAAAGATAACAAAGCTAACAAGATTAACAAGATTTCTTCTTAAGGCACATAAGCATATGGTTTTACTCAATACTAATCCGAACTCCACCCCCCTCCTTCTTCACTCTCTCCTGGCAAACAACTCTCTCAAACCCCACCAAGCAACCCACTCTTTCTCTTCTCTCCCCTCCAGATTCCACTCTCACTCTTCCTTTTATACGTTCAGCCATCTTAAACACTCAGCCAATCATCTAGCATTCTACTGCCCATTCACTCCCCCTCCTCTTTCACTCCACTTACCATGTATCTTCTAAATAACCAACACTTACCATATATACATTAATATAGGAACATCACACTCTCCAACACTGGAGGCATTCAAGAGGCAGCTGGACAGCCACCTGTTGGGTATGCTTTAACTTGGATTCCTGCACTGAGCAGGGGGTCAGATTTGATGGCCTTAGAGGCCCCTTCCAACTCTACTATTCTATGATTCTATGATTGTATGAATTCCCCCGCCAACAACAAGCCAAAACAAAAACCCAGAGAGATGCTCCTTCCCAATTCACAGCTCGCAAACCGAGACATGAAGCAGGGAGCCATTTGGGCTCAGAACTAGGAAAAGCTAATGAAATCTCCCTAAACACAGGGACTGAGGAAGCTGCCTTGCACCGGGTCAGGCCCTCCATCCATCTAGAGTAGTAGTATCGATCCCAGCGGTTTCCAAACGTTTCTCCCCACAGACCGTTTGAATATTGCTGATGGTCTTAGTGTAGCGATTGTAACTTGCTCCGCTAGGTGCTGTATGGTTTTTTTATTGTCTTTGTATTGCTTCTTTTTCTTCCCCTTATGCTGCATATTATTGTATGACAATTTGCATTCCGTAGTGTAATACAATTAAATATGACAGAAGAAATAAAAGAATCAGTAAGAATACAGTTTTAAAAGTCAATATGGATGCTCGATGCGGACCTGCTACGGATCACCTGAACGAAGTTCACAGGCCACTGTTTGGGAACCCCTGATCTACACTGACCGGCAGCAGCTCTCCAGGGTTTCAGACAAGTGGTCTCTCCCAGCCTTACCTGAAGATGCTGGGGATTGAAACTGGGGCCTTCTGCATGCCAACTCTACCCACTGAGCTAGGCTTTCTTCTGGTGCATCTCATGGAAGGTTTAGAGCAGTGATTCTCAAACAGTGCGCCCAGGCACACTGGTGCGCCCTAAGAGGTGGCTAGGTGTGCCTCAAATATTATGAAAGCATGTTTTAAAAATGAGAAGAAACCCATTTGTAAGTAATAGTTTTCTATAGTTATTTTTATTCATAGTTTCAAATATATTAATACATTTTTAATTTTGTACATGAAGCGCGCCAGAAAATATTTATATGTTTCACAGTGCGCCGCGAACCAAAAAAGTTTGAGAACCACTGGTTTAGAGGATGCACCAGTCAGGAAGCTAGACAAGAACTTTATGGTCTCAGGTGAAGACTGAACAGCAACAGGAAACTCTTGACTCCACCCAGATATAAACAAGTCCAGTGCCACCTACTGACTAAACCGCATAATGACACACCCAACACAGTGTAGAAGTACTTTCAGCCTTTGAACTATATTTTAAGTCTCCGCTTTCTTTAGGGAAAGATGTACAAGTATTTATTGCCTACATATATACCAAATTGTGAGTCTCTAAGATCAGGGGTGGAGAACCTCAGGCCAGGGGCACAAACACGGCCCTCCGGGTCTCTTTGTCTGGCCGTTGGAACTATGACTCTCCAGGCCATGCCTCTCACCAGCCACCATCTACTCCCTCTTCAAGTGCTAGTGCCTGGCTGGAAAATGTCCGTGAAATGTGGTGCCTCTTGCTTCTACACACTTTTGCCTCTGGCTCCAGTCACGTTGTGCCTCTGGCTCTGCCTGCCACTGCATGCGGCCCCCAGAAGGTGGCCCATGAGGGAAGGTGGCCCTCGGCTGCTAAAAGATTCCCCAGCCCTGCTTTAGATCATGTAGAAGTCCTCTTCTGAGACCCACATGAATGAGTGAGGCCAAAGCGACTTTTAGACACACAGTATGTATGTGTTTGTGTTTCTGTCTGTGCATTAGGGATGTGCTAGAGTTCTGCCCACTTTGGATTTGGTACCGAATTTTCCATTAATTCGGTTTTTCTCTGTCACCGCAGATCAGATTTTTACATTGCAGTTTTCCACAGCTATTTCTGAAAACAGTTTTTTTAAAAAATAAAATCCGCCTCTAAAATATCAATATTAAGAATGATAATTTTATAATTATTTCATTTTATTTATCGCTTCCTTTCAAAATATCAATATCTCCTTTCAAAACATTGATATTAATATTTTTTGTGAAGAAAAAATGGATCAGTAAAAGCAGGGGCTAGCGGACAAAAAGCAAATGGAATCAACACCAGCCTGTAATGTCAACGGAATGCTTTCGAACCAGCACCAGCCAACGGATCCCATCCCTGGATCCACTGGAGACTATTCTGCAGAAGTCAGTGCCATTATTCCACAATTATGTTTGGAGTTTTTTTAGTGTAAATTTTGCAAAGTTTTGCTGTACTTCACATAATTCATAGAAATAAAAGCAAAAGAAAATGATTTCCTATAGGAAACTTCACTAAAATTGCAAAGTAAATCAGATATATTTAAAGTGACCATCTGAACTATATCTACTGTCTTAATAATGTTGCTTCCTCCCTGCTAAAACAAGATCAGCACAGCACATGTCTTCTTTCTATTATTTGGGCAGATTGCAGGTGTTGCCACCACTCACCATATGCTCAGAGGCACATGTTACCAAATTCTTCCAAGCTACACAGCAAGTGGATTGGACTGTGAAAGACCAACCCAAATTGTGTTTGCATTTTGACCTATTTGTAGGGCAGTACAATATCTCAGAGAGGAGTTCAGGTCTCCTGCTCCCCTGGTGCATTCACTACAGCTGCCCAATTTCCTTGCTTTTTAAAGTTTGATAGAAATATCTGTGGGCTATAGGTACATTCTTAAACCGCAAGGGTTTTTGCCTATTAGTGAATAAATAGGTGTAGATAAACCTAGTGCTTTTTTTTATGAACCCTCTCGTTTTGCTGCCTTTGGCAGCCATTTTGTTCTAACACCCACAACACTTTTCTCAAGGTATGAGTACCGGCACCTCATTTTTTACCCTCCCCCCCAAAAAAGCGCTGGATATAGCTATAGCTATAGCTATATTACACATATACAATCACACACTTATTTATTTATAAAAGCATTTATAAACTGCCCTCTCACAAAACAATGTAGGCAGTAGCATAAAAAAAAACCTTTAAAAGCAATACAGCGCGATCACTGAAATGACTGGCTCCAAAAAAAAAAAAATTAAACAGCTGCATAGACCTGGCTTCAAAAGTCTTCAAGAGATGCCTGAAAGTCAAAAGTGAGGATGCCTGCCGTATCTCTGCCGGAACAGGGTTCCACAGCATGGGACCAGCGACACTAAATACCCAATCTCTAGCAGAGGCCAGTCAGGCCTTTATAATACACGGAACAACTAGCAGCACTCCTCTGGGAGATCTCAGTGATCAGGTTAAGACAGAAGGGCTCAGGAGGTAGGGTTGCCAGGTTCAGTCCCTGAGACTGATCCTGTATCTTTAGGAGAAAAGAAAGTCAGCCAAGTGCAGGTGTTCTTGCAACCCTGTAATGGGAAAAACCACAAGGTGGGATTCTCCCTCCCCCCTGCACAACCTTTAAAGATACAAAAGACCTCTTGGAAGCTGGGCCTGGCAAGCAAGAGGTGTTTTGTATCTTTAAAAGTTGTGCAGGTGGAAGGGAGAATCCCACCTTGTGGTTTTTCCCATTACAGGGTAGCAAGAACACCTGCACTTGGCTGATTTTCTCTTCTCCTAAAGATACAGGATCAGTCTTGGGGATTGAAGCTGGCAACCCTATCAGGAGTTCCTTAAGGTATCCTGGACCCGTTGTTCACAGCTTTGTATATGAACATAAGAGCCTACTGATACGCACACACACACACACACATACACACAAACGCACACTTTCTCTTAAAAAAAATACTGTTTTCTACACATACAGTAGGGCCCCACTCATACAGCGGGTTACGTTCTGGACCCTCACTGTAAAGCGAAAACCGCTGTAAAGCGGAACGCATTGACTAACATTGACCAAAATGATGCCTGATGGCCAAAAAATGCCGTAAAAGCGGAACAAGCGCTGTAGGAGCGGGGCCTTTCTGCAATTGACAACCGCTGTATTAGCTGAACGCTGTAAAGTGAAGCGCTGTAAAGCGGGGCCCTACTGTGTGTCTCAATACTATGTTGTAGACATAGGAGGTACAAATACCTGCTACTGTTTCAGTATCCAGGCAAACAGAAAGCTTAGCATTAATGTAACTGAGCTGGCGGCCTCCATTTAGTTCAAGAAAGTGAGAAAAAATCCATTTGCCCTCTTAGGGATGCCTGGATGCATATTTCTACCTCTGACCACAAGGAGGTCATGGCATAGGCATGGCACAGCCATAACGTTGCTGCCTAGAGCACCATATTGGAGGGCAAAATGCTTCTACTAGAGCAGTGGTTGCCAACCTGGGGGCCGGGACCCCCAGGAGGGCCGCAAAGTAATCCAGAGGGGGCCGTGAACAGTAAAGAAATGAACGATTTATTAATTTTTTTTAAAAGTCTTCACTCCTTCTACACTGTCTGCTTTCCACTGGCGCTGCAGATAACACCTCCCCCTTGCTTCAAACGAGAGGGGAGGCCTTTTCTGAAGCACCAGAGCGTCTTTCAGGAGCACTAAGGGCAGGCATCTGCCTATAAAATACATGGCAGATGCCAAAGGAGGCTGAGGGTGGAGCTGCCAGGAAGAAGAGGGGATTGCTATCACTGATTCCAATCTCCTTGCACTGCCGCTACTGGCAACACCCTTGCTTAGAATGAGAGGAGAGGGCTTCTTGTGAAGAAAAAAGAAGCAAGCCTGCACAGAAAGGCTGCTTTCCCCTTCCTTCCTGGCAGCCAGCCTGCCTCCCTGGGGGGAGGGGGTCACAAAAAATTTTCAGGTTATAAAGGGGGTCCCGTGCTCATAAAGGTTGGGAACCACTGTCCTAGAGCATCAGACATAAGGCAGGCATACAACTGTGAATTTTAAGTGGTTTAACTGATCAATGGATCAGCTAACGCTTTAGTTGATTAATCAGGTTCCTGTTTAATCAGTGAGTGCCAACTTTAATTGGGGGTGGGGTGGTAAATTAAAGATATGCTTATTGATTTTCTGAAGCTATTTTGTTTCCACAGTATGTCTTGCTGTGTTACGGTGTAACGGAATGAAAACGAAACTATTAAAATGGCATTTCCATCTAACCCTGAGTGACAGCTTGAAGTTAAATAGACAACAGCTATAAGGCATCTGTAATGAGGCTTTGGTAGCATGTAACTAAATTCAACTTAATTAACAGGCTGGTGATTAATCAAGTAAAAATGCTTTAATTACTTGACAGCAATAAAAATAACTTTCCTAATAATGCTCCACCCTCCCTCTGTGCGCACATGTGCACATGCACCAGTAAACATGAAACGACGCAAGAAAAAAGCAACTGGCACGTAAAATGCTTACATAATCTCAAATGTCATGATTTCATGGTAGAGCTCCCCAGAGGAATTTCATGTTGGAATCCATGTTCCCAGCTGAGACAATCAGATTTCTGCTGGAAATTCAAATGCCTTTACATTTTCTACATTAGCCGTTTCTCGCCCCAGATGTGGTTTGTATGTGAGAGTTTTCTTCACAGCCACATTGTATCACGGGTTTTATACTTGTAAGCCTGCAGTGGCGTCACTAGCGGGAGTGCGGGGGGGTGCGGACCTCCGCCATGCGCCCTCCCACGCGCGTGCACACGCTCCAGGGTGGTGGTGGAAGGCCCGTCCCGGCTTCACCACCAGCGAGCGGGCACCTGCTTTCCGTCTCACCCACCCACCTCCGAGGAGGAGCTGGCTGCGCTGACCCGGAGCGCTTCTCGACTCCTTTGCTGGGCAATGGCAAGGGGGGGGCGCTCTGGGTGTCACCCCCCTCAGGGTGTCACCCAGGTGTGGTCTGCACCCTCCGCACCCCGTTAGTGACGCCCCTGTAAGCTTGCATGAACAGCATGCTCCTGCATGATGCCATGAAGACACAGGACATATCAACACACAGGCGATCAGCTAAACAGTTAAATTTATTTATTTATTTATTACATTTGTATACCGCCCCATAGCCGAAGCTCTCGGGACGGTTTACAACAACAAATAGTAGCAGATAGATTCCTTACTCACAGGTGAGCTTTAGAGGCAGCCCTAACCACAAATCCAAAATACATGCATCTAAAAACTATTAAAATGCATCAAAAGAGCTTTACTTGGTAGGGATACAGGACAGAGTCTTCTCTGTGGCAGCACCCCAGTTTTATACATATATTACTGACACTGGGGGAAAGCTGTAGCTCAGTTGTAGAGCATCTGCTTTGCAATGCAGAAGGTCCCAGGTTCAATCCCCAACATTTCCAGGTAGGAGGGGGAAAGACGCCCACATAAATCCTTGGAGAGCTGCTGCCAGTGTGTGTGGACAGAACCAAGCTAGATGGACCACTGGCCTGACCCGGTATAAGGCAGCTTCCTATTGCCTATTTTGATTTCAAGGTTTTAGTTTTAATTTTAACAGTTGTTACTTGATAGTGTTTTGTTTTGAGAGTTGTTGTTTTATGTAAACTGCTTTGGGGGCCCTTGTTAGAGCCGGGAAATGGTGTCATGGTGTTTTTAATAATATAAATAGATAAAGAAATAAATAGAAATAGTTGACTATCTCCTAGAAACCTCTTCCAGCTTCCTTCTTCAACTGCTGCTTATCCTGACCGCTCTCTTCAAGTTCCACGGTCGGAGGTAGGATGCTTCTGAATACCAGTTGCTGGAAAACACAGGAGGGGAGAAGTGCTCTTCTGCTCGGATCCTTCTTGCAGGCTTCATGTTGGGGCATTTGGTTGGCCCCTGGGAGGACAGGAGGCTGGACTGGATGGGCCACTGGCCTGATCCAGCAACCAGGTTCTTCTGATATTTTTACCAAGGGTCTAGAATTAGACAAATAGATGGAGGACAGGGCTATTGATGGTGATGTTCCACCTCCACCATCAGAGGCAGCATGCTTCCGAATCCCAGTTGCTTCCCAGAAGAGGCATCTGGCTGGCCACTGTGAGAACAGGATGCTGGACTAGATGGGCCACTGGCCTCATCCAGCACACTTTCCTTATACCCTATAATTGTAATTCGTGTTAACGGTTTTTAATGATGAATTTTAAACTGCTGGGACCCGCCCTGGGACCAGCTGGCGAAGGGTGGGTCATGTTGATGGTAGTGATGTTCTCCTGGCTGTTGGGGAGCCTGGGGCCAATGAGACAGCTACATAGGTCCTGTGTCTCATTCTCAGTCTAGGCAGAGTTGAAGCTGCCACAGAAAAGGGGATGGTACATAAGAGCACAGGAAGCCTCCTTACGCCAAGTCAGACCGTTGGGTCCACCTATGCCGGTATTGTTGACACTGGCTGGCAGCAAATCTCCAGGGTTTCCAGCAAGGGTCTCTCTCAGTCCTACCTGGGGAAACTGGGGATTGAATCTGGGAGCTTCTGCAGGGAAAGAATCGGCTCTACTGCTGAGCAGCAGGACTTCCCCTTATATAAATGAAGAAAATAGGAACATAGGAAAGAAGAGGTTGCGCCAAGTCAGACCATTGGTCCATCTTCGTCTACACTGGCTGGCAGCAGCTGTCCAGGGTTTGAGACAGGGGTCTCTCCAAGCCCTATCTGGAGCTGCTGGGGATTGAACCTGGGACCTTCTGCATGCAAAGCACAGGTGCTCCACCACTGGACTACTCCCCTCCCACTAGAACTGGGCCAGACGTCAACATGCACATGGGGGAACATTAGCAGCCCTCTGAGATCATATAGGAGGTGAACAGAGTCCAGCACCTCATTGTCTTTGGTTACCAGATATGCTGGGAGTGGTGCTGGGGGAGGTGCTCCGCAATCCCACTTCTCAACTGTTTTGAGCGCATGTGCTTCTGTCGGACTGACAGTAACGGAATTGTCCTGTGCTGGAAATGAAAACGGACTGCCTTCAAGTCGATCCTGACTTATGGCGACCCTACGAATAGGGTTTTCGTGGTAAGCGGTATTCAGAGGTGGTTTACCATTGCCTTCCTCTGAGGCTGAGAGGCAGTGACTGGCCCAAGGTCACCCAGTGAGCTTCATGGCTGTGTGAGGATTCGAACCCTGGTCTCCCAGGTCGTAGTCCAACACCTGAACCACTACACCACACTGGCTCTCGTTCCAATGCTAGGTGCTTATTAAAGCAATTAGTTGCAAACTATGGGAGACAAGAAGAATCCACATAGCTCGCGTCCCAACTTGGCACCTCTCATTAACCACACCCTGCATGTCTGCTGGCTCTCACCAACGCAAAGACATCTAGTGGCCAATGAATGCACTGCAAGGGATTATATTGCCGCCAGCTTGAGGTTCATTGGTGGGAAAGTTTCATGGAAATGTAGGAAGCTGACTCATGCTGAGTCAGGCCCCTGGTCCCTCTATCGCAGTACTGATTGGCAGCAGTTCTCCAAGACGTCAGACAGGAGTCCTTCCCAGCCCTACCAGGAGACACCAGGCAGTGAACCTGGGACCTTCTGCACAAAAGTGGATGCTCTACCACTGAGCTATGGTCCTTTCCGAAAGGGCATAATGGTAAACGACCAAAAAGAAAGAAAGAAAGAGGGGTTCAATCAAATAACATCCCAAACAGACCACCACACAGAAACAAATGGGTAGAAAGAGACATGCTAGCTTACAAAAATCTGATGGTTATACAGTGTTTCAAACTCAAATGTGTTGCACTGTTAATTGTCAAAACATTCAGGTCATAAGAAGAGCCCTGCTGGATCAGAACAAGCATCTTCAGGCACAGGGAATTAATTGTGTACTGTCTCCTTAAGTACAACTGAGAGGATCATCAGGGGACTGGAAACAAAGGCCTATGAGGAGAGACTGAAAGAACTGCAGAAGAGAAGCCTGCAGAAGAGAAGACTGAGGGGAGATAGGATAGCACTCTTCAAGTACATGAAAGGTTGTCACATAGAGGAGGGCCGGAATCTCTTCTCGATCGTCCCAGAGTGCAGGACACTGAATAATAGGCTCAAGTTGCAGGAAGCCAGATTTAGACTGGACATCAGGAAAAACTTCCTAACTGTTAGTGGTGGACTCTCTAACACTGGAGGCATTCAATAGGCTGCTGAAAAGCCACCTGCATCCTATGCTTTAATTTGGATTCCTGCATTGAGCAGGGGGTTGGACTTGATGGCCTTATAGGCCCCTTCCAACTCCACTATTCTATGCTTCTATGAGCTCAACATCCCAGATTCCTCTGTATGGTGAAGGACTCTGGCTGGGGTGTAGTCATCCAGGGTTGCAGAGGGTCGTAGACCCCTTACTTCTTTTGGAAGAAAGGTCCTAGCCAGGCCCCTATGTGTGAACCAATCATCATGAAAGGGGAGTATGTTAGCCACTGAGAAGAGTTCTTGTCCTTTCGTGCTGATTGGAACCAATCAGAGTGAAAGGAGGTGAGTCCGCCACTGAGAAGACTCTTCTTGGTAGCTAAGCCACAGGCTCCCCTTTCATGCTGCTTGGCTCCTGGGGACATCTGTTGTAATGGAGTGTGGACTCGGAGTTGACATGGAGAGCAAGGGAGATGAGGGAAAGTGGAAAAAGGGGCATGGTGTGACCGTATCATGAAGGGACCCTGCATTTCTGAATTTGCCACTACAGTACTGAGTCCGAAGGTCAACGGTAGAGCATCAGCCTTACATGCAGAAAGTCCCAGGTGTCATTCCTGGTGTCTCCAGAGAAAGCTGAGAAAAGCCCTCAAGAGCAGCTGCCAGTCAGTGTAGATATAGAGCTAGAGGACCAGTGGTGTGACTCAGTGTAAGGCAGATTGCTCTGGCCCTGTGGCCCTATGTCTCTTCTCTTGAGCTAGGACAGGGATGGGGAAACTGCATGGTCAGGGATCATGGGAGCTAGGGGCCAACAACATCTGGTAGGCCACAAGTGCTCCATCCTTGAACCAGGAGAAACCCTGCTCCTGGCCTCTATTGGGAGCCCTGCCAAGGAGCTGTATATAAACCTCTTTAATAAACATATTACATTACCAGCACTTGTGTGAAGCCTGAATCCATAAACAAGATTCAACAGGCAGTTGTAGGTTCATCTTCTCAGAAATCCACACCAGCTCTCCAGAGGGCAACATATGAAGGCAACAGGCCTCCCTTGCTGTTCCACCCCACTAAAATGGCTATTCCAAGGTAGGCTGCTTTTGAACATGGAAGCCGCATTTAACTATCATGTTAAAAGACCTCCCCACCATAAATCTGCCTGATAACTCTTTCAAAGCTACATAGAGTTACCAATGTACAATGTCCAAAACACTGCCATATCCAACAGCCCAACAGATATTTTCTTTAAATCCACAACATATAAGAGCAAAATTAGAATTAGAAGACACTCTGTTCAAGCTCCACAGCAGAGAATAATAACTCCAAGGTATCCATTCAAATAAACGATGAAAATGTCTTCAGTATTTACCTCTGAAAATGAAACTGGTCACGGCTTGTCATTTGTGCACTTCTTGATAGTATGATCAGCGTCCCTCCTGATTGCACAAATCTTATCTTAGATTATATCCAGTCTTTATTGAGCATTTGTTTTGATACAACAATGAGCATTCATCTTGATTTGCTTGTGTTGTGCTTATATGTTTTCCTGTTATCATTTAAATGCATTTCTCCATCCCTTTCCAAATTGCAAAAAAAGTGGTGTGTGTGGGTGTGTAGGTGGGTGTGCGTGCAGTTCTTTCTAGAGGTGGGGTAAAAAATGAGATGCCAATGTACCAGGCTCTTGGGTTCCAAGGAGGTACTTTATAAATGAATAATGCAAACTCAATTACAATTTTGTAAAAGCTTTACAGTTTAGAAAAAAATAGCAACCATACCCCAACAGAATATATCTTCAGAATATAATAATTCCCAAAGTTCCATGCATCCAGCAAGGCACCGGTGCAGGAGTTGCTTGCAGAAAAGTCCAGAATAGGAAGTTTGGGGGCTCCCATACACAAAACCTTAAAATAACAAGATAGATACAAATACAAAAAGCCACTAAAAGGAATTTACTCTTCCATTCGCTCCTACATGCATAAATTAAATTCCTATTACCTAATTCAAGGTGAAAAGAGCCTAATTCTTGCTCCATGGCATTAACAGCTCTTTTCCTCTCCAGCCCCATTCTCTCTCTTTCTGATCTAAAACTCACAAGTACAGCCCCTTTCTTTAAGGTTTTCCCACCCACTGAGGCAAACCAATACTCTAGAGGTGCCTTCCCTCTGCTCATGCACAGACACCATTGGATATACAACCCAATGTTCCAACCATTCCAAACACCCCAACAAGGTGCTGGTCAATTCCTCCATTTCCCATATTCACCCTCATCCCGAAACCAGCTCAGGCGCACAGGAACAATATCAGGAAATGGGCAAGAGGTTTCAGTTGGGCTGGCATCCTTCCATCTAGCTGTCCTTCAAGTTGTAAATCCTTTTGCTACCCAGTTAAGAGTGACAATGGAAGAGAAGGTCCTCAGATGTGTTTACATTTTGGTGATTAATTTGATTTAACGGTGTTCAGGCCGGCCAGTCCTTCACCCTCCATCCCCAACGAGGTATATAATCGATTTAGCATGCTTTCACTAATCCTGGCGTGAAGGAGTTGACTTATTTCAGTATTAAATAACAGGTGTTCATTACAATGCAGACACAACGCACAAAGAGCCAATGAATGCAAGAGGCTCTGGGCCCACTGCTGCCTCTATCATTTAATACATATAACAGTGCAGGCTATTTTAGGCTATTATTTGGCAGCATATAATCTTGTGCTAACAGGAAGAAGAAACACCACGAACAAATGGATGAAGTGCAACAGGAGTTTGGGACCAAGCTGGGACTTGACTCCTAAGTGGCAAGAGGCTTGTGGTCTCAGTTTGGTGGGGAGAAGAATAATTTGGGTTGCATTCTGGGAGAGAATGGCCTGACTGATGAAAGCCAGAGCTGAGGAATCTCGCTAACAGGCCCAGCGCCAGCAGTTGGCCAGGTTAGGAACTGGCCAAGGGCCTAAGGGACTTGGAAGGGCCCTTCATCAGCTCAACCCAGCTGCACCACCCTTTGCCGCCTTCCTTGCCGAGCTCTCAGATGCTCAGCAGCAGGAGTGCTGCTTCTGAACTGGAGCCAAGTTCAGCTCCCATCCACAGTGGCCACCCTATTATCGTCTAGGTAGGACTGTACCTACCTCTATGAAATCTGTTTCATAGCTCTTTGGGCCTATTGCATAGATCTATAGATTTTATAGATCTATGGGCCAGGGCACTGCATTTTGATTGTTTTAAGTTGGCAAATGGCTACCACGGACAGAAGTCAATTTAGCTCCCATTCCAAAGCACTGCAGCACATCCGCCACTGAGGTGTGTCTGGGTTCTGGTGGAGCGGGGGAGCATGGGTGGGACCCCATCATCAGCACCAGTCTAGCACCCCCTCAAGTCCAGCATGGACTCTGTTGGCTAAGATATCACACTCCTTCAAACTTCCTGCACAGCTCAACCGGCTAGAAAGCTGTGGGCATGTTGGTGGAGATGCCGTCACTTGCAGCTGTCAAGCAAGCAACCCCTCCTTGCAGGTAGAAAATTAGCACATTAGAGAGAAAGGAGCTTGCCCTTAACCAGCTGTGCCGACTCTTCTGTTTGCAGGAGAGGTTTTAATGTATTATTAACAACATTTCATAGAATCATGAAAGAGCCGGAAGGTGCTTTGGAGGTTGCTTAAGCCACCTCCCTGTTGAATGATCTGCACTGTCATGCAAGGATGCAACCTCAGTGGCCACGACAGAGAGTCATCCAGCCTCTGCTTATATGCCACCAGTGAAAAAGAACCCACCATCTCCCAAGGCCCTCTGGATTTGTATCTCATGGGAATATACATTCCCCCAACACACACATCCCTTTTTTCCTTGAAACAATCCTGTGAGGTAGGTGACTGGTCCAAGGCTACCCAGTAAGCTCTGTAGATCTATGGGGATTCGAACCTGATCTGTCAACCACTCAACTACTCTGATACTCTACCCTAATGCTCAACCATGCCAAGTTTTGACACCAGCCCTGAGCCAAGCAAGCATAGCGATTGGCCCAAAGTCATCCAGCAAGCTTCATGGGCTGAGTAAATATTTGAACCCGGGTCTCTCATGTTCTAGTCCAACACTCTAACCATGGCACCACACACTCCAATTGCTACACACAAACTGAAGCACAGCCATCCTTTGAAATTCACGCTTCTCTGAATTTTGCACTGCAATCTCTGATCAATGTAACGTGTGCAGAAATATATATATATTAGTGGAAAAGGCATACAAAAAGGCATTACATTGCTTTTCAAAGATGGGTGTGTTAGGCAGAATTGCATAGGAAAATATTAGGAGAAATCCACACCGAAATGCTGATGGTTTTTTTACGTGAACGTCTGACTTTTTACAACAAAAGTTGCAAACCGATGTAGAAATTGAAATGTCCAGTCTAGCTGAGCTTTTGCCTCCCACAAACTGCTCCTTTGGAGCAAGGCTGCTTTCCCCGCTGTTATTGGTGACTGCACTTTCGTGCCTGTGAGCTGAGGCTTGCAGGAGTGTCCCACACAGGAGGGGCACCCTTTGAAGTGATCATCCAGATAAGCCCAAAGTGACAGTGACCTTAAAATTCCGGCTCCTTCGAAAGGCTCCCACTTTCTCAAGCTTTCCAGTCTCTGATGAAACATCGTGCGAGACCTGAGCAAGCTTGCTCCAGCCTCTCGTCGCTGCCGACAAACAATTTTTAAAGAAGAGACCTAACTAGCAACTACCGGTTTTGCCTGAGAACTACAAGCGTCCCTCCCTGTCATGAAATGAGCAGGCCTTTGTACTTTACCCAAAAGCAGGTGAGGAATTAATTGTCAGAGCATCCTTTCACAAAAGTGGATAGGGCAGCCACTTGCAATCCCCTTTTGTCTGCAAAATGAAATGTGGCCATTGCAGCAACTTTTCAGGAGGGCAGGAAAATTGTTCTTTGTTGCTGTTGTTATTTCTTTTTTACAGTGAAGCAATTTAACAAGCAGGCAAAAAGTTGGCATGCAAAATTAAAATTGTGCATCACACAAGTTTCCCCAGGCCTAAGAACTAGGCAAACTAGATTTGAAAATACCCCAGGCAGGGAAGCCTCAGCTGTGGACTCCTGTGGACCAATAAATGCTGACAGTGTCCTTGTGGGAATTCACATCTCAGGGCCGATGCACATGATATTCTTTTTACACCCAGCAAAGTCTTGAGCCAAGGGTCGCCAGCCTTTGGGGGCTCATGCAGGGCATTTTTTTTAATATATAAAGTGTGCCTACAGGAAAGCAGGTAACACCTCCAGGCAACTCATTCCCTGTCTTTGCTTTGCAGGAGCCACTCCCCGGTCCGCAGCCAAGCAGGCCACAAGCACCTGGACACCAACACCAGTAAGGCCCAGGTCACCCCAGGTGTGCCCCCCTTAGAATCATAGGATCATAGTAGAGTTGGAAGGGGCCTATAAGGCCATCAAGTCCAACCCCCTGCTCAATGCAGGAATCCAAATCAAAGCATTCCTGACAGGTGGCTGTCTAGCTGCCTCTTGAAGGCCTCCAGTGTCAGAGAGCCCAGTACCTCTCTAGGTAATTGGTTCCATTGTCGTATGGTTCTAACAGTTAGGAAGTTTTTCCTGATGTCCTTAGCCAGGGCTAGGCCAGAGAACCCAATGGGGGGGCAGAAAGGCACCTGGGAATGGCCAACATAGCCCATGGAGACACAAAAGGGGGTTGGATGGGGGAATGAGCTACCACCCCACCCATAGTGGCTGCCGCCATCTAGTTGATGGCAGAGATGCGTGCACGTAGCACGCACGCCCATGCCGGGGCTCCGGGCAAGCTGATGCCCAAGGGCCCCAGCATGCCTGGAGCCGGTCCTGGCATAAAGAGTACCTTCTCTGTATAGGATTGGTACTTGCTTCTGAGTAAACATGCATAGGATTGCACTACAAGATCACAGCAGGATCTTGGTACGCATAAATGTGTACATGCAGGGTTTTTTTTAATTAGTTGCAAAAATGGCATATTATACATTTTATCTTTCAAATAAATTTTGAACAGAAGTTTTTAAAAGTGTACATGCTGCAGTGTTATACTTTTCTTATTAAGGAGTCAAACAAGTTTAAATTTTACTGGACTGTTAAAGAAGGCAGTTTATTTGTCTTATTCATAGCCTGTTTGGAAAACCTTCCCAATGTGAAGCTTTTCTGGGAGTAAAGCTGTGGTGCTCATTCCACATACCTGGCAGCTAACCCCATTGAATTCAGTAGGACTTACTTTTGAGTAGACATGGTTAGGATTGTTTTTTTTAAGCAGTTAGGCAGGGCTTGCTTAGTTGTCACTGATTCCCTTACGAGGAAAGGTTGCAGCATTTGGGGTTTTTAGTTTAGAGAAACGGCGGGTCAGAGGAGACATGATAGAAGTGTATAAAATTATGCATGGCATTGAGAAAGCGGATAGAGAAAAGTTCTTCTCCCTCTCTCATAATACTAGAACTCGTGGACATTCAAAGAAGCTGAATGTTGGAAGATTCAGGACAGACAAAAGGAAGTACTTCTTTACTCAGCGCATAGTTAAACTATGGAATTTGCTCCCACAAGATGCAGTAATGGCCACCAGCTTGGATGGCTTTAAAAGAAGATTAGACAAGTTCATGGAGGACAGGGCTATCAATGGCTACTAGCCGTGATGGCTGTGCTGTGCCACCCTAGTCAGAGGCAGCATGCTTCTGAAAACCAGTTGCCGGAAGCCTCAGGAGGGGAGAGTGTTCTTGCACTCGGGTCCTGCTTGCGGGTTTCCCCAGGCACCTGGTTGGCCACTGTGAGAACAGGATGCTGGACTAGATGGGCCACTGGCCTGATCCAGCAGGCTCTTCTTATGTTCTTATGTTCTTAAGACCCCCAAAAGGAGCATCCCAGAGGCGTGGCAGAGGCATCAACAAAGATGGTGGCAGAGGCTTCATCCCCGTAGGGAAACCACGGCCGCCATCTTGGTTAATGGCAATAGTAAAAGACAGGAGACAGGTAGGTGGGGGTGGGGTGGGCTGCACTCGAGCTCAAACACGAATGTGAACGTGCACGCGCACACACGCCGGGGCTCAGGGCAAGCTGATGCCCAAGGGTCCCGGCATTCCTGGAGCCGGCCCTGGCTCCCATCTAGTATCTCCACAACACTAGGAGATTTTTCTTCCTATAATGGCCTTCTGGTGACTGGCCTGGCCTGGCACGTAAACCCTTCTTGCCAGAAGCAAGCAGGCTAGATTAAATGTTCCTTACCCAGGCTCTCTAAGCAGATAAGAAGGAATGATCCCATCACTTCAGCTGGACCTGGAAACACCCTCATTTTGCTAAGATTGCTATCTTAATTTCCAATCAGAGATTTTTTTTGTTTGAGTGGTGTGCTCCAAACAAGTGTGGTTAATGCTTACTGTATCATGCTTAATGACATCACTAGGTCCTGCCCTTATGATATCATTAGGACACCCCCCTATGGCATCACCAGGCACGCCCCAATGACATCACTAGGATCCAAAATCTCAGGGTTTGGGATGCTTCTGACCTGGAAACCCTACCATGGCACCAGGCTTCCAGTGAGAATCCAGCATCAGACATAGCTCCTTGATGGCCTCCCTGTCCAGCCGGAAGAAGTGGCAGCATTGCAAGTTAGGGAGGGTGAGGGCCTGGAGACAGGCAGCAATGCTGTAACACCTCTGCACACTACAACCTCCTGTTGGTCAAGGAGGTAGACCACTAGGATGGGCAAATAAAGGTCAAACAGGTACAGCTGGGGTGGCAGAGGCATCATGTACAGGTGAGGGAAGAGGTCTGCACCCCTGGTGACCTGCACTCTGGATGGAGTAGCATGGAGAGTAATCAGTGGTCATAAGCCCTGACCCTAGCCAGGTGGTCAGTTGCCGGCCACCATGACACAGGCTGGTGCCCAGGTCGTCAGGCACTGCCGGGGTGCACGCACACTTGAAGATGCTGTCCCTAGGCACTGCTCAAGCCCCCGCTCCCCTGTGCATCGCATCCTTGCCTGTCAGGCCAGACATACGGTGAGGGAGGTGAGCTCATCTCCTGAGAGGGTCCACTGGTGGTCTTGGAGGGCAGGCAGTAGGGAGTAGGAAAAAGGCCTCCTGCACCAGCTGGTCACTGCAAATGCAGCCACCCAGGCGGGGGTGGCACAACTGGTTTCCCACTGCCACAACCAGGATCAGTGGTCTCAGCAGGGCGGCCCGGATACTCAAGTCCTGCCGTAAGCACTGGAACGACACCTATGGTAACATCTGCTGGTGTGAGAGCCAGTGTGCCCGCCCGGGACGCCACGTCTTGAGCTCCGTCCTGAGATGAGTAGGTCCTGGGGCCAATGCTGCCAAAGGAAGCCGTCTGTGGTGAACCACCATGGATTCCCTGACAGGTGAGGGTGGCCATGTGTGGGTGAGTGGCAGTTGGAGGGCGCCCGTAAATGCCGTGTTGCGCATGGCTGGCCAACAGGGAGGGTTCACCGTCACACTAACAGGCCATTCTCTCCCTCCCCCTCTTGCAGCTCCCTTCCAACCTGTCCTCCGTGCCCGTGGGGCCACCTCTTCAGTTCGCATGGAGCACAGACGGTGAGCAGCCCCCGCCAGAAGCTAGCCGTTCCGCCTCGGGACCGTTGGAGGGTTGTATGGGCTTGGCAGCGCATCCGAGAGACATGTGCCTCCCGTGGATGGTGTGCTGTTGCTGTTCTCCGTCTCTCGCTCCTCCTCCTCCTCCCCATGCAGGCTCCCTGGTGCTGCAAGGCCCATCCGTGACGGTGGAGTTGACGCTGGATATGCCTCAGGACCGCCTGCTGGGGGCCCTTAGCATCGTGCTGCCCCCGCTCCCGTGCCCACCTTTGCAGCTGGCCCAGAGCATCCTGTGTTGCACTCCATCCTGGCGGAGTCACCTTCTGTGAGCCCTGTGGCTTGGGATGTGGCAGGGGAGTTGGTGGAGGAGATCTTCAACCTTGTTCTGCTCACCCCAGCTGATCCCCTGCCCCTCCCTAATGCCCCACCTGGGCAGCTCGTTCTCCCAGTACCACCCCTCTCTATTGCCTCCGCCAGGACAGCAGGGGGTGTGGGCAAAGCACCAGTGAGACTACTAGCAGCTGGGGGGGAGGAGACGACACCTCAACTAGGTCTGGTGCCAGCAACACAGATCCTGCAGCCTGCTGTCCCCAACGCCCCCCTCCCCATGAAACCCAGGATCTTGGGGTTGGGCAAAAAGGGGGAGGACATCCTTCCATGTGCCAGAGGTCCTTGATCCATGCAGTAGCTTCGTTGGATGGTGGCTGGGCTGTGGGCTTGGGGTGACGCTGGGTGACATGAAGCCGGGTGCTACGAAGCTGGGCATCTCTGGCAGGACGCTGCCACTGCCTCGGCTGTGGTGGCGCACACCCTCCACAATGGCCTTGGGGAGGTGGCAACGCGTCTGTGGGGGCATTGTCTGTGCAGGGTCTTCAGGCACCGTGGATGGAGGCCTTCCGCTGGAGTGTCCTCCAGATTTGCCAGGACACAGCCGAGATGGCAGCAGAAATGTGTGTGGTGGGCCCCCTCCTCTATGCCTTGATCAAGAGGTGAAGGGTGATGGGGCTGGCCATGGTCATGGTGCCCGGACCAGAGGGGGACGCGGGAGAATGGGGCTTGGGTGGGTGGTTACAGTTGCACTAAGGAGGAGGATGCAGTGGGGGGGGCTGGCTTCCTGTCTTCGGGGCCACCCCTGCCACAGACCCCCCTGAGAGCATGCTCCTGTGTTTTGGAGGGTGGGCTGCATTATGTTTCCTGCCCGCCCACTGTGTCTGCTGGGGCTGTAGCCGTATGTCTCTTGGACCTTGCTTTTAATTAACTGTCCTTTTGCATATCTCAGTGTGTGTGCTGACTGTTCTTGGGACGGGTGGGGGGATTGATGCGCGTGTTTGGGGCGTGTGTGGGTTGTGTGATGCGGGTGCCCTGTGTGTCTCAGGCTGTGCTTGCGGTCTCCCCTTGTGTTTGTTTGGCTGGTCACGCTGTGTCACGCTGCCTGTGTGTGTGGCTGTGTGGTTAGCAGCGCGTGTGGTGGGTGGGCTTGTGGTGGGTGTCATGAGTGTTGCGCTGACTGGCTGCCAGGGTGGCTATTGCTATGGTCTATGGCACACTTGTGCTGGCGCTTCCGAGTGCCGCTTCTCACAGGCTATCTGCAGGCAGCCTCTGTATTTGTCCACAGCCGATAAGGGCACTTGGGGACACTCCCCTGCACTCAACCAGAGGTGGCCAGCTGTCAGCTGTGCCATCCCTCTCAGTTTTTTTGCTGCCTTTCATCTCTCATTGCCAGCTGTCCTGCCCAGAACGAGACTCACGAGACGGAGACGAGGATGGAGTCAGTTCCTGTTTTATTAAAGTAACATCGAAGGCAATACATTTCATAAGCACACTATGCTAGCTCACTGCAATCCCTAACTAGGCTACCTAAGTAAACTCTGCAGCATGTGAAGGAAGTTGAGTCAGCACCCCAGTCAGGAGGGAGCAGGCTTAACTAGGGAAGGTCTTCACCTGTAATCTCTGACTCCTTCAAAGACTCTCCCTCTGACCGAAGCGCTTCTCCCGGCGTCTGGCGCGGAGCAAAAGGGGGCATGCCTCCACTGGCTCATCTGACTGCACAGTCTCGAAAGGTGTCAGCTCGGCTTCAGGAGGTGGGGAAGCGCTTGATGTGCCTTATACGGCACGGGACCACGATACCTGTCGGAACGCCTCTCCCAATATGTACCGGCCCGTACACTACGGTCTACTACGAAGGCCCTCCTCCGGGTCCCGACCCACAGGGAGGCCCGGAGAGTGGTGACAAGATCTAGGGCCTTCTCAGTGGTGGCCCCCGAACTATGGAATAGTCTCCCCGAGGAGGTGCGCTTGGCGCCGACATTATCATCTTTTCGGCGCCAAGTTAAAACCTTCCTCTTCTCTGAGGCATTTTAATTTAAGTTAACTTAATTTTAAATTGTTATATCTGATCTTAGATTGTATAGTTTTTTATATACTTTGTTCTATTAGATTGTGTAATTTTATTGTTTTTTTGATGTTCACCGCCCAGAGAGCTATTGCTAGTCGGGCGGTATATAAGTTTAATTAATAAATAAATAAATAAATAAGGGGGGAGCTCGGGGAGGTGGAGTTGGCGCATGCGCCAAGACATCCCCCAATGGTTCTATGGGGGCATCTGGAAGCTCACTGCGGCCTTCTTCGGCGGGAGAACTGTCCGTGGGAACTGGCACAGTGTCAAACACCCCCCCTCCCGCCTCATCCTCGAAAGTCTCAACACCCTCTGATTCTTCCCCTTGCCCTAGGGGCCGGTACTGACGCTCATCCAGCCCCCCTCCTTGATCCTCCTGAGAGACCTGGGGCTCAATACTTGCTCTGCCAGCCCAACCGGAGTTTTCCCTTCCCAAGGGCTCCTGAATGGAGTTAGGATGTGGCGTAATTAACGCCAGCAGCACTTACACCGGATTCCTCCATATAGGATTGCTCTGTAGATAAAGCTGGTCTCATGCGGCAAAAGCTATTCTTATGTTCTTTTTTTTAAAAAAAAGAAGATTCCAGTATTATCTCAGAATTCCTGCAGCTGAACCTTTCAGAAAAAGAACACCCAGCCCACCACAAAATCTTGGATTTGGCAGCATTTCTTAGCTGAAAGGAAGCTGGACTTTATGAGAAAGGTTGTTTATATTTTAACAGTAGCAGTCACAGACCCCCAATCATTTAAAAAATAATAATAATCCAAAGTCCTTTGTGCTAGACAAGGACATGCAATAAAAGAGTGAATAACATGCAATAAACACGGGCAGCAGATATTATCACTTGCAGTTATGCAATGCTATATATTTCAGAAGCCAAAGAGAGAGAAAAAAAATCTGCAATCTGTTTGAGTCAATAAATACTCTTTGGCTTCCTCATCCATTTCTTTTCAGCCTCGGGTTTAGTTATGGAATGTTCAGGCCAGAGGGGGTTTCTTGCTGGAATTTAACCTGTTATGGTCTTATATCCACAAAATGTTGGTGTGGGTGAGTGAATTCCCATCCCCAAAGTCAGAGATCGATGACCCGGCACTGCTCAGTTGCTAGATTTCTCCTTTCTCCGGCAAAGTGAATACCTTGTCCAAATGCCTGGAGTCCGTAAGTGGATGGATGGGAAGAACAGGCTGAAGCTAAACCCCGACAAGACCGAGGTGTTGCTTGTGGGTGATAGGAGAAGGTTGGGAGATTTAGACTTGGTGCTTAATGGGGTGAGATTACCCCTGAAGGACCAAGTCCGCAGCCTAGGGGTCATTCTTGACTCCCAGCTGTCCATGGAGGCTCAGGTTTCGGCAGTGAGCCGGGCAGCTTGGTATCAATTACATCTGATACAGAGGCTGCGATCCTACCTTCCTGTACATCTGCTCCCACGAGTGATACATGCCCTGGTCTCCTCTCGCTTAGACTACTGTAATGCGCTCTACGTGGGGTTACCCTTGAAAACGGTCCGGAAATTGCAGCTGGTACAGAATGCGGCGGCACGCTTGATAAAGCAGAGCCATCGCCGGGATCATATCACCCCAGTGTTGGTAGACCTACACTGGTTACCAGTTGTTTACCGGGCCCAGTTCAAGGTGTTGGTATTGACCTTTAAAACCCTATACGGTTTCGGCCCAGTTTATCTGAAGGAACGCCTCCAGTATCCAGTATTATGCCGCCAAACAAGATCAGCCTCACAAGACCTTCTCTCGGTCCCACCGGTTAAAACAGCTAGGCTGGTGCGGACCAGAGAGAGGGCATTTTCAATCGTGGCCCCCACCCTCTGGAACTTGCTTCCTTTTGAAGGTCAGCAAGGAGGGTGCCTGTCTAATCTCAATTGGGAGGGAGTTCCACAGGCTTGGGCCAGCAATACTGAAAGCATGCCTTCTAATTTTTACGAGACGTGCATCTGAGCCTTGTGGGACCACAGAGACTCCCCCAAAGCTCTTAGACTGTGTAGGCAAAAAGTGTCTTTCCTTCAGGTAACCACAGAGATCCAGCAATTGGGAGCCAGGAGCAAGATACTGGCCTGGGAAGCACATGCTTACCCACCCTGGCATTTCAAATATTTTCAAATATTTATCACCTGCCCTTCCATCTATACAGTTTGCGGGATGGTGGTGGCACAGAACACAAAATAAAAGCCAGCCAAATCATAACATAAGCACAATCCGTTCTAAACCACACCGTCGAACAAACAGGGCACCTAAAAACAACAGCAGGTTAAACCATCATCAGGTTACATTTTCCACTGTTTATATCTGGTGTGGTTTTTCTCCTTTTTAAGTGGAGGCATGCCGTTGCGTTCATCTTGGAGGATTTTTTGAACTGAACAGCAGTACCAAAATAAACAGACGTGCCCATGGCACTTTAGAGAGTTCAAAGCATTTTAAGCAGATTACCTCAGGAATCCTCACAACAACCGTGACAGGTAGGCCAGCATCATTGTCTCCCTGTTGCTGAAGTTGGGCTGACCCTGCGAGGTAGCAGCTTACCTAATGGGAGTCAGAAACCATTCTCAGAGTGGTTTAACAACAGTCAATCCCTCTTCCCAGGGAATTCTGGGAAATGTAGCTCTGTACGGGGAACGAGGGTCTCCTAAGAATTCTCAGCAGCCTTCACAAAATACAGTTTCCAAGATTCGTTGGGGAAAGCCAAGTGGTATAAGGTTTTGGACTCCAGATGTTTTGGGAATACAACTCACATCAGACCTCGTCAGCATGGCCTTTGAATATTAGGCAGGCGCCATCTCTGCTATCTTTTTGTCGACTTTTGAAGACTTTCCTCTTCCAACAAGCCTTTTAAGTTGAGACCTATCACAGTCAGCATCTGTGTCAGAATTGTTTAATATGTTTTAAATGTTTTTAATGCTGTTTTGTTTTAATGTATTTTAAGATCTGTTTTTATGATGTTTTAAAGTGTTTTAGTGCTTTGTTTGCCGCCCTGGGCTCCTGCTGGGAGGAAGGGCGGGATACAAAATGAATGAATGAATGAATGAATGAATGAATGAATGAATGATGATGCTGGTGCTGTTGCTGGGTGGGACAGATGGACGTGGTAAACCAAAGCATTTGGAGGGCACCAGGTTGGCAAAGGGGGGCTTAGACCTTACATTCATCAACTTTGTGCTAGTTCAGTTTACATTTGTATGCCCTTGTACACTTTCCATTTTTATAGAAAAAACATGAACAGAATTTGTATATCACTTAATTGCAAATAAACCTCTGAAGTGGTTTAGAAAAAGGTTGGGTTTCCAATGTTGATGGAGAAGATCCAGTCCCTAAAACTCCAGAATTGACTACCTACACTGAGAAGCTCCAAAAGACCTCATCACTGAGATAAACAGATAAGACTTGCTCAGTAAGTTGGACCAGAAGGCAAACCATCATCATCATTTTAAAGAACCACACACAAAAATCCCCTCTGGATTGCTGTGTGTTTTTAAGTGTCATGACTTTAAATCTAATTGCGTGACTTTTGAACTCTTACAGTTAAGAGCCTACTGTTTACAATGGAATTTTTCAAAAAAGAAAGTAACAACAGTGAACAACCTCTCTGAAGAAAAAGCGGGATTTCAGGAAGTTTCCACTGTTTGGCAGTCTGCAAATGAATGGAATGAGAAAAATCTGGAATAAAATATCGTACATCAGCTTCAGTGACCCTTAAGCAGTGGAGAATCACAGTGCACTGACATCACTGGGGGATTGATGAATGGATCAGTGGGTAGATTAAACTTAACAGACAGACAAAATTGACCATATTGTTTATTTATTTATTATTATTTATTTATTATTTGATTTATATCCCGCCCTTCCTCCCAGCAGGAGCCCAGGGCGGCAAACAGAACTGCTAAAAACACTTTAAAACATCATAAATACAGACCTTAAAATACATTAAAACAAAACAACGTTAAAAACATTTTTTTAAAAAAAGCTTTAAAAACATCTTTTAAAAAAGGGTTAAAAACATTGTTTTAAAAACAGCATATTAACAAGCAATTATAACACAGACACAGACTGGGATAGGTCTCAACTTAAAAGGCTTGCTGAAAGAGGAAAGTCTTCAAAAGGTGCCGAAACAATAGCAGAGATGGCGCCTGCCTAATATTTAAGGGGAGGGAATTCCACAGGGAAGGTGCTGCCACACTAAAGGTCCGTGTCCTATATTGTGCAGAACGGACCTCCTGATAAGATGGTATCTGCCCTCACCTGCAGAGCGCAGTGATTGACTGGGTATGTGAGGGATAAGACTGTATTTCAGTGGTTCCGGTCCTTCCTCTCTGGTAGGTACCAAAGAGTAGCACTGGAGGAGGAGGTTTCAGATCCGTGGCCTCTCACTTGTGGGGTGCCACAGGGTTCTATCCTCTCCCCGATGCTATTCAACATCTATGTAAAGCCGCTGGGAGCAATCATCAGGAGATTTTGGCTGCAGTGCCATCAATATGCAGATGACACGCAGCTCTATCTCTCATTTAAATCTTCACCGAGGTTGGCTGCAGAAACCATGTCCAAGTGCCTGGACTCGGTGAGTGACTGGATGGGAAGGAACAAGCTGAAGCTGAATCCTGACAAAACCGAGGTACTGTTTGTGGGAGACAAGGGAAGGCTGGGGGATGTGGACCTGGTGTTCAATGGGGTACAATTGCCCCTAAAGGACCAGGTCCGCAGCCTGGGGGTCATTCTTGACTCCCAGCTGTCCATGGAGGCTCAAGTCTCGTCTGTGAGCAGGGCAGCGCTGTATCAACTGCATCTGATACGGAGGCTGCGCCCCTACCTTCCCAACCATTTGGTACATGCCCTGGTCACCTCTCGCCTAGACTACTGTAATGCGCTCTACGTGGGGTTACCCTTGAAAACGGTCCGGAAATTGCAACTGGTACAGAATGCGGCAGCTCGTATGATCAAGGGTAGCCGCCGACAAGATTATATTACTCCAGTTTTGAAGGAGTTACATTGGTTACCAGTTGTTTACCGGGCCCAGTTCAAGGTGTTGGTTTTGACCTTTAAAACCCTATACGGTTTGGGCCCAGTTTATCTGAAGGAGCGCCTCCAGCACCGTCAGGGATGCCGCTCGACAAGATCAGCCTCTCAAGACCTTCTCTCGATCCCACCGGTTAAATCAGCTAGGCTGGTGAGGACCAGAGAGAGGGCTTTCTCAATATTAGCCCCCACCCTATGGAACTCCCTCCCAAATGATCTCCGCCATGCCCCCTCTATGATGAGCTTCCGCCGGACTTTAAAGGCCTGGCTCTTCAGGCAGGCTTTTGGGATGGGCTGAAACTTTTACTGTATGTTTTAATATTTTAATGTTTATGGTATGCTTAATGTCTAATGTATTATTCTGTTTTGTACGTCGCCCAGAGTGGCTGGGTAACCAGCCAGATGGGCGACTCATAAATCCAAGAATGAATAAATAAATAAGACGGTCTTTCAGGTATTCTGGTCCCAGGCTGTATAGGGCTGTGTACACCAAAATCAGAACCTTGAACTTGGCCCGGTAGCTAATGGGCAGCCGATGCAAATCTTTCAGCAGTAGGGTGACATGCTGGCAATACCCTGCCCCAGTGAGCAGCCTCGCAGCGGCATTTTGCACCAGCTGCAGCTTCCGGACCAACCTGAAGGGCAGCCCCACATAGAGTGCATTACAGTAATCCAGCCTGGAGGCTACCAATGCGTGGACAACAGTGGTCAGGCTATCCCGGTCCAGAAACGGCCGCAGCTGTCTCACCAGCCGCAGCTGTTATTATTGTGTCTGTTGTTGTGCTGCTGCTGCTGAAGATGATGACGTTAGATCCGCAACAAAATGTTGCTGTGGCAACATTTGGCCTTCCTCTTTTTCTACTCCCTTCTGTTTTTCCCACCATTATTGTCTGTTCTAATGAATGTTCAATGTTTTGGGTAGTTCCCGCTCCCCCAGTCCTCTATAGGATTTTGTTTTTTAATGTATATCTGCAAACTTTTGGGTTTCCCAAGCCTGGTGGTCCCTCCTCCTCTGAGTAGGTGGTGCTGTCCTTCCTACTACAGCTGCTGCTGCTGCTGCTACTACTTTGTTGCTGGTAGTTGACTAAGACGTATGATGACCCTATGAATCAGCAACTTCCAATAACATATTTTATAAAGGTGTTTTAATATATTTTAAAGTCTGTTTTTCAGACTTTTAGAGTGTTTTGAGTGTTTTTCTTTGCCGCCCTGGGCTCCTTCACGGAGGAAGGGTGGGATATAAATGTAATAAATAAATAAATAAACCACCCTGTTCAGATCTTGTAAGTTCAGGTCTGTGGCTTCCTTTATGGAGTCAATCCATCTCTTGTTTGGCCTTCCTCTTTTTCTACTCCCTTCTGTTTTTCCCACCATTATTGTCTGTTCTAATGAATCATGTCTTCTCTTTGTGTGTCCAAAGTTCGATAACCTCAGTTTCGTTTTAGCTACTAGTGATAGAATTTCATTTGTTTTAACACCCAATTGTTTGTCTTTTCCACAGTCCATTATATGCACAGAGCCACATTTCAAATGAGTTGATTTTTCTCTTACCCGCTTTTTTCACTACTACTACTACTACTATTATCCATCCCAGACTAACCTATCATTTTTGCTTCAAGGCAGCAATTGAAAATTTATCTTTTTAAGAAGGCTTTCCCTGAAAGAGTAACTCAAATATGTTATGCTGTATACAGTACATAATTTTGTAATGTGATGCTTTTAAGATCATTTTTTTAAGATTGTTATGTATATTTCATGTTTATCATATATGTTGTTGTTGATATTTCTGTTGTACAATGCTTTAGAAACATTGGGGGAGAAGCGATTCATAACTCCACAAATAAATAAATATTTCTATCATCATCATCATCATCATCATCTCTATTTAAATTGTTTTATTCTTCCATCTGTTATTAATGTGTATAGTTGCCTCACTGGTAACATGTGAGTAGAACTCCAGTGGGGGGTATGTTGTTATTATTATTATTATTATTTATTAAATTTATAACCCCCTCTTCCTTCCAGAAGGAGCCCAGGGGGGCAAAATACTCCCCCAAAAAACTTTTAAAAATCTATAACCACTTCATAAAAAAATAATCTTACAAAACATCATACAAGCAAAACATCTTAAAATCATCTTAAAAACAAAACAACTTTTTTTAAAAAAATTAAAAACATTTTAAAAACAATTCCAACAAAGGTTTCTACTTAAAAGGCTTGTTGAAAGGTCTTCAGTAGGCGCCAGAAAGACAACAGGGATGGCGCCTTTCTAATATCTGAAATGGACTGCCTTCAAGTCGATCACAACACTAAAGGCCCCTTACGTAAGGGGGAACATTTAGGGTGGAGATCAGGAGGCAGCGTAAGGGTCAGGGCAGGCCCCAGGCTGCAGTGTGCCCTTGGGCAACAGACTGCAGGGGCCCTCGGGGGGGGCAGTGACCACTGGTGCTGCCGGGGGCTTAAATAGGCTTGGCCATGTCATGAATTAGCATGCTGCTCCTGCACACCTGCCATCACCCAAAATGACAAGCGGTGTGTTGATGCCCCTGCTGTCATTCTGGGTGATGGCAAGTATTGGCACACAGCACACTGATGTGATGACATGGTGCCACAGGAAGTTGTGTGGTGTGCATGCTCTGTGATCCAATGCTAGCACAGATGGCAGAGTGGGAGCTACATCTGCCCAGTCCCAGCATCAGGGCCCCCTGTCAGTGCCAGGGGCCCTCGGCCAGTGCCCAACCTGGCCACCTGCTGGTGCCAGGCCTGGCAAAGGGTTTAGCCAGACTTTACCCCTTCATGTACACATACCAGTTGATTCTAAGTTCTCTTCTGTAGAAATGATTTCTCATAATGTTTAAAAAGAGCATTGGGGCTCTATGGGTCAGTGTGCATGTGTCTGTGCACAAAACATTGTTGCTGGTGCCTCAGACATCAGCACCTTGAATTTGTACCAGGGTCTGACGGGATGCCAAGTTCTCTTTGGACAGAGCTTGGAAAAGTTACTTTTTTGAACTACAACTCCCATCAGCCCAATCCAGTGGCCATGCTGGTTGGGGCTGATGGGAGTTGTAGTTCAAAAAAGTAACTTTTCCAAGCTCTGTCTTTGGACCAGGGTAATACAGCCCAAGTGGTCAGTGCAAAATAAGTGTAGCTGCCCCACAATGCTGTCCAGAGGTTCCAAAGAGGACCTGGAAAGTGGCCACCATTTCTTAAAGTATGGGCAATGGAGATCTCCTTGAAGAACATTAACAGTAAACCAAAATCATTTCATGCAACTTGAGGTTAGAGCAGCAATGGGAAACCTATAGCCACCCAAATGTTGTTGGATTACAACTCCCATCAATTCCAGCCATTGAGCCATGCTGGCAGGGGCTGATGGGAGTTGGAGTCCAGCAACATCTAGAGGGCTACAGGGTCCCACCCCCAAGTTGGAGTAATGGACTGTGGAGGTTCCAATTTCACTGGGTGACTTTGGGTCAGTCACTATCTCTCCACCCAACCTATCTCACAGGTAGGGACAGGTGAGAAACATATTCAATTCACACTTCAAGCCGAATCTATCAAATTCACTCTTTCCAAAATAATATGAGAAGCGAAACACAGCCATCCTTCGAAATCTGCACTTATCCAAATTTTGCAGTGCAGATGTCACGCAACCAATGTTTACAAAAAGGCACATGTTAGGGGAAAGTGTGCATTAAAATGAATATGTGAGTGAAAAAAACATACAGAAAGTCATTATAGGATGAGAAATTGTACACTAATGTGTACATTAGTCGAAACTGCCTGCAAAAGTGTGTTTATTAGGAGAAATTTGCACTAAAATGCCAGAAAACTTTCGCGAGGATTTTGAAGAAAAAGAAATGGCTGCAGAAATGTGGAGAACTTCATTTGAGATTGGAAAAATAAGAAACAGAGAGAACTGAAGCTGATGTTATGATGAAAAAGGGAGCATATGTACAAGGCACTCCAGTGTGCAGAGCTCCCTGGAGAAAGGATGAGGTCTCCTCCTTGTCAGGGGCCGGGCTGAGTGGCAGTGAGAGCCAACTAATGCATCCAGTGCACCAAGCAAATTGGGTGGGTGCCTAAAACTGCCTCCATCAACCTTGGTGCCCTCCAGAAGTTTTGGACTACAACTCGCATGAGCCTTGGCTAGCACAGCCATAGTCCAAAAACATCTGGAACAATGTCTTGAGAATCTGATGAAAGCTATGGACCCCCATAAATACAGAAATACAATTTATTTAAATGCATTGAATATTTTTATTATTATTATTCACTAATAGGCAAAAAAAACCCTTGCAGTTTAAGAATGTACCTATAGCCCGCAGATATTTCTATCAAACTATAAAAAGCAGGAAAATTGGGCAGCTATAGTGAATGGACCAGGGGAGCAGGAGACCTGACCTCCTCTCTGCCAGACTGCTGACGAGGACCAGCCGGTCAGCACATATAACACCTGTTCTGGCCCGTTTGCACTGGCTACCCATTTGCTTCCGAGCCAGATTCAAGGTGCTGGTTTTGACCTATAAAGCCTTACACGGCGTGGGACTGCAGTATCTTGTGGAACGCCTCTCCCGCTATGAACCGACCCGGTCACTTCGCTCAGCATCTAAGGCCCTCCTCCGGGTACCAACCCATCAGGAAGCCTGGAGGACAGTTACTCAATCTAGGGCCTTTTCTGTAGTGGCCCCCGAACTGTGGAACAGCCTCCCCAAAGAAGTACGCCTGGCGCCGACGCTTCTATCTTTTCGGCACCAGGTTAAGACCTGGCTATGCTCCCAGGCATTTTAATGCGTTTAATGTTACAATTTTAAATCTTTTTGTTTGCTGTTTATTTATTGTGATATTTTGTATTTCTGTATTTTAATCTTTTGTACACTGCCCAGAGAGCTACTCGCTATGGGCGGTTTAAAAATGAAATAAATAAATAAATAAATAAAATATTGTACTGCCCTACAAATTGGTCAAAATGCGAACACAATTTGGGTTGGTCTTTCACAGTCCAATCCACTTCCTGTGTAGCTTGGAAGAATTAGGTAACATGTCCCTGTGAGGATATGGTGAGTGGTGGCAACCCTTGCCATCTCCAAAGATGGAGAATTACATTTCTGTATGTTCGTTGGTGTTCTTCTTATTTTGCTTCTTTCCTATGTTACTACTGTTTCTACAGAGAATCTAATCTAGAAAATTATATTTCTCTCATTATTCATGGTAGAAATCTGTGTCAAATTTATTTTTATTAATTTCAAAGCCTTTTTATTGGTCAATGTCATATGATGGTGAAGACAGCCTTTTGTGTTTCAAACTGGAGGTTATGTTCTATTTCTCTTTTGTGTCCATTAACAGTTGAATCTGAAACTGCAGTTTGATGTAAAATCAGTCTGATTACAATAAGTTGCTACTTAAGCAATGACTCCAGCTGTTGGAAAAAACAAACTTGCCCTGCCCAAGATGCATGTTTTCAGCCTGCTATGCTTAAACCACTCCACTTAAGGGTGTGCATGGTCAATTAAAAACGTAAGAGCACACCTGGAATTTTGCTAGAATACATTTCACCTCCCACTGTTTTATCTTATGCAAACTTAGACACTCTTCATGTCCATTGCAAACTATTCTGCAGAACAGCCAGTGCCATTATTCCACAATTGTTATTGGAGCTTTTTTTTAGTGTTGCACAGTGTTGCTGTACGTCACATATTCACAGAAACAGAAGCAAAAGAAAATGATTTACTATAGGAAACTTCACTAAAATTGCAAAGTAAATCAAACATCTGAACTATATCAACTGTCTTAATATTGCTGCTTTCTCCCTGTTAAAACAAGATCAGCACAGCACAACTTGTTTCCGTTATTTGGGCTGATTTTGGGAGATTGGGTGAGTGGGTGGGTACTGCACAGAGAGGAAGCTCCTTTTCTTTCCAAAAGGAAAACATTGTGAACAGTATCATTCTTTTTCAGTGTTTCCCCCACCTTTTTATTCTACAGCAGGAACATGTAGTCTCCCACCCAAATTTAAACCAAAACTGTCATTGGCCACATCCACGCCAGGCCTTTATTCCACTTTAGACAGTCATGCCTCTCTCAAAGAATACTGGGAAGTGTAGTTAGTGAAGGGTGCTGAGAGTTACTAGGAGACGTCCTGTTCCCCTCACAGAACTTCAATCAGAGCAGCTAACTGTTAAATCACTGGAACTCTGTCAGGGGATCAAGAGTCTCCTCTCAGCACCCTTCACAAACGACACTTCCCAGGATTTTTTTTTTTTGAAGCCATGACTGTCTAAAGTGAAATAAAGGTCTGGCGTGGGTGTGGCCCCCTGATTAGCCAAGCCAAGCAGCCGGGAGTCTGGCTTTTAGAACACTGACAGCTGGTTCTTACTGAGCATGCCTGGGCTTATCCTTTAATGTTAAACTTCTTAAATTAATTTAAAATCAGCTAGGCATTTTTTTAACTTCTAAACTGCAGAAGATGACGGCCAGAGTATGGGGCAAGGTCAGTAACAGGATTACAGGCCCTCTGTGAACATGACTGATGTATAATTAATTTCAACAAATTATGAGACCACTGCCAGAAAAAAGTCCAACAGGGGTCTGTTTTTTCTCTCTCTATTGTTACACTTTGAACTCCGGATTCTCTCTGACTGTTTTGTGTATCACCATGAAAATTTAGAGGGTTGTTAAGCAAGCGTTTCTGAGTTCAGGACTATAAATTTTGTAAGGTCTTGTTTTGAAATGAGCTGATGGGAAGAAGCAGAATGGCATGAGGGGTAGTTTCAGTTTAACATGGCGGAATTGGAAAAACCCATGCTGCCTATAGTATACAGCCACTCTTGTGGCTCTATAATTATTTCATATTTGGTGGCTGGTTCACTGTACTGTGACAGATGGGTCTGGGTTTCTCTGCTTAGAGAGAGGGTTCCCCTGCAGGCAGGAACGTCTGAAAAACACTGGAAATTCCCCCTTCCCAATCCCAACTCTAATGTTGCTCTGAAGCACAGAACTGGTGCCTGAAGTTCATTCTCTTTGCAGGAGCAGCAGCCACCGACCCACCGGCCGGGGTTATCGGTGGAAACGTGTGTAATTGCCCTGTCAAACAGCTGAAAAGCTCTCCCCCTTTGGCTTCTGCCACTTCAAAATGAAATTCTTTCTTTAGCATGGTTATGCCTGATATGCAGGCATCAAAGGAGAGGCAACAGGTCACCACCGCCCCAGGTGATACATTTGCCTTCTGAAGAGAGGGAGGGGTGAGAAAGGACCCAGAGACAAAGAGCAGAAGGGCAGGGTGGGGCAAGAAAAAGGAGAGGCGTCCCCTGAGAATGGCAGGCCAGGCGGAGTTCAGGATTGCCTCCCGAGTGGGGCTGGCTCGCAATCCCAGGCCCAGGGGTCCAGGGTGGCGACAGGGACGTCATTTTGCCCAGTGAGCTGCAGTTGCGGAGAGAGAGCAGGAGGCGTGAGAGTGTTGCTGCCACCTAGAAATGCAGAGTATTTTGGGTCTGGCATTAGAATTATTTTATTGAACTTGTTAGTCACTTTTTATCTAAAGGTCTCCAAGCGACATATAGCACATTAAAAAACATAAATACATTATGCCATTAACAAAAATCATACAAAACACCTACAATTTATATATAAATCAATACAAACTAAAAGAACCAACATATGGAACACACACACGCACACACAGAGGCCTTTTTTTGTGACAGAACTCACCTTATTTGATGCCCGTGGCAACCATTTAGGGTTAACACCCACAGCACTTTTGTCAAGATAAAAGTATTGGCACCTCATTTGTAACCAAAAAAAGCACTGTGTGGATATAGATGTAGGGTGTGTGTGTGTGTGTGTGTGTGTGCTTGTGCTGCTTTACAATGTGGCTTTTTTAAATAAAAAAATGTACTTTTTCATTTTCGTGTTTTTAGGATGTTGTGAACCACTCGGGGATTTCTTTAAAATATGGAGCGGCATATAAATTGCCTAAATAAATAAACAGTATTATGGAGAGACTTCCAGAGCAGCTGACCAAATTTCTCATATAGCTACTAAAATGGACAAAACAAGAAAAAAAATCAATTAGAGAGTTGGTGTGAGCAGAGGATATTTATTAATGTATTTGCAAACATGTTTATATATTGTCTACTGTAATAAGTCTTGAAGCGATGTACAGAAATTAATTTTAAAAATGAAAACAATAAAATCATAGTACTTTTCTTTTTTTTAGCACAGCTGGTAAGCCAAGTAGGGTACAAATTGACTGGAATAAAAACACCAGAAAAGGCCTGAAGACACAAATGTGTTTCAAGAAGTACTGAAATATCATCATTGTTGGCACTTTTCAGAGCTCAGAAAGGAGGAGGTTCCATTAAGTGGGTGACACCACAGAGATGACCCTATAGCAGCCTTCACCAATCTGGTGCTCTCTAGATATTTGGACTGCAACTCGCATCGCTCCCCTCCAGCAGATCTGATGGGAGTTGCAGTCCAAAATATCTGGAGGGCGCCAGGTTGGTAAAGGCTGTCCAATATAATCACGTGCCATGCTGTGCTTCTGCAGGGCTGCCTGTCTGCTTGCGTTGTTGCTGCAGGCACTAGAGGAGCTATCTGAAAGTTGAGAAGGAGGGGAAAGGTTAACAGACTGTGTTTTTTGGGGGGAGGAATCCTTTATCTGTGAGAAAGCTACACACCCTCTCAAGTGCCCTTTCTCACTTGCTGCTACATAGCTTAGTACTGCCTTCCATGCTTAAAAGAGACATTTGTATCTTTGTAGCATCAGCAGTCATTATTCCAATTCCCTCTCGCATCTCAAACCTATTTGCATGTCTAGCAACTAACATGCCCCATACTAATGACAGGAGCAAAGCTATCATGTTTAATCAGCCTGGAAACCAAGGGGGACGAAGAAATACAGTCATATACAAGTGAGCAACAACCACAGTTGTTTAAAAACTACAACTGAGGTTACAATCCTATACTCACTTTCCTAGGAGCTAGGGCCGTAGATTGGGGAAAAGATGGTTTGCATGACGAAGCTCCCAGGTTCAATCCCTGTCATCTCCGGATAGGGCTGGGTCAGAACCCTTCCTGCAACCCCAGGGAGTTGCTACCAGTCAGTGCAAACAATAGTGAACGAGATGGACCAATAGTCTGACTCAGCACAAGGCGTCTTCCTATGTTCCAAGTCCCACTGAACTCTACAGGACTTACTGTGCAGTTCTGAGTAGATATATATAGGATTGCACTTTTAACTGTGTAGAGCTGGGATGAGGAACCTATCTGTGACAATTCAGTTAAAGCTTAAATGTATGCAAAATAAGAACAGTGACCCATCACAACAGTAAATTGGTGATTACACAATCATCTCGGCATTGATGAGTAAATTAACTCCTGTAGGGAGACAGGAAACCATTCTCTCTATTCAGACTAAAATGAACAGAATTTAACTTCTTGATGAGCTGTAATCCATCACACCTAAGTGCGTGCAAGCACACACGCACACACACCTCTAGACTCCAGCAGGGTGCTCATGTGAAACAGGAACATTCTTTTGTTTTCAGGATGGGGGGACTTCTTAAGCACTATTTTCTTAACTAGGCAAATGCAATTCTCAGAACGTCATGGTAAATCCTCCAGACCAAATATCTGGCTGAATAAATAAACAATATCAGCTATCCCTTGAAAGACGCTGCAGAAACCGCAGCTTGTGTGTCTGCGTGCTCCAGAGAAAGGGAGAGCAGCAACTCTTCAGAGTTGATTCCAACGAAATGCCAGAGGCCGACTTGCACAGAAACCATTCCTCAGCATGCAAGCAGTCTACTCACATGATCTTGCATGATTGCGCTGTTCGTCGGTTAACTTCTATGAACCGGGACATCTTAAGGTATAGATTACATTCCTTTTGGGAGTTAATTGGTTGGCACAAGATAGCCTTCCCCAACCTGGTGCCCTCCAGGTGTTGTTGGACTGCGACTCCCATCATGCATGACCACCGGCCAGGTTGGCTGGAACTGATGGGCACTGCAGTCTAGAACCTCTGGAATCCCAGCTGGCAGAAGACTGACAAAAGCAGTGTGTGTGTGTGTGTGTGTGTGTGAGAGAGAGAGAGAGAGAGAGAGAGAGAGAGAATGGCAGCCATTTTACATCGTTCATCTGAGTCTGGGAGCAAGGAGTTATTTTGGGGGGGGAAACCCATCTTTTGCATTATTTATTTATTATAATTTCATTTTTATGAATTGCTTCCTATGAAACATCAGGAAGAGATTTCACCATAAAAACCATCAACAATAAAAAAGTACATAAAACAATTATAAGAAGCATTTCAAATCCAATGCAAACCCTTGTTGAAAAAGGACACTGCTCAACAGGTGTCAAAAAGGCAACAGGGACAAAATTTGTCTGGCATGTACTGGGAAAGAGTTCCAAAGGGTAGGCGCCACCACATGAAATCCTCAATCCCGACAGAAAGGACTTCTTGAAAGGACTTCTGTGCACCGCAGAGCACAGGGATTGGTTGAGTATATACTGGGTGAGATTAACTTATAAGTAGCCTGGTCCCATGCTCTATGCCCCATTACCAGCACCATGGATTTAGCCTGGTAGCTAACTGGCAGCCAATGCAATTCTTAATTCATAATAGATGGCAATCTTCTACCCCAGTGAGCAGCTGAGCTACTGCAAAATGCAGCTTCAGGGACAGTCTGACATAGAGCACGTTGCATAGTATTAGTGACCTCACTGCATATCTACAATTGAGCGTTCAGCCAGGCCATGAGCCATGCAGCCGTGTCGCAGCTGTCTGACTTTCCAAAGCTTGCAGGAAGTCTATGCTTGGGCCCAGCAGATCCTGGGCTAACGCTACCATACACAGAATCAAGGGCTTTGCGCTCTGCTGCAAAAGCAGCGTTTGCTGTTGTTGTTATGTGCCTTCAAGTCGATTGCAACTTATGGCGAGCCTGTGAATCAGTGACCTCCATAGCATCTGTAATAAACCACCCCGTTCTGATCTTGTAAGTACAGGTCTGTGGCTTCCTTTATGGAACCACATTCTTTGCATGCAGAAGATCCCAGTTTCAGTCCCTGGAACCTCCCATTTAAAAGGATGTCAGGTTGTGTGGGGCTGCAAGGTCTTTAGCCTGAGTCCTTGCAGAAACACTACCAGTCAGTTGGCAATACTACACTAAATGGCCCAATAGTTTGGACTCCACAGAAGCTTCCAGTCACAAGGAGGGAGCTGACACACACAGGAATTTCAAGCAAGCAGCTTCTGCAATTTCCCAAACTTTTTTCCTTGCGGACCACTTGAAAATTGCTGAGGGTTGTGGCAAACCACTTAACTATTTTTCTGCCAGTTGCAACAATGGTGATGCTCTCATGCTCGATGCTGTGTGATTTTTAATTGCATCTTATAGCTCCTTTTACTTCTTACGTTGAGTTTAGAACATTTTGCATTCCATAAAATTCAAATTGGAATACAATAAAATACAAGAAATAAAACAAGCAATCAAAATACAATTGAAAGGAAAATATAGATATTTAATCCAGGCATGTTGCAGACCACTGAATGAAGCTCGTGGACCACTGGTAGTCCACAGACCACCGTTTGGGAACCCTTAAGCTTGTGCGTGCCCCATGACCATGTGAACTGATCCATACACACGTATACACACGGAGTGGCTAGGTCACGAATCCAGCTTCCTCCCTTGTCAACTGCAGCATGAAATGATGGCTTGCAGCACGTTTGTGATCTGCCACAGATTAATCACCGCGGACAGAACTCCCCATAGCAGCAACAATGTCAATGCAAGCACAATACTTTTCAGTGGAGACGGTTCATATAGAAGCTATCAAGGGCTCACTCCCCAAATTATGAGATATCAGGTAATGTACACACATGTGCAAATCATACAACATGATACATAATGTATGTATGGGGAAGATTCTTGCGTGGATGTGTGTGTATAAGAGAGAGAGAGAGAGATCCTTACATTCCTGAATAACGTATAGTCCTGTTCAAGGAAAAACAACAGGGTATTGGGGCACCTTAAAGGTTTGCAAACATCCTGTAGCACTTTTGTAGTGAAGACCTCCTTTTCAGATGCTAGCATGTAGCAGTGGACAATAATGTTAGACATGGGACAGGGGAGACCTGAGTCCCAATCAGAATTGTCACAGAGGTGGCCCAGGGGGCACAAGCCAGTGTCCTTTGTGCCAGATCCCAGATCTACTGACCCGGCCTTCCCCCCTTTTTCTAAATCTAATTATTCTTTTTCAGCTTCCCTTACAGGGCAGCTGAGCATGCTGCAAAGTGCAGTACAGGAACATCTTAAACTGCTATATACTGAGTCAGGCCATTGGTCTGTCTAGCCCAGCATCGCCTACACTGACTGGCAGCGGCTGTCTGGGATTTCAGGCCTGGAATCTTTCCCAGCCCTGCCTGGAGATGTTGGGAATCGAATCTGGGACCTTCTGCACGCAAAACAGGTGCTCTGCCACTCGCCTCCACATTCTTCTGTACAACTGCATTAATGGCTTGGGTTCGAAGGCTCTCCATCGCCACCCCGGGATATCCCCCTCTAAAAGTGCAGGCAGAGGCCGTCATTCCTGCACTGCAGAAGCGGGCGCCCCAGGAATCTGGACACCCCAAGCAGATGCCAAGTTTGAGCTGCTTCCATCACTCCCTGCACATCTGGCAGACCGACAGCTGGGCAATCCATTCCTTCACCCCGCCCCGTGTAGGTCTCTTCATACTTGGCAGCCTGAGTGGGAAACTCCTGTTGGACAAGCCCTGTCACTCACATATGGGCGGCGGCCAACAGTTACACAGGAAGCTGCCGTATAGAGAGTCAGGCCATTAGTCCATCTAGCTCCATATTGTCTACTCTGACAGGCAGCGGCTCTCCAGAGTTTCAGAGGGGGTCTTTCCCAGCCCTGCTTGAGATGCCGGGGACCGAACCGGGAGCCTTCTGCACTCACAAGAGGTGCTCTACCACTGAGCTGTGGCCCTTCTCTTCCACTATGGTATTGGTGAGACCCCAGCCATCGGCCATCCTAATTGGCCAGAAGCAAATTAAGCCCTGCTAGCAAGACTTAGATTTAGGAATTTAATTTAGATTTAGAATGGAAGAGGCACCAGAGATAACATCGCAAATATACGTTGGATATTGGAACGGAGCAAGGAATTTCAGAAGAAAATCACCCTGTGCTTTATAAATTACAGCAAAGCCTTTGACTGTGTAGATCATGAAAAACTATGGAATGCTTTAAAAGAAATGGGGGTGCCACAGCACCTGATTGTCCTGATGCGCAACCTATACTCTGGACAAGAGGCTACTGTAAGGACAGAATATGGAGAAACCGATTGGTTCCCCATGGGAAAGGGTGTGAGACAGGGGTAATTTAATCACCCTATTTGTTTAATCTATACACAGAACATATCATACGGAAAGCAGGATTGGGCCAAGATGAAGGACGTGTGAAAATTGGAGGGAGAAATATCAACAATTTAAGATATGCAGACAATACCATACTACTAGCAGTAACCGAATTGAATAAAATAAATAAATAAAATAAATAAAGAGGAAAGCACAAAAGCAGGACTACAGCCGAACGTCAAACAGACTAAACTAATGGCAACAGAAGATTTATGAAACTTTAAAGTTGACAATGAGGACATTGAACTTGTCAAGGATTATCAATACCTTGGCAAAGTCATTAACCAAAATGGAGACAATAGTCAAGAAGTCAGAAGAAGGCTAGGACTGGGGAGGGCAGCTGTGAGAGAATTAGAAAAGGTCCTCAAATGCAAAGATGTATCACTGAACACTAAAGTCAGGATCATTCAGACCATGGTATTCCCGATCTCTATGTATGGGTGTGAAAGTTGGACAGGGAAAAAAGCGGATAAGAGAAAAATCAACTCATTTGAAATGTGGTGTTGGAGGAGAGCTTGACACGTCATGAGAAGACCTGATTCACTAGAAAAGACAATAATGCTGGGGAAAACAGAAGGGAGTAGAAAAAGAGGAAGGCCAAACAAGAGATGGGTTGATTCCATTAAGGAAGCCACAGACCTCAACTTACAAGATTTGAACAGGGTGGTTCATGACAGATGCTCTTGGAGGTCACCAGGGCCGGCTCCAGGCATGCCGGGGCCCTTGGGCATCAGCTTGCCCTGGGCCCCAGCATGTGTGCATGTTCATGTGCGTGTGCGCAGGGGGGCCCCCACGCCCCCCTACCTGCCTCCTGTCTTTTACTATTGCCATTAACCAAGATGACGGCCACGGTTTCCCCAAGGGGATGACGCTTCCGCCGCCATCTTTGTTGATGGCACGCGTGCGTGCTATGCACACGCATCTCTGCCATCAACTAAGATGGTGGCAGGGGCTTCAATACTTTAGGGCAACTGCGGCCGCCATCTTCATTAAGGGCAATACTAAAAGGCAGGAGACAGGTAAATAGGGGCGTGGGGGGGTGGATAGCAGAAGGGGAGTGGAGGGGCCGCTGAGGGCCCCCTGTAGCTCCAGGGGCCCTCGGGGCAGTGCCCCACCTGGCCACCCTTTAGAACCGGCCCTGAGGGTCACCATAAGTCGTAGTCGACTTGAAGGCACATAACAACAGCAAGACTAAGGCCTGACTGAGTCTGTTTTCCCTTCTGAAAGTTGGTCTAAATTTGCATCACATAAATTATGCATGTTTGATGCAATTTTGTGTCCTGGGCTAGTCTTTTAAAATGCCCTCCATTCAAATACTTGCTCAGGAACAAAGCCAGTTGGGACATGTCACTATATCTCAGCCTAACCTATTGCACAGACACATAGTGAGGGTAACCTGGGATTGCCTCATGAATCCTTCCAAGTTCTTTGGGGCAGAGCGGGATACAGTGGTGATACAGAACAGAAGTTCTCCAGCTGTGCTTGTGGGGACGGCTGGGAGTTTCTCAGAAGCTTATCACAAATTCCTCAATAAGAAGATTGGTAAAAGAGGGCAAGGTTTCCTGAGAGATGGCTGGCCCAATCCATGTCCCTCTGCAAAATCTGGCCACAGAGGAATGCCGAGTGCATTCTAGGCGAGGGCACACACCCTCCAGTCATGCAAGGACAACAGGAAGCCCCACAGAGCCACCCAGGGCAGTGTTCTGCCTGAATGAAACATGCACCGGAGAGCATGACCTGGAATCTTCCGCTATGTTTTCTTTTAAATCTGATTCATTCATTCACTCCACTTAGATCCGGAGTTACTACAATAAAAGCTCACTCTGTGTAACAACAAAAAAGTAAAAGCAAAACGACAAAACAAAACAGTTAGACGTGCTGGAACAGAATGTGGTATTACCCACTTTAAAACAGTTTGACCAACTTAAAAGACTAGGAACAAGGAAGGAAGAACCATGGAAAACATTATTCTAGGACTCAATGGCTTGCACTTTTAAGGCCCCTAGTCAGCTCTTACCTGGGCCAATCTCCAGCCCCCTTCCCCTCCTCTCAACAAGAAGGATCAGCCCATACCTACAGCACACACCGCAACCCAGTCAAAATTCAGGGTCCTGACCCTCTTTCTAACCCCAAAGGGACAACCCTAAAGGGAATTAGGCCCTTTGATGTTGTCCTTTAGTAGCAACCCATAACAGCAACAACCTCCAGCTGAGACTTTACAGTCCAACCTAGAGCAAGCTTACAAAGAACTGATGATACAGGGGTACAATATCCACAGAGCCACTCACCGGGCTTGATGTCCTAGGCAACTCAGTGCAGGCGTTCTGTGGCAGAAATGTTCCTTTGCTGAAAAGCACTGCAACAGATTGATGCAGAGATGCACGCTCCAGGCACCACATGGTCACTGGCATAAAAAAAAAAAAGAGTGGGTTTGACACCACAGTTACTGCAGAGGTGCTTCCTATTCCTGCTTGACTCCTAGATAGTCTTGCTGTTCCTGAACATAAAAATACCCGATTCTGTATATCCTTATTCAGTGCTGGTGTCTTGTGTATATCATTCAGGTGATTCTTTTTCTTTTTCTTCTTCTTCTTCTTCTTTAGATATATAATCTACATCAGAGCTGATGTTGTCTTCCTGTCTTATCAACTTCTATAAAAACCAGCTGCTATAAAAATAATATTTGTACAAAATCTTGCTGGCTCCTCAGTGTTGCAAGCAACAAAACAAGTCACCTGGCATCCTCGGATAAAGGAACAAATGTTGATTGTGTGAGATGGGGGAGGGTCTGAGCATGCAAGTGCTCAAAATGTGAGCAGTGTCCTCATATGTGTAGTGGGCCCCCTCAGCCCCTAACCCCCTCTGCATTGTTGACCGGGAGAAGTTTGCAGGGGCCTTCTGGTTACGTTTCCTTGACTTCAACTAGAATACCTGGTGCAGAGTTCTACCTCTGAGAGTAAAAGCCCCCTGCAGACTTTTCCCACACAACATGGGGATGGTGGGAGAATGAGCATGGACAATATGCAAGTGGATTTTTTTTTGGGGGGGGGAAGTGAGCTGCAGCCACAGATACACGTGCATGCATTCCAGCAAACACCAGAACACACTTTATGAGTTGAGGTGCTGGGGGGGGGGTGGAGAGCAGATAGCACAGATGTGACTCCTTGCTGCTTTGGGGTGTGTTAGTCCAAGAGGACCTGATCCAGTAAGGCACTGTATTGCATGAAACGCAAAAGAGCAAGGGGGTCCATTCTGATTAGAGTTGCCAGGTTCAATCCCTGAGACTGATCCTGTATCTTTAGGAGAAGAGAAAGTCAGCCAAGTGCAGCTGTTCTTGCAAGACTGTAATGAGAAAAACCACAAGGCGGAATTCTCCCTCCCCCCTCCACAACTTTTAAAGATACAAAAGACCTCTTGGTTGGCAGGGCCAACTTATCTATTAGTCAAGTCAAGTCAAAAATGTTTATTGTGCTAGCCATAGGCCATGACAAATACTGTAAAAAAAACTTTAATATTGAATATAAACAAAGACATAGAAAATATACATAATAAAAATTAACAAGCAGAGTCTCCCTGGCAGTTAATTGCTATGTTGCTATCTATTAGGTACAGTAGGCACAGTGTCTAGGGCCCATGATACTTTTAGAGGCCCACGAAAATGTTTTAATTTCTTTTAAAATCAGAAGGGAAAAAATGAACTTTTAGGGTCAAAGAAAATGTTTTTTTCTCTCACATCAGAAAAAAATGAAACTTTTAGGGCCCATGAAAGTCTATTAAATTTTGCCTAAAACAAAAAAAAATTAAATGCTGAAATATTGAAAGTTATATCAAAAATAATTTTAATATTGATATTATTATGGTGGGAGGGGCCCACAAAGGCAAAAGTGCCTAGGGCCCATGAAAGTCACAGTGCGGCCCTGCATAGCCCTCCTGGCTAGTAGCCATTGATAGCCTTCTCCTCCATGACTTCATCTCATTCTCTTTTAGAGCTGTCCAAGTTAACGACCTCATGCGATAGCAAATTCCACAGTTTAAGCATATGCCGTCTGAAAAAGTACTTTCTTTTGTCTGTCCTGAATCTTCCAACATTCAACTTCACTGGATGGCACAAGTTCTGGTGTTGTGAGAGAGGGAGGAAAACTCTGTATTCACTTTCTCCATGCTATGCATAATCTTATACACCCCTATCATGTCCCCAGGTCTGGTATAGTGCAGTGGGGAGGAGAGCCTGGCTGGGAGTCCAGAGTCTGTGAGTTCAAATCCCCGCTTGTGTCTCCTGGGCGTCAAGGGCCAGCTAAAGATCACCCACACAGTGAGCGGCTCAGGGGTAATGTGCCCTGCCACCTGTGCAGCCGTGGGCAAGCTGCAGAGTCCCAAGGAGCCCAGTTGCCCCCCAGCTGGCAGTTGTGGACAAGGAAGGGGCTGGCTTGTGCAGCTGTGGCAAGTTGAGCAGGCCCTAGCCAGCTGGAGAGGACTAGCCTCAGAGGGGGGCAATGGGAAACCCCCTCTGAATACCGCTTACCATGAACACCCTATTCACAGGGTAGCCGTAAGTCAGGATCGACTTGAAAGCAGTCCATTTCCATTTCATCATGTCCCCACTTACTGGCCTTTTCTCCAAACTAAAAAAAAAAGCCCCAAATGTTGTAATCTTTCCTCAAAGGGGAGCCGCTCCATGCCCTTGATCATTCTGGCTGCCCTTATCTGAACCTTTTCCAGTTCTGCCATCTCCTGTTTGAGGTGCCAGAGACCAGAACTGTGCACAGTACTCTTAGGTGAGTTTACACACACACACCACAGATTTGTATAAAGGCATGGGTTCAAAACTAAGGCAGGGGCTTGGAAAAACAAAACAGAAGGATTTGGGGATCAAGCACGTTCACACGGAGGGAGAAGAGGCAGGAGGGCAATCCTGGGAGGGGGCGTGCACCTTGTAGGAGGATAGGAACCATGAAGGAGAATTCGGGGAGGGAGGTTGGGATGGGAGAGAAGCAGCCGCCTTCGTTTGGCAGGGACTTTCTGCAAGAGAAATGCAGAAGTGTGTGTCTGCGTGTGCACGTGCGCTCGCGTTTGCTTTCGCCTCCGGCTCTGATCGGTCTCCACCTGCACACTCCAGGGAGATGAGGCTTTTGGCAACTCTTCCACTTCTCTTTTATTGGTTTCAACTAAGCTGCCCTTTTGGAGGCATGGAGAGCTCCGGTGATGAAAAACAACAAATGCTGAAGACGGATTCCTCTTCTTCTTTTCCTCTCTCCCTCCCTTCCCCCCCCTCCAAAAAACCATTTGCGCATAATGTTTTTATGCAATATATGTTCGACAATTGCTTTCACACACAGGCACACTGGGACTGAGAAAGAAAGGAAGAGGGTGGATGAAATTTACTGCCAAAAAAAATGTTTTGAGGTTTGTTGGGTCTACCTTACGAACATCAGTGTCTGCTACTGGGTCAGCTGAAAGATCTTCATCCAGTATTATACACCTCTGCTCAGAGGTAAGTCCCACTGAGTTCAATGGGGCTCACTCCAAGGAATTGTAGACTGCGTTCTGTTTCCTGCGCCAACCAGCATTCCCCCCCCCCCCGATGGTTCTCTGCATCATTCAGAGATATACTGCTTCTATATTTATTTATTTATTTTATTCATTTATTATTGGATTTATGCCCTGCCCCCTTCCTCCCAGCAGGAGCCCAGGGCGGCAAACAAAAATGCTAAAAACACTTTAAAACACCATAAAAACAGACCTTAAAATACGTTAAAACAAAACAACATTAAAAACATTTTTTAAAAAGCTTTAAAACATCTTTTAAAAAGGGTTAAAAACATTGTTTTTTTTTTTAAAGCATATGCAGAAGTTCTGTTTGGTTAGCACAGCCAATGGCCTTCATTCCTTGAATTGGCTCTAATCTATTTTTAAGGATAGAGAGCCACTGTGGTGTAGCGGTTAAGGTGTTGGGCTATGACCTGGGAGACCAGGGTTTGATTCCCCACACAGCCATGAAGCTCACTGGGTGACCTTGGGCCAGTCACTGCCTCTCAGCCTCAGAGGGAGGCAATGGTAAACCCCCTCTGAATACCGCTTACCATGAAAACACTATTCGTAGGGGCGCCATAAGTCGGGATCGACTTGAAGGCAGTCCATTTCTATTCCTTTCATTTTTAAGGATGTATTTTAAAGTGTTGTAACCTACCCTGGGACCTTAGGTTGAAGGATGGATAATAACAATAACAACAACAATCATAATTTATTGATGTTGCTATTGTTATTATTATTATAAATGTGGCAAATCCTAAACACACTTATAGCACAACCAATCCAAACCCAAGATAAGCGGGGATGAGTGAGTTTGGAATAAGAACTGTAGGCCATGGGCAATTATATAATCATTGTAATGCAATTATATTTTATGTGTAATAATTGTGTATTGCCTACAAGAACGTAAGAAGAGCCTGCTAGATCAGGCCAGCATCCTGTTGACACAGTGGCCAACCAAGGGGAGCCTGCAGGCAGAACTTGAGTGCAGGAATAGGTTGTCCCAGGCCTGGTTGAGCCAGGGTTGCACCAGCATAACTCCCTTATCCTGACTCAGCTGGGAATATGCCAGTGTAAGCACTTCAACCCAGCTGAGCTGGGGCTATGCTGTGTTCAGTTGCAGCTCATCTGGTGGAACTCAAGCCGGAGGAATTTAAGCCAGCAGAAATCCCCCAAAAGGGGTCTTCTGGGGGCCTGGCAGCACAAGAAGGGACTTACCCCTATTCCAAACCCAGCGGAGCACCAGCCCGCAAGAAGGGTTGTGTAAATCAAGCTCTGTTTTAAAGGCTTGTTTTCCCTCTGCTTAGCTCAGCTGGCAGTAGTCACACTCCTGGACAGAGTTTGGAATTTATAGTGGCTTAAGTTAAGCCAGAGTAAATCCCTCCAGCTTCCTATACCTAGGATTGCTCTGTTCATTTGGAAAAATGCACCCCACGGAACTCAGTGGGGCTTCCATCTGAGTAAACATGCTCAGGTCAGGCTGCTCTGCCATCTAATCTATTGGCCTTCTCTGCATCTTGCACTAGTGAACTGAGTGTTGGGTGAGGAAGCATTTCTCATTGTTGGTCCTGAACCACCATTGGTCATCGCCGCACACACTCAAGATCCGACCAAGGCTGGGTCAAGAAAAGATGGTTGGCACAAAATGGGGTGTCCCAGGATCCTTTGCTGCACTGCAACTGGCCCAGACTAGCACAGCGGTGCAGCAACTGCCTTGTAGGAAGGAGATCTCCGTTTCAGTGCCCCACACTCTCCACATAGGGCTAGGAGCAAATCCTGCCTGAAACCCTGGAGAGCTGTTGCCAGTCAGTGTAAACTATACTGAGCTAGATGGACCAATATAACTCAATTGATCTGACTCAACGTAAGGCACCTTCCTGTGTTCTTACATAAATCAACCCCTTCTTCCGAACCATGAGGACTGGAATCCTTTTATGGCAAATGCAATACCTCAGTGGTACAACATCTGCAGGAAAGCCTGGGAAAAACTCTTGTCTGAAACCATGGACAGGCACTGCCAGTCAGTGTAATCATTACTGACTCAGGTGGACCAACGGCCTGACTCAGTGTAAAGCACCTTCCTAAATTCACTACCTCTAGCAATATTGTGCCAAGTGCCCGTCTTGACTTGCTTCCACCATCAAGCGGGGCCCCAGTCGGACCTTCCAATTAATTAATTCCAGATGAATTAAACTTGAGGCTTTGATTAGAATTCCCACTCCGCTCCCAAGCATGCACATGGTGAGTAGGGAGAGAGCAGCCCACCCCAATGTTAAGTTGTGCTGCAGCAGTGGCAGGAGGGCAGGAGGAGACGAAAGTCCCCAAATGGCTTGGAAACATAGCAGAGATTGGCAGGGACGAAACGCCATCACTGATTTCCCCGCAGGGCCAACGGTGTCGTCTCCTGGGGCCACCCCTTCACAATCCTCTCCACGCGGAACAAATAAGCCTTTCTCGGAGATAAACCCACCCATCAAGCTAAGCGGAGGAAGAGGCAGGTGACATGAACACAGACAGCTACTGTTGAACATGACTTTTTTTTATTTCAAAAAATTCCAAAGTCCCTTTATTATGACCAACCAAGAAGTCTCAAATAGTGGGCAAGTTTTTGAGTCCACCAGAATTCCCTATCTGGCTGGGTGTTAAGCAAAGCAAGGTGGAGGGGCAGGGGGGTTTCAGGGGGAAAAACTGGCTTAGTATTGAAGTTATTACATCTGCACTGCTCAAAGATGCTTTTGTTGTTGTTGTTGTTGTTGCTAAGATAGTCTTTCAAGGAGCATGGGTTAGCTTTGGAAGAGGTTGCCCCAAAGACCTGCTGAACTATCCCCACTGTTGCAAAACTTCTTGATTTTGCTGCCTGCTTGGGACTACAAAAACAGCAGAGTTGCCCATCACCTGCAAGCTAACATACATGGCTATTGGGCTACAGTCAACAGAAGAGGGCTGAGTAATTAAACCAACTGACTAGGACAAAAGCAAATGATGTAGCAACCTTGCTGAAGTTAAGCAGGCCTGAGTCTGCTAATGTCTGGATGGGAGACATCCTGGCATCTCCATGCATGCCATATTGCACTCTATTGGGGGAAAACAGGCATAGTATAAATATTATCAATAAACAATCAAAGGACCACACTAGATGTCCTAGGGAAAATCCCTATTTCTTATAAAGCAGATGGGGGATGTTATTTTAATTCAAGGTTGCGTCCACAGTTGTCTCCTCCATCTCTGTTTTATCCTCACAAGAACCCTGTGAGGAAGGTTAGGCTGAGAGACTGTGACTGGCGTAAGGTCACTCAGAGAGCTTCATGACCAAATGGGGATTTAAACCCTGTTCTTCCAGGTCCTAGTCCAACAGTCTAACCACTACACCCACTGGCTTACGTAGAATGATATCCAACTAAGTCAAATCTTACTACACCCATTGAAATCAATGGATTTAAGTTACTTAAATTCATCTATTCCAATGGGTGGTTAGAATGTTGGACTGGGACTTTGGGAGGCCAGAGAACAAATCCCCACTCAGCCGTCAAGCTCATTGGGTGACCCTGGGCCAGTCAGCATCTCACAGGGCTATTGTGAGGACAAAGTGGAGAGGGGAAGAAACATGTATGCCACCTTGAGCTCCTTAAAGGAAAAAGTGGGATATAAATGCACAAATACATTGTTGTTATCACTACCACCTCCCACCATAGAGTTGGAGGGAGCTTTATAGGCTATCTGGCCTGACTCACTGCTCAGTGCAGAAAATCCAGTTCTAGACGGACCAATGGCCCGACTCGATATAAGGTAGCCCTCTGTTTAAATCTGCCCTTTTTCAGAACCATGAGGAACCTCCCTATGATTTCGAAGGGAAGTGCGATCACTCAACGTTGCCTGCGCGAGGCTGCAGGTTCAGTCACCGGCATCCCCAGGAAGGGGATTGAACCGAAACCCCCACCTCACTGCTCACCTGCCCATCACCCCAGACACTTTTCTCCCAGCTTGGCTCTTTTCTGGTACCAGAGCTAACTGGGAGAATTGCACCCAGGGGTGACAGGCCAACAGGCGACCGGGAGAAAGCGCTCAGGCTCTCTCATCTGTGCAATCTTTTTGGTATTCAAATCAAACCTCATTCCCTGGAATTCTTCCTTGCCCTGAAACCTGCCTCCTCGCAATGAAATTTCCTTCCAAACTGGCATACAAAGAGGCCCACCTTTCAAAACCAAAACCACTAGGGACATGATCCACCAGAAGGTTCTCCTGCACAGACGCCGGCCGTGCAAGGGCTCAACCACTGCAGTGAATGGTGCCCATTATTTATTCAAAAGCGGTTCAGGACGTAAGAAGAGCCATGCCACTAGATCAGGCCAAAGGGGGCCCATCTAGTCCAGCTTCCTGTTCTCATAGTGGTCAGCCAGGTGACTCCTCTGGGAAGCCTGCAAGCGGGACCTGAGCAGAACAGCACTTGCCCCACCTGCAGGTGCCAGAAATTGGTACTCAGAGGTTGCCCTCCAACCGTCTATTTAAAGCACATGGCTGCCCCCAAAGAATCCTGGGAAGTGCAGTTTACCTCTCACAGAGTTACCACCTCCAGAATCCTTAACAGATTGCAGTTCCCAGGCTTCTTTGAGGGAAGCCATGCGGTTTAAATGGATGGAATGTATACGGCAAGCTGCATGGTTCTCAGACCTGGCCCTTTCTGCGACCCCCCCCCCATTCACTTCCATGGAGCGTTCAAAGGCTCAGTGGACTGTGCCCACAGCACCATGGGCAACATCAAAGCTGTGATGCACACTCTCCATGCAACCTGCCCTTTTGCAAGTTTACTTGGCAGCAAACTACCACTGAGGTCAAGTCTCGCTCCCTCACAGTGCTTTCCCTCGATTTGTTCCTCACTCCCTCCTTCCCTTCCAAGCCTCTTTTCATGGGGCAATCTTTTTGTTGTTGTTTCTTTCAAAAAAAAAAAAAAACCAGACCCCCAAATAGCCATTTAGCTCCCAATCCATGCTTAACTCTTTTGAAATCTCCACGCACCTCTTTGAGCATCATAATTGCCAGATAGGATCTTCAAAGGCTTGTGAAAGCTTTGAAGCCAGGTAAAGTGCCCTCCCTCATCACTTTTCTGGTCCCAAATGTTAATAGCTTTGAACCTGAAGGCTAGAGGCAAAATAGGTTTAAAAGAAGAAGGGAAGGGAAGAAGGTGAAAAAACACCTCTGGGGATGAGCATTATTCTCCCTCAGGTAAACCCCGAGTCTCTTTCAGATGCATCTCTGTCCCTCCCTTGATGAAAACACTTGGTTAGCAAGTCGGGTGCTTTTCCCCATCTGGGTGAGGTGAATTTGGTGTGGCCAGCTGGCTTGTTTTCTTGCTCCTGTAGCTCAGGGCAAAAGAACAGGCCCATCCCAAACAAGCAACCTTTCTTTTTCCCAGGGCTGAAGGGATGGCACCTGAGGCAGGTCTCTAGACTCCCTTGCAAGGTTCCCAGTTTCTTGATGGCACCAGAAGGCTCCCCTGAACACATGCAGCGTATTTCCTCCCACATCCAACACCTTTGCTAACTAATCATAGTCTGGCTACACCATTGTGATGACTCTTGAAGAGTCTCCTGAGCATATGCAAAGTATTTCATCCTCATCCACCCACCCACCCCAATTAATCACAGCCTGGTTACACAAATTGGGGGAAGAGCAACAGAGCCAGGTGAGAAGATGCAATTGCAGGAAATCAGAGTTGTAGTAATACTCATCGCAAAGGCAGAGCCTGCTGCCTTGAGGTCAGTGTGGAAATAAACATGTTTCAAAATATTAGGCACAGGGAGGGGGGGGGGGAACCAAGCATCCTTAAAATAAAAAATAAAAAGATGAAGAAAGTGTGTTGGGCAAAGCCCATGCCAAATAAGACCCCATCCAAAAGCAAAAGCTGCAGACACACAGGACGTAAACAGGAAAAGGCAGCCACCCACAACAGCCTGACACTGATGTCCTCGGATTTAAGCCCAGGGGCAACGGAATCAGCTCCATCCCTTGAAGGCAAAGCTGTGGTTGGCTTCAGGAAAGAAAGGCAGCGGCCCAGGTGTGACTGTTGGCCTCCAGTCCTAGAGGTGAGGAGGGGAGGTCAGAAAGTAACCCAGAGGTGACAGAAATGCACTCTGCATGTGTTCAGGTTACCCACTTTTCCCATACCTGATTTTGGGACAGTGGCTGGCTTAAATTAAGCCCTGGGGCCAAAGAACGCAATCAGCATGACTCCAGTGGGCTCAGTGCAAGTCACACCAGCAAACGCTGGCTTCCAAGGGCCCTGCAGTCAATCCGCATTGTTGCAATTTTTTGCCTTAATTATTTTGTGGCTCTGGTTGAGGAGGGAAAGTCTGCAGGGCCCTGAAGCCACATACCAGGAAGGACACGCCATTGAAATGGTTGGGACTTGCTTCTGAGCAGACGCAGGTTTACACCTTGAGCAAAGCCTCATTGCCACCCCATCCATTTAAAGCACTGGGCTTCCTCTAAAATATCCTGGGAAGTGTAGTTTATTAAGGGTGCGGGGAGTTGTCGCAGCTCTAATGAGGGGTAAACAACAGCTCCCAGGATTCTTTGGAGGAAGCCAGGTGCTTTAAATGGGTGGTGTGGGCGCCATCTCATCAGCCTTTCAGTTTGGGGGCTCTTAGGTGCTGCAGTTTTGAACTTGAGCATTCTTATCTGAGAATCGCTTCCACTCAGTCTGGGACTTTGGACAGGAAAAGGCAGAATCCATCAGATAGTTTGAAAACTGCTGGAAGGAAAGGGGGATATAAATCAAATATAAATAAAATAAATGAATAAAACTCCAGGCAAAGTGCATCCCCGACAACAACACCCAAAGTTGGTCACAAGCATGCACAGGAGCTGTGGTTAGCCCAGTGGGGGCAAGGGAGATAAGGCCCTTTCAAAGCCAGAAATCAGAGCCTAATCCCCACCCCCTGCCGAGGGCTGGCTGTGACCCAAAGGCTTCGTTTGGCCGGGTGGAGCTCATCAGGCAAAGCAATGATTAAAACCCTGCTGCAGTCATTTAAACAAAAAAAAATGCTAAAAGCTAGACTGGTCGAGAAGAGCAGAGGAAGGAGGTCCTATTTTTAGGAGGAGGGGAAGAAATCTAAATCCAGCCATGCCCCAGAATTGCATCCACAAGAAATTGCAGGAAAGCGGGAGAGTTAACCATCAAGGCTGCAATCCAACAGATGCTTACCTGGGAGTAAGTCCCATTGAACCCAATGGAGCTTACTTCTGTGTAGACACATATTGGATTGTAAGGCGATGCAAAATGAAAGAGTAACAGGGGGATACAACCTCCATGCAACCCCCACAACCAGGAGGGAAGGGAAGGACACCCCACCCCACCTCACCCCACCTAAGAATAAAGGATATTTTTAAAATAGATAAAAATATTGCATTTACCTTTAAAATAATGACTCACTTTATTTTTTATCTTTTAATATGTCGTTATAAATATATTTTGTCAAAATATATGATCATTATTGTCAACACATTTGCACATAAAGTCATAAATAAGGTCAAGGTGAACGGATTAAGGGGATTTTTTCTCATTTCTCAGTTTGTGTAGGTGAGGAAGAGGATTTACGATAACTTTTTTTTTGGTCCTTTTCTTTTTAAAAGCAAAGACCAGCCCATTTTTGAAACTGGGAGCAGACTTTTCTCCCTGGCTTCCGCTTCCGTTGCTGGGGATTTTGGATGGGGAAGGCTGGCTAGGTGGGGGGGAAAGGGGGTGGGGTGGGGTGGGGGGAAGGTAATCGATCCCTTAATCTCTCTCTCTCATTTAGCGACACCCACACCCCTCCACCACCATTTCCTGGTAGTTCTTCAGAACCACTTTGTCATATTCGTCCAGATAAAGCATGGAGATGGCGCTGAGCTCCGTGGGGACACAACAGGCTTTGGGGATGCTGGAATTGACGGAGTTCACCAGAGTCTGCACGATGGCGTGGTTGGTGGAGTTGAGGTGCTCAGCTAAAGGGAAGGGGCAGTCCCCGTGGCAGTAGAAAGCCTGGTAGCCCGGGGGCGCCACGATCCAGTCGTTCCAGCCCACGTCGCTGAAGTCCACATAGAGGGCGTGGCGGCGGCAGTTGCGCTTGTTCTTGCGCAGCCGCTGGTGCGCGTGCTTGGGGCTCCGCTTGGCCCTCCGCGTCAGCAGAGACTGGCCCCGGCCGTCGTGGCTGAAAGTGACCAGGAGAGGCCGGAGGCGAGCCCATTCGCCGGCCTCCAGGCGGCCCCCTTGAGGTAAAGAGCGGCTAATCCGGACATGTTTGCCCTGGTGAGTCTGCACGGGGTGGAGGTGGGCAACCTCCACGGCCAGCCCGTGGTTGGGCTGGCCGCCTGCGGTCCATCGGATGATGGCGGGGCTCACGTCGAAGGTCTCCCAGCGGCTCACGTTGTGATGCACCAAGCGGGTGTCCAGCAGCCGGGTGACCAAGTCCCCCCCTCGGAAAGGCTTCATCACCTCGTAAATGTTTATCCGATGGAAGCCCCCCTCCCAGGCCGCCGCCTCTTCCTCCTCGATCTGCTGTCGGAAGAGCCGCAGCTCCGCGGAAGAGATGGCCTCGCCCGACGGGACGCTGCTGAGGTTGAAGAAGTAGCGGAAGCGGGCGGGTTGATTCTCCGGGGCCGGCACGTGCTCCAGGTGTTCTGCGGGGGGGGGAGGACGTGGGGAGAGGCAGAGAAAGAGAGCAATGAGACGGTTGGTTTCACTGGGAGGAAGACGAAACAAACAAGACGACGACACAACTCTTGCAAGCCCAGACAAAACAGACCGCGATGGCTGTGCCAGGGTCACTGGGAGGGTAGCGCATCGGGCGCGATCCGCCCGCTCATGCACCAGGCTGGAGAGGGCAAAAAGGAGGGCTAACGTCCTCACCCCCACCCCAAAAAGCACACCTGGCGCGGCCTCTCGTCCATTGCACTGGTCTATTGTGCCATCACACACGCCGGGGAGGCCTTTGCACTCTAGCCGTGTTTTTACTCGATTTCCATGAGGCGGCTACCGCCCTGTAGGCACCCCCATTGACTCCCTGCCGCCGAAGCCCAGCCCAGGTCAACGAGAGATACTTGCACATAGGAGAGCCGTCTTGGCTGCCATCCTAAACGCACCAGAAATAAAGCCGGACTTGCTGCTGCTTCCGGGCCGACGATCCGGCTGCGCTGCTATGATTTCACGCAGACTTAGGAGGGTGTAACCCATTCCCACCCACCCCACTTAAATCCGTAGGAGTCCCTGCAAGCATCAGGGATGCAGGTCAGAGTAACTTCTGCTGCCACTTTTTGAGAGCTCGCGCTTTCAACTCAAGGTTATCTTGCGCGATTCTCTACCACTGGGAAAGATTTGCCCCGGCCTCGTTAGCTGTTGGGGGTTGCTCTGGATTTGGGGGCTGCCACGGCTCAGCCCAGACATCCAATGGAACCCTCCGAGCACATGCAGAGTGCCCATCCCTCACCTCACATTTATCATTATTTATTATTTTGTTTCTAGGGCGCCACACATGCACACAGCGCTTAACCGAGCAAACGACACAGAGGCCCCCTGCCCCGAGAAGAACGCGTGCATGCCCTTGGGACCCAGGAACTCGACTTCCCTTGGAGACTGTAAGATCCCCAGGATGGGCGAAAGCTACGCATGTCTCTCTCCCTCCCAAAGAAATCTACGCCCTCCAGCCGGGGAGCAAACGTAGATGCAGCCACTGTGGAATTCACCACCGCTGGATTTCCACCAGCGATTTGCAGGGTGGGGCTTCTGGCATGATCCCCTCAAGTTCGAAGGCAGGCCTTGTTGTGCTATACCCACATCCCCCTCTGTGGCCTTTCCACTCGCGGAGTGCCCCCCTCCTTCCCCGGAAAGTCCTGGCACTAGCAGATGTGACCCCTCTCTCGCCACGCACGCATCTCGGCTCTTGACATCCGCCAGGCCCTCCGCGGCAGTTCTGGAGACTACAACAGGCGCTCCTCTAGAGGAAACAGGCTGTACCTTGCCACAGACGCGCCTTTTACACAAATCTGCCATGCCTGTTATAGCTGCTGCTGCTATTTTTCTGGTTGGTTTTACAGAGGAATAACTCTTACACCGAGCCCCCGAGCCCCACTGAAGGCGGAGTCGCAGTAGGTCAGGATGCCGGGCTCGAGAAAAGGCAAACGCTGGCTCGGAAACATTTGGATCCAGTTGTACAGAAGACACGCACACCTTTTTTTCCCTTTCTTTTTTTTTGCAAACGCAGCTGTAGCAACTCAGGCCCGTCGTTAAAAAAAGACACTCCGCCTCCCTCTCTTCCTTCCCCTCCCCAAAAGAATCAAGCGGGAGCTGTTAAAAAAAAGGCGGTGTCGAGAGCTTTGATGTCTCTACATAAAGTTTGGGCCGGGAAGGGCCGGACGAGGAGCCAGACGGGGGTGGGAGGAACAAAACCGGAGTGAAATCTGGATGGCTGTTCTTGCCTTGATGGAAGGGTTGGAGAGAGAACGCCTTTTAGCCCAGGATGATTGGAGGGTGATTGTTTAATAATATTAATAATTACTGATTAAATAATAATAATAATAATAATAATAGCCACCTCTATAGCGTTCCCAAGAGCGCAGAGTATTCTACAGGCCTCCTCTCTACCAGGCGATGCAGGTCACCTCCCGCCACTAAAGCAATCCAGCGCGCTTAGAATGGGAACGTCTTTCCTGTGTAAACGTTTCCCCGGATCCTGGAGCTCAGTCAGAGCATAAATGGCCCCTCAAAGCCGCCCACCCCACCCCGTTCGACCTCCTCAGCTGCTTCATGGGGCCATGCTGAAGAAGGCAAGACGCATACGTGCTCATCTCCTGATAAGGGCAGCCGGAGTCAGGCCGGAATATTCCACCGGGAACCGGTTTCAGTCCAAATCCATCGCATCCAAAGACGAGTAGGGGGAATGCGGAAGGGGGGGGATAAACTCTCCTCCACACACACACACACACACATACACACCGAAACAGAGGAGCATTAAACCTCCGGTGCCACCTGGGAGTCTTTCAAGCAAGGCTTTTGCCCCCAAATTATCCTCTTGCGGCCCGATTCTTTGAAGCGCCCTTCCTCGGAAGTAAACCCCAGGGAACAGAGTCAGGGTGCGCCCACTCTTGACAGATTACCCCCGCCGCCGCCGCCCCGCGGATGCAATTTTGAAATTCTATCTATCCTCATCGCCCCCTCCAAAAAAAAAACCCCTTTCCACGTCTAATGACTGCTCCGCGCGCTCCGCTACCTTCGTGGTGAAAGCTTCTCACGGTGTTTGCGCGGCTGGTAGACTTCTCCGGGTACTGGAGGCTGAGATCGTGGAGTTTTTCCTCCCCTTCCCCGGACTGGAGGCGATAGAGATCCAGCATGTACGAGGGGACGAGGACTGCTTGGCTGGGCTGCGGCCGCCGCCGGAGCCCGAACATCTGGAGGAGGGTGGCCTCGAACCCGCGCAAGAGTTCATGGTTTGGGAACGGGCGGCGCGAAGTTCCCGGGGCGCCGCGCTCCGGCTGCTGCTCCTCGGGCTGCTCCCGCTGCTGGTGCTGCTGGAGATCCCCGGCGACCTTCTTCTTGCCAGTCTCGGTGGGTATCAAGCTGGCACGGTTAGTACCTCCTAACAGCACTTGGCATAATAAGATGACCATCAGCACTCGGTTACCAGGCGTCATGATGTCTCTGGGGGGGTGGAATAGGGAGGGGAGGGGAGGGGAGGGGGAGAAAAAAAAGAAAACAAACAAACAAGATTGGTCAAACACGCCGCACAATATTTTTTTTTTGAGGAAACAAAACGCGCACGCACCACAAGCTCGCCAAAAAAAAAACACTCCAGAGGAGCCCAGTGCAGGCTTTCTTGCACCCACCCGAAGAATAGCCCCCCCCTCTGCAACTAAGCCCCCGACATTCTTTTCTTCTCTCTGTGTATCCGACCGAACAGTCTCCGTTAAAATGGGGTCATGAAATCAGCTATTAATGCACACACGCGCGCACTTCTGAGTACAAAGTTCTGAAAATCCATCTTTGTGCAAGAAACGCTGGTTGTTTCCCCGCTTCGCAAAGACGAAAGCCTCTAATCGATCCAAGCAGGGCTTCCCCCTGGTCGTCATTTTCACTGTTGTTGTTGCTGGAAACAGACAGACAGACACGGCAGGGAGGGCGGAGAAGTGGGGGTCGGAGGTCTCGCGCATTGTTGCGCCAAACGCCCCGCGGGAAGGCTGGGCAAAGAGCTTTGCGAGCAAGTGCTCAGGGCTGCGCAGCAACGTCCCCGCCTGCCGGCCGCTAACCACTAGGTCTGCAACCAGGCGTCCCGCCCGCGAGGGTCTGAGGGGTGTGGGGGATGCTCCAGGGCCCCCCCTCCGGCGTGAAAGGGGCTCTGTGGGTCGCGGCGGGAAGTCAACGCGGAAGGCAAAGACGGCCTTCGTCCGCCCCTTCCAGCTGTTTGAGTTACTCTCCATTTCGGCAATTGACAAATATCTTCCCCCACCCCCGGCTGGGACGGAGCCGTATCGGGGGGGGGGTTGAATCAATCAATCAATCCAGTCCGATCCTATGTATGTTTACTCGGAAGTAAGTCCCACGTTGGTCAATAGGGCTTACTCTCACATCGGTGCGCAAGGGGACGGCAGCCAAAATGCCCCCCTTTCCCCCGAAAAGAAAACTGCTTCGAAATGAACCATTGGTTTTAAAGGGGCCGAAGGCAAGAACTACAAAGTTGAGAGACCACAACAACCCAAGACGTGTTCTCTCTCACGCGCGCACACACACGCACACACACACACACACACAAGCTGTGAATGATTATTATTAGATTGTTTTTCTGTGGTGGCGGCGGCGGTTGCAAGAACTCACACAAGGAATGAGAAAGCGTTACTCACTGACAGAAAGCAAGGCATATAGAAACAGTCCATGGTTCTTGACAGCCAGGAGTGGAGCCGGACTCGTGGAAAAAGCTCCCGCGGGGAATCCGGAGTCAAGCGGCTTCGCGGAGCGGAGGAGACTCTGGCCGGCCAGCCAGGCGCTCGCTCGCTCGCTGCTGCGCGCTGCTAGGAGGGAGCGATCGCGCCGCCACTTGGTGCTCCAGAGCGGCTCCTGGAAAATGAATATATTTGAATATAATGCAACTCCCGAGCAGGCGCCTGCTTTTCTTCCAGCCCCGGAGAGAGTCACGTGGATCCGAGGAGTCACTCCTCGCACCAGCCTGTCAATCAACAGGGCGCAAGCACCGCCCTCTTCCTCCTCCTCCCCCCCCTCTGGTTTTGCAGTCCCACCTCTTGGCTTCTGTCAATCTCCCCGGAGCTCGTTCTTTCATTCTTTCTTTCTTTCCAAATCAAAAACAAAAATCTCCTCTCTGCAGGACCTGCGTTGCGAAGAGGGGCGGTTCTTGCGCAGAGCAGCGCTCGGCTTAACGGGGGAATCGAACTCTCTTCGGCTTCAGCAGACGTATTGGGCTGACCCAGATGGGAATTCAAAGCCTGCCCCACTATATTCGAGGCTTTGCCTTAGGAAGCCGCCTGATCCTTAGCCAAACCATCTAGCCAAGTATTGCCCACATGCTGCCGGGCAGTGGATCTCCCAAGATTTCAGACTTTCGCATCCCTCCTGGAGACTGAACCTGAGACCTTCTGCGCTGACAGGCAGCTACTCACCGGAGGTTCAGGCCGAGGTCGTGCCCAGGCCTACCTGGACATGCCAGGGACTGAACCTGGGATGTTCTGCATACAAAGCAGATGCTCTAGCACTGGGCTACAGCCCTTCTCTTCAGGAGTCCAGCAAGATCCCATTCAAAGGAAATTGGATGACAGGGGAGGGGATACCCAATCCATCCCTTTTGTGGATGACAAAGAAGATGGGGGGGCTCAGGGTTCAAAGAGGAGATGCCTAGAACCAAATGGCTAATCTTAAGACAAAGGCGATGTTCACACAGCCATGCCCACCACTTGATGAGTGCTCCATCAAGGAAAGACTTGCACGTGCAAATAAATGGACCATGGCAGATTTCCACCCCTCTCATATGAGCCATACTTTTCAGTGTAGCTGAGTTCACACGTTCAGCTGTTCTCAGTGTACACACACAGTGTCTGTGTGTGTGTGTGTGTTAGCAGGGCTTTGATGTATGAGCTGACCCCATGATCGAGGCAATATGAAAGACCCCTCGGTAGTGTTTTATCATCTCTACAATGGTGAGCTTTACACTGGGTCCTAAAGGGGAGGGAGACGTAAACGTGGTGGTAATGACTAACGAAGGCTTGTGCATAGTAAGAGGAACTGAGAGAATGGCTCTAATGGGGCACAGTAAGTCTTCATAAAAATGTAGGAAGGAAGACAGGCTGGAAATCACATGGTCTTCGATGTCTATATACAAATGCCCAGAGTATGGGAAACAAACAGGACAAACTTGAACTCTTAATACAGGAGGGCAGTTACGACTTGATAGGTATAACTGAAACTTGGTGGGATGACTCCCATGACTGGAACACAGCAATTGAAGATATAACCTGTTCAAATAGAACAGAAGGAATAGAAAGGGAGACAGAATTGCACTCTCCATTAAAAATATATATCCCTGCAAAGAAATACAGGAGGATGAGCTTGGTAGCTCCACCAAGAGTATCTGGATTAAAATTAATGGGGCAAGTAATAAAAGGGACATGGTGGTTGGAGTCTACTGCCGACCACCCAAACCAGTGGAAGACGAGGATGAAACGTTTGCAAGGCAAATTGCCAATGTTTCGAGGAGGCATGATGTAGTAGCAGTGGGGGACTTCAATTACCCCGATATCTGTTGGGAGACAAATTCTGCCAAACACGGCCCCTCCAAGAAATTTCTGACTTGTGTTGGAGATAACTTTCTCCTACAGAAAGTGGAGGAAGCAACCAGAGGAGCAGCTATCCTTGACTTGATTCTAATCAACAGAGATGATTTGGTGGATGAAGTGGCAGTTACGGGAACTCTGGGGGAAAGTGACCACATCATACTTGAATTCTTGATTTTACCAGAAGCAAAAGCTGAGAGTAGCCATACTTGTATCCTGGACCTCAGGAAAGCTGATTTTAATAAACTCAGAACAATGGTAAGTGAGGTTCCATGACAAGTGGCCCTAATGAGAAAAGGAGTCCAAGATGTGTGGAATTTTCTAAAAGAAAATTCTAAAGGCACAATGGTAAACAATTCCATCAAGGAAAAAAGGGGGAAGACAGCAGAAGAAGCCAGTGTGACTTCACACAAAGCTTAGAGATGACCTGAAAGCAAAAAAGGATACACACAGGAAGTGGAAAGAAGGCCAGGCCACAAAGGAAGAGTAGAGGTAGGTATCACGGAATTGCTGGGGTGGTATCAGGAAGGCTAAAGTTGAGTATGAGCTGAGGTTAGTGAGAGATGCCAAAATTGGGCGGGATAGCTACTACCCTGGAAGACAGAAGCAAATTTCAAGTGATCTTGAAAGGCTGGAGTGTTGGGCTGAAAACAACAGAGTTAAACTTAACTGGGATAAGTGCAAAGTTCTACACCTAGGACAAAGAAACCAAATGCACAGTTATAAGATGGAGGATACTTGGCTCAGCACTACCTGTGAGAAGGATCCTGGGATTATAGTTGATCACAAGCTGAATGAGCCCACAGTGCGATGTGGCTGCAAAAAAGGCAAATGGTATTCCAAATTGCGTGAAGTATTGGTACTCCTCTATTCGTCACTGGGAGAGCCAGTGTGGCGAAGTGGTTAGAGTGTTGGACTATGACCTGGAAGACCAGGGTTTGAATCCCCACACAGCCATGATGCTCACTGGGTGACCTTGGGCCAGTCACTGCCTCTCAGCCTCAGAGGAAGGACCTTTTCTAGTTCTCTCATAGCTGCCCTCCCCAGTCCTAGTCTTCTACTGATTCCTTGACTATTGTCTCCATTTTGGTTAATTACTGTGCCAAGGTATTGATAATCCTTGACAAGTTCAATGTCCTCATTGTCAACTTTAAAGTTACATAAAACCACCTAAAATTGCTGCAGCCCCACAAACATGTTGGGCACTTTGTTGGTGAGAGGAGCCACTTGGCCCTGCCTGCCTCCGCTCCAAGTACCTGAGTTGCCACCTCTCTAGTACTGGGGGAGTGATTCTTGGTGCCCCCTAATATTGGGGCCATTTTCAAATAGGAGAGGGAGTCCTGCTACAATCACAGACCCAAGTGGCCAATTTGTTTGGCAAATGTGCCCATGCTAAAGTCCAAAGAATACATAGGCTATGCAACTCTGGTGTATGGTGCAGCAGACGTTCCCAAACTATGGTCTATGGACCACCAGTGGTCCACAAGTTTCATTCAGATGTCTGCAGCATGTCCATGTTAAATAGTCATGTTAATTTTTAATTGCATTTTTATTGCTTCTTTCATTTGTTATATTTTTTTTAATATTACAGTGTGGATTCTATAGAATGCAAATTGCAATACAATAAAATAAATTATGAGAAATGAAAGAAGCAATGCAAAGACAATTAAAAATCATTCATTCATTCATTTCATTGGCAATCACTCGTGGCCGAGTAAGATTGTCTTCCAAGATAAGGTCTTTAACGGTGGGTCCTTAAGTGACTGTGGAGGCCAATTCTGGATCCACACAGCCTCTGCAACAAGCAGAAAAATCATTAGGTGGTCCGCCCAAGACCCTCACCAACTTTCAAGAGGTCTGTGTGGGGGAAAAGGTTGAGGAACCACTTTGTTACAGTGAATATATATGTATGCACAGATACATATATGCACTCCCAATTTGGTTCAGGGCTTGATTCAGTTATCCTGATCGGGCTTTGATCCAGGCTGGATCAATCCAAACCGAACTGTGGACCTCACAGAGCCCTAATGTTTAACTAGGGTTTTATACTGAGGCTGACTGGACTGGCAGCTGTATCTTACTTCAACACTGGCAAGGGGATATATCGCATCCTCTGCTACACCTGAGGGCAGCAAGCAAGTATAGACAGGCCCGTGTGGCGCACATAACTCAGAGGGGAATGACCAGGGGAGCTCAGGGGAAATGGCTGGGATTGCCTCACCCTGCCTAATAGGAGGCCAAGACTTCTAGAGGTAGGTGGAAACCGACGACGGGGTTTCTCCATACTTGGCCTTCTGAGGACTCAGTTTCAGCACTGGTGGGAGCCTCCACTCCCCCACCCTTTGCAGGCGGAGCCTTTCCATGAGAGTTGCAACATGGCCTGAGTGTGAGTGTGGCGTTGTGGCACTCCTCTTCACTGATGTTACAAGCATTAGCCAATTGGTGCCTGTGATACATGGTCACATTCCAGACAGCACAGGGCTAACTTGGATAAGAATTGAGCTGGGATGCCATTGAAAGACAGTGGTAGCCATAATGATGGATGGATGGATGGATGGATGGATGGATGGATGGATGGATGGATGATTTAAATGTTGATTCTTTGGGATTAAGTACAAGATATAACTGAACCAATGGATGTAGAGATTATAGGAAATTTACTGGTCATTGCGCAATATCTAAACTGACACACGTGGGAAAACTTAATATATGCCAACAATCTCAGAATGATTAAGAAAAGATTTGGATACCATCTTGTTGGTGAAATAACACATTTTCCAAGGAGTTACTTTAGAAGACAAGAAAACAGATTTATTGAAAAGTGGTCTCTATTTATAAATTATTGGAGTGGATAACTATATAAATAAGATAACATCTATACATTTTTCCTCTTTATTGTAGCAAGTTAGAATCGATTTGTTATAAGGTGTTATGGATTCAATTGACTATAATAAATCCCCGCACAGCCATGAAGCTCACTGGGTGGCCTAAGGTCAGCCACTGTCTCTCAGCCTAACCTACTTCACAGGGTTGTTGTGAGGATAAAAGGGGTAGGGAGAAAACCCTATATGTCACCTTGAGCTCCTTGGAAGAAAGGCAGGATACAAACATAATAAAGTAATAAACATGCTGCCATTGGTCCATCTACCTCAGCATAGCCAACACTGACTGGCAGTGGCCCTCCAGGAAATGCCAGGGATTGAACCTGGGGTCTCCTGCAAGCAAAGCAGATGCTCTGCCACTGAGCCACAGTCCTCCCCATGGACAGGAAGAGGACACAGCTCTATATGCTGTGCAGCCTGTTCTGTGCCTCCTAAGTCAACCTGCTGCCCTCGGGTGCAGTGGAGCCCTCTGTATTCTCCATCCAGACAAGCGGGAGGCCTGATCAGAGTTCAAAGGCACATGCCAGACCGGCCAAAACTCTCCAGGAGGCTGAAAAGCAGGGCTGGTGCAAGGTGTGGCCTGGGGAGGAGCCCTTCAGAGAGGCCTCAAGGGCCACACTTGGCCCCCAGCCTGAGGTTCCCACCCCTGGCATGGTGGAAGTCACCACCTTGCCCTTCCCCTCAGGCAGCAAAGTGTCTTGGGCCAGCCATGAGTGTTGGACTGAAGGCTGGAGAGCCCCAGGTTCTGTTGGAATGTATGAGGTTCAACTCCAACTTGTGGGTTGAGGCTGCATGGGGTTAAAAGGGGTAGCTAGAGAGGAGACCTCTTGGTTGCTAGGCTATACCTGTCCTTTGATCTCCTGCTGTCTCTCCCTTCCTGCTAGACCGATATGCAAAGGATGTTGATCCCAGTTCCTTCCCTCCTTCCCAGTCTTCTTCTTTCTCGAGAAGGGAGCAGACATCTTTCCTTGTCTCTCCTTCTCCACCAGCATGAGGGTGAGTACTGGGCGCAGCTCCTCGCTCCAACTTAGCTAGTTAGCTAGATATAGGACTCTTTCCTATCAAGCATGTACTTCCAGAATAAAGTATTTCTTATTTAAAAGCTTAAAGTCTCTGTCTGACTAATTTGCAGGGAAGGTAGAATCTTAGCAAAGATTCAAACACACACACATAAGCTCGCTCAAAACTCTCCATTCCGCTATGCAACTCTGCAGGGTCCTACAGGACATTGGGCCCAGCCTCCTGTAGGTTCAGACCTCGGCTCAGCAGCAAAGCATTGGCTGACCTTTAGCCAATCACCGATCAAAGTCTCACCTACCTCCTGAAGGTTGCTGTGAGAATAGAAAGGGGAAGCCTTGAGCTCCTTGATGGAAAGGTGCGGGGCGGGTAGGGGAATGTGATAAATAAATAAATAAATACATTTGCTTCTACAGGTTACACCTTGGGGACTCCAAGTGCCATGTGTAACCCCTCAAACAGTGTCCAGAGCCTCCCTACTCCCCCCCCCCCAAATTCTACAGTCTTTCAAAGTGATGTAAGTTCTCAAGCTGTGCTTTTCTGTTCTGGGGAGAGAAAAAACAAGCCGAGGGCTCAAGCCATTCTCTTTGGAGTGCTTTCTCCCAACATGTCCTGATCAACCCAGAACCTACAGGTCAGTTATGCAGATGGAATCTCTTGTGTAGGGTCAGGATTAGGGTTGGGGAGTCCTGGGGCTTAGCGCTTCATAAAAGGCAGCAAAGATATTGTATACATTCAGTACCTTGGATCTTTTCTTTTTTTTAACAAACTTAGAGGGTCTCCATTTCCTCCTCTGAGTGACTGAGGGAAAGACAGTTAAATCCCACTTTTGTGGAAACGTTTTGAAAGTCCTGTCCTCAGTGACATGTCGTTAAAAAAAAAGGTTCTTCAGAACGAATAATGAGGTTTCAACTTTGATCCAAACTTTGAGGTTGAATCTGCTTGTCCAAATCATTGTCCTACATGTTCTCTCTCTCTCTCTCCGTTCCAGAATGGATTTTCCTGTAATTCTCATAAAACGTTGCTACCTGCATAAAGAAACAATCCTTTCTGATCACTTTGTACTCAACTGAGAGGCCTTTGCATAATTCCTTCAGGAAGAATCAAGAATCCTCACCCCCCCATCAAACTCAAATAGGATTAGAAACTTAATCACCCCAAGTGAAGTAATGCAAACATGTTGGGTACTTCTTTTCATAAGCAAACATTAAAAAAAAGAAAATAAAGAAAAAGACAAGCTGTTAATTGGTGCAACAGGGCCCTATCCACAAAGGCTCAGTGTGGGCAACAACCTTTTGCAATAAATATATAAATCACTTGCCAAACTATACATTATAAAGCATTTCAAATCCATATTGTAAATGTTGCTTTCATTACATAAAATGCATTCATTGCTTTTTCTATTAAAGGCACTGAAAGCCTTTGCCTTACTGTGGAATGCATAAAAAGTTACCTACAACACAACCATACTGTTTTCAGATGTTTCAATTGTTTTATTGTGGTGAGTTTGCCACCCTGGGCTATATTGGGGAGGAAGGGTGGGGTATAAATTTAAATAATAATCCCCCAGGTGATTTAAAGCACTGTGAAGGGCTCTTTGCAAGCCCTGTAGGGTGCTTTGAAGTCCCAAAGTCAGGACTTCAAAGCACTCAATCACCTGGTGTCATTGTGATGTCAGGTGACTGACAGCTGGGAGGCCTACACCTGCTTGTCAAATTTGGCCCGCATGGCTAAGACCTGATAAAGATCTGACCCACGGAATGAAAAAGGTTCCTCAACCCTGATGTAGGCAATGCAGGGCTAGTAGATAGATCAACGATCTGACTTGGCATAAAGCAGATTCATGTGTTCCCAGATGTCACAGTTACCTTCCGGTTTTACAGTTCCTGTCTCCAAGTGCATTCAAATAAATAGGGTTCTCACTTTAGACACAGACTCTAGGAATTACCGTAACATAGGTTCTAAAAATACATTAATTGAAATAAATCAGTGAAAAAGGTGTAGCCCAAATCCCTCTGGAACCCCTTTAGAACAGTTCTCATGGGAAGAACATACGCATGTTGCTTGATTCACTAAATCACCCTCCCCAGGCGTCTTGGCCAGTGCGGAGGTTTGGTGGCTGTGTTTTGTTTTGTTGGTTTATGCAGCTGTTTGGAATTTTCACCTAAATATTCATCTGGGCCCTATCGTTCACCATTTCGAAGAGATAATAAGTAGCTTCAGAGGATGAAATGCACATTCCTTCTGTTCTGAAGTTATCACTGGCAGGGAGAGAGGAAAGTATGCTGTCCTAGGGCGCAATCTGCTTGGAGGTTATCTTGCACAAGGCCTGTCGTTGGAATGAACTACTGATCTCTTCCGTAGCTCCTGTTTGTTCCATCAGGGCTTGTGCAGGAGACCTTCCCAATCCTAGCTTCCACCATGAGACCATCTGGCGGATTCAAATAAGCAGATTCCTCACAGATTCATTGACTGCTTTTTTAGGCATCCCACAATGCTTTTGGCAGCTTACGATGCCTCTGGCATCGGCACATCAGAGCCCTGCCGCTTGAGCTGAGCCTCTCTTTACTCTCCGCTTCCAAACTTATTTCGCCTGAGCCAAGCCACACACCGCTAGAGAAGGTGGCATCTGTCTTCGTCCTCTAATTGTCTCTTGCGGATCTGCTAGAGCTTTCGAGGCAGTGTGAAAATCCATTTCAGAGACGGGTGGCTAATCTATCAGTGTGTCTGTGGCTACACATTTTAAGAGTGGGGAAAATGGGAATAATTATGCTAAGCACGCTATTGCCAATAATCTCTGCATTCTGCACAGGTGTGACAGGGGCAGTCTATGGCTTCCCCTTTCCAGCACTCCAGCCAAACTCATGACATGACAACATTCTCCGGAACACCAACAACAGGACTGGGAACTGCAGTTGGAACAGGATGCTGTGGCATGACTGCTGACAGATGTAAGGCCCTGTTGCGCAAGGCCTTACAATCAACCTAATTGCACAACCTTCTCTCAATCCCGCCGACAAAAACAGCTAGATTGGCGGGAACTAGAGAGAGGGCATTCTCAGTGGCGGCCCCCACTCTCTGGAACTCCCTCCCGCAAGATCTACGCCATACCTCTTCCCTAAATGTATTCCGTAAAGCCTTAAAGACCTGGCTCTTTCAACAGGCCTTTGGGATTTCCGGGGAGGGTTAATTGTTATGACTGAAATGCCTCTTACCCTGCATTAGTGCTGTTGTTGCTGCTGTTTTTATATTGTATTATTGTATTTTATCACATTGTGTTTTAACTGTTTACATGTACGTTGCCTAGAGTGGCCATTGGCCAGATAGGCGACACAGAAATTAAATTATTATTATTATTATTATTATTATTGCCAGTATATGACTGAATCATATCTGAAAATAACAACATTTTGGAAGCACGCACCCCTGTTCTCTTGAACTCGCTGCCTATCCATAGCAGGCCTTCGTTGTACTGTTTTCAACACGTGGCAGAAAGGTTTTGGTTTAGGCATGCTTACCCAGACATGTACATTTGTTTTTAAAACACTTGATTTTATCTATATTTTGATAATTTTATTATGTGAACTACTTTTAAAATCTGCTCTTATTGCTATTTTTAATGAATATTTTGTACCATTTGATATAAACTTCTTAGTTTTTTTTATTAAGTGGAATATAAATCTTACTAAGTAAATAAATAAATGCAAGTAATTGCTAAGAAGTAGTACATAGATCTGTGCAATAAAATGAATAATAAACCATCTATCTAACCAGAGCTAACCTGTATCGGCTACCAGTGGCTCCTGCCATGATAGTTAGGTTCTACTTCCATTGCCGGAAACAGTATGTCTCTGAATTTCTGTTGCTGTGAATTATTATATGCTTTGCATCCAATTGATACAAAAACCATTTCACATTGGTAAGTAATTGTGGACACAGGGAAATTAGAGGGTTTTTTTGTCAAAAAATACATTTGAGTCTTTTCTCAGTCATCGCTTGTGAGTATTTTTTATCAGCAACAGCAGAGGACTCAATGAGAGGCCTCTTAAGCTTCTGCAGGTGCCAGTAGAGGACTTGAAACAGTAGAGGGCTATCCACCCACACCCCCAACAGCAGTCAGCTTCACCAGACAGTGGAACTTCAGATTTCCAACCAGTTTCTACATTTAGCAGAATTTGGCAGTGAACCCATTGACACACCTCAGTATGTGACCAGGGTGGTGGTGGTATGCTTGCTTTACATTAAGTTCATCATAGTATGGCAAGCCAAGCATTTAAGCCACATTCATGAGGTCTAGTGGCATGCCTTGCCAAAATAGTTCAGCATTTTGATGGCAGTATCATAATATACATTTCCACATAACACAGCATGAAAGTAAGAATGAGCAATTCTGTCCATTTCAGTTTCTCTCTGTTTCTAATTTTTCCAGTCTTAAGTTCAGCTCTTCACATTGGCTAATTAAAACTAGCAAGGAAGGAACAGTTGGCTGGGCCAAGGAAGTGATTAATGCCTCTTTACGAGAGGGAGTGGTCCCTGGCTGTCTGAAAGAGGCGGCAGTGAGACCACTCCTGAAAAAACCTTCCTTGGACCCAGAGGATGTCAGCAGCTACAGACCAGTAGCCAATGTTCCGTTCCTGGGCAAGATCCTGGAACGTGTGGTTGCTGACCAGCTCCAGGCGCTATTGGATGAAACCGATTATCTAGATCCATTTCAATCGGGGTTCAGGCCTGGTTTTGGCACTGAGACTGCCTTGGTCGCCCTGTTTGATGACCTATGTCGGGAGAGAGACAGAGGGAGTGTAACTCTGTTGATTCTCCTTGACCTCTCAGCGGCTTTTGATACCATTGACCATGGTATCCTTCTGGAGAGGCTTGCGGAATTGGGAGTTGGAGGCACTGCTTGGCAGTGGTTCCGCTCCTACTTAGCGGGTCGTCTCCAGAAGATAGTGCTTGGGGAACATTGCTCGACACCGTGGGTTCTCCAATGTGGGGTCCCGCAGGGTTCGGTTCTGTCTCCCATGCTTTTTAACATTTATATGAAGCCGCTGGGGGCGGTCATCAGGAGTTTTGGAGTGCGTTGTCATCAGTATGCTGATGACACGCAGCTCTACTTCTCCTTTACATCTTCTTCAGGTGAGGCAGTCGACATGCTGAACCGTTGCCTGGCTGCGACAATGGACTGGATGAGAACTAACAAACTGAGACTCAATCCTGACAAGACTGAGATGCTGTTGGTGGATGGTTTCTCTGATCGGATGGTGGATATATACCCTGTCCTGGATGGGGTTACACTCCCCCTAAAGGAACAGGTGCGTAGTCTGGGAGTCATCTTAGACTCTTCCCTCACACTTGAGGCTCATGTAGCCTCGGTGGCCCGGAATGCGTTCTACCAACTTCGGTTGGTAGCCCAGCTACGTCCCTATCTGAGTAAGGAGGACCTCTCATCAGTGGTACATGCTATGGTAACCTCGCGTCTGGACTACTGCAATGCGCTTTACGTAGGGCTACCTTTGAAGACGATTCGGAAGCTACAGCTAGTGCAAAATGCGGCAGCCAGACTGCTAACAAGAACTAAGCGGTCTGAGCATATAACACCTGTGCTAGCCCGTTTGCACTGGCTTCCAATATGCTTCCGGGCCAGATTCAAAGTGTTGGTACTTACCTATAAAGCCTTATACGGCGCGGGACCACGATATCTGTCGGAACGCCTCTCCCAATATGAACCGGCCCGTACACTACGGTCTACTACGAAGGCCCTCCTCCGGGTTCCGACTCATAGGGAAGCCCGGAGAGTGGTGACAAGATCTAGGGCCTTCTCAGTGGTGGCCCCCGAACTATGGAATGGTCTCCCCGAGGAGGTGCGCCTTGCGCCGACACTATCATCTTTTCGGCGCCAGGTTAAAACCTTTCTCTTCTCTGAGGCATTTTAATTCCTGTTAATTGTAAATTATTATATTTTGATTTTAGACTGTACAGTTTTGTGTACAGTTTTGTGTTATTTTTATTGTATTTTTAATGTTCACCGCCCAGAGAGCTGTTGCTAGTCGGGCGGTATATAAGCTTAATTAAATAAATAATTAAATAAATAAATTTCAACATCAATTTGTAGCTTTGGATTGCAAAATTCAGAGAAGTGCAAATTTTGAAGGATGGCTGTGTTTCAATTCACTTAGGGCTCATCTACACAGTGGTTTACTGTGCGTTTGGTGCTACTCACATCTTTAAATTTGTATGGTTCACATGATGTTACCGCCAAACAGAAGCTATCACACAGTTTTTCTCCTGTACTAGCCCAATCCACTGATAATATGAAAAGGGGAGAAAAAAAACTCTCTACTTAATTTCTCTAGTGGTTGCAGACGCTTTGTTCTGATGTTTTTAGGTAAATGTGTCAATTGTTCCCCTCTCCACGCCCACTATCTCCTCCTCCCTTCTTTCATTTTGTTTCCTGTGGGCTGAAAAGCAACTTCTGGTTGCTTTCCTCCATTCTGCTGGCCTTTTTTATGTTGCTGCAAATGGTGCTTTTATTCCCCCCCAACTTGTGCACAAAAGCATAACACTGCTCAAACAAAGATTTGTATTTCAGCGGTATCCTACCAACCATTGGCATGGAAAGCACAGATATTCGCCCTTCCAGGTTTTTGTTTTTAAAGGAACCAACTCCAGCTGGTAGAACAGACTGAGCATGCTCAGTCACCTAGCAACAAGAGGGAGAGGAAATGTATAATTAGAGGTCGGGGCCACAAGGAAACAGCAAAACTAATACTCCCCAGAGGAATGCCTGCTTGTGTGGATGGGGAAAAACAATTGGCAGCTAACTTTTAGCAGGAACTGCAGAAAGTACAAATCTATTACAAAGGTAAATGCAGTGTATTTCCCATGAAGAAATGATCTCATGTAGATGAGCCCTTAGTGTTTGGAAACTGTGAATTAGGTAGGATCACCTTTAAATGCAGACTGAATCTAAGGTCTCCTCCATCTCTGCTTGAATGTTTTAACATTTAGACCTCTTTTGCCCACAGTCTGATTTTTTGTATAGACACCCAACATAACGCCATGGGCACTTATGATGGTGATGATGATGCCTTCTAATCCTGAACTTGGGCTGGCTGTGCTAACGGACAAAACAGTCCCACCGAGAAATGAGAAGGTCATACCTACATGCCGATGTGGACCCTGGGATTTGCAGATGTAAGCAGGGGGTGGATGGGAGATTTTTTTTAACACCCAGAAGGGACAACAGCAAACCAAAAAAGAAATGTATTTGTTCGTATGTTTCTCCAATTTGTGGACCACCCTTCATCATGTCAATGAAACGCCAGAGTGGTTTCCATCAAGGCCCAAAATATACCACATAAAATATAACAATGATTAAAAACAGCCCAGTTAATAAAACAAGTGACAGTGCAGCCGTATGAGAACAATAAAATCAAAGAGTGGCTACTAATTTAATCCAAATGCCCAGGTGAATAAGACTGTTTTTACCTGCTGGCAGAAATCCATCAGAGTCTCCACTGTCCAAACTTCCAGCATCTCAGACTGCATATATAATGCGCTCTATGTAGGGCTATCCTTGAAAATGGTCCAGAAGCTGCAACTGGTACAGAATGCGGCAGCACGCCTGATTAAAGGCAGCCGCCGGCGAGATCACGTAACTCCAGTGCTCAAAGAGTTGCACTGGCTACCAGTTGCTTGCTGGGCCCAATTCAAGGTGTTGGTTTTGACCTTTAAATCCCTACACGGTTTCAGCCCAGCCTATCTGAAGGAGAGCCTCCAGCATCATCAGCTATGCCGCCTAACGAGATCGGCCTCAAAAGACCTTCTCTCTATCCCACCAGTCAAAACAGCTAGACTGGTGAGGACTAGAGAAAAGGTTTTTTCAATTGTGGCCGCCACCCTATGGAACTCCCTTCCAAATGCTTTCCGCCAGGCCCCCTCTACAATGAGTTTCCGCTGGGCCGTGAAGACCTGGCTCTTCAGGCAGGCCTTTGGGGTGGGCTTAGAGTTACCAGATCTCTGGTTTTTGGCCGGAGTCTCCAGCTTTTGGGGGGCCCCTCCGGCTCTCCAGCTAGAACTTTTAATCTCCGGACTCTCCACTTCAATTTTTTAAAAAATTAAGTTTCTAGGTGGTCTCGTTCCCAAGATATACACCAAAACGTCAGCCGCCCCCCGTGACTGTTTAATCTATTTAACTGATACGACGCTGAAGTTGGTTCCTAGATCCCAGTTCCTTATTTGCTTGAAAGTTCAAAACACTGAAAAAGAAGAGTTGACAACTACAGCAACTTCAAACCAAACTTAACATGTCTCTGAACCCCAAAATATATGTTGGGGTACCCTGTATGATATATCACTGTGATCGGGGGACTCTCCCCATCAAGAATAACAATACATTTATGCAATCAAAATAATCAGGCTTCTGATATTATCATAAATACATAATGATGTCATAAAATCATAAAAAATAAGTAACTGGGGGTGCCCACCCCAAACTCTGCTCTGGGACAGGACAAATCATATACCCCAGGAAAGGGGAGGGTGTCCTCTATGAGATGCCACTGCGTCCCGCCTGGCCCAGAGCTTCTGCTGGGCACAGGGCACGGAGGAGGGCATCTATGCAAAATCAAAGCAGACCAAAACATACAGGAAAAAATAAATAACTGGGGGTGCCCACCCCAAACTCTGCTCTGGAACAGGACAAATCATACACCTCATGAAAGAAGAGGGTGTCCTCTATGAGATGCCACTGCGTCCTGCCTGGCCCAGAGCTTCTGCTGGGCACAGGGCACGGAGAAGGGCATCTATGCAAAATCAAAATGGACAAAAACACGTAGAGAAAAATAAGTAACTGGGGGTGCCCACCCCAAAATCTGCTCTGGGACAGGACAAATCATATACCCCAGGAAAGGGGAGGGTGTCCTCTATGAGATGCCACTGCTTCCCGCCTGGCCCAGAGCTTCTGCTGGGCGCAGGGGAAGGATGAGGGCATCTATGCAGACAGAAAGGGTAGAGAATCTTCTTACTCTTACTCATTTCTCAGACCTCTTTCTGAAGTGAAGGGTCAAATCTGTAAAGAAGTTTGGAGCAGCCACATTAAAAGATAAGGGCAGGGCATTCCAGGCAGGGGGTTGCCCACCCTGCTTGGAGATGGATGTCTTTGCAGAGGATCCCTAGTCAAGCTTTACCAACAGCACAATCCAAACTATATCTACTCAGAAGTAAGTCCTGTTGAGTTCTATGAGGGCTAAGTCCCTTAGTACGTGTGTTTAGAATTGCAGCCTTCAGGGGCATCCATCTTTACTCCCGAATGCCCCATCTAACATCTCCACAACACTAGGCTCCTTTCTTCCTACAGTGGCCTTCTGGTGACTGGCCTGGCCTGAAGGGACTTAAACCCTTCTTGCTGAAAGCAAGTTAGGCTAGATTAAATGTTCCCTACCCAGGCTCCATCTTTTAGCTAAGATGTCTAGCTTAATTTCCAGTCAGATTTTTTTTTAATTGTACGCTCCAAGCAACTGTGATTGATGCTTAATCTATCATGCTTAATGACATCACTCGGGCCTGCCCTGTGACATCACTCGGGCCTGCCCCATGACATCACTCAGGCCCGTCCCTAAAATCTCAGGTTTTGGGATGCTTCTGACCTGGCAACCCTAGGTGGGCTAGATTTTAACATCACCTCTTTTAGATTTTAATGTTATTGTATTGATGTGTCATTTTGTGCTATTTTGCTTATTTTGTACGTCGCCCAGAGTGACTGGTTAGCCAGCCAGATGGGCGACTAAGAAATCAAATAAATAGATAAATAAATAAATATGCACAATACATTTAAAGCATGTGACTTCCCCAAAGAATACTGAGACCTGTATTTTGTGGGTGCTGGGACCGGTAGTTCTGTGAGGGGTAAACTACAGTTCCCAGGATTCTCTGGGAGAAGCCACATGCTTTAAATGTGCATTAAATGTCCTTTAAACATATGATGTGCATATAGCCCCAGAATCAGGGGGCCACAACAGAGAAGGCCCTTTCACGTATCACCATATAGCAGGCCAAGCCCGCTGACTGGACACAGATGTATGAAAAACAGTGCATTTGTGTGCCCATGCAAGGTAGGAAGGGCGTGACTTGGGAGTGAAAGGTGAGGAGACCATAAGCCACTCCCATACAGCACAAGCTCCATTTTAGCCGTTAAGAGCCAATGGCTGTACTAGCTCAACTCAATGAGTCTCTCTGTAGTGTCTCATATGGGAAGGGGGGAAAGGCAAGAGGTAGGGAAAGGTGAAGGAGGGAAGGTGAAAGCAGGAGGGAAGGTGGAAGCAGGAGGGAGTGCAACTGACAAGGGAGGGAGCAGACGTACTGCAACAATTTGTTGCAGATCCCCCACTTTTTATTGGGTGCCTCCCGAGAGCCACTATTTTGTGATTTAGGGATTTGAGCTCATACGGAAATTTAGATTTGCACAGTTAAAGTGGATTAAATCACTTTGTTGCCCTAGCACAGCAGCAAATCCACTTCTTAAAAAAAACACTGACTTTTTGCGGTTAGGAAAATGACAGGTAAATGTACTGAAAAAGTATGGGATGAATGAATAATAAGTGGGAAGATGTAGAAACACTTCCCAAGCAAATCAAGATGCTCATTGTCATAATTTCTCCTCCCCGTAAACAAATCAGAACAAATGCTCAATAAAGACCAGATATAATCTAACCTCCACACAAGTGTTTTGCAAGCAAATCAGGATGAATGTTCAATAAACAGGTTATCTGGAGGAGCTCATTATTAACAACTTAATTGTGTGTGGGGACATTTACCAGGAATAGACTTTGATTTTGGCGCTAAGGTTCCAATCTGCAGTCAACAGAAAGTTTGCAGGCAACTGTGCCTTATATTTTCTTTCCATATTTTTTCATTTAGAAAGTCCCTGAGATCTCTTTGCAGACCGGCACAGTTCCTCTTCAGCCTTATCAGCAAAATAGCAACTGTTCCTTCTTCCATGCCTCTTCTCCGTTGAAGCTGGGAATGTTTCAAAGTGGGGGAGAGAGGGGGGGGAGAGAGAGAGAGAAGGAAAGAAGCCTGAGGCTTGCTTCTGGGTGTTCTCAAGACTTTAAATGCCACTTCTTAAAGAGTTAAAGATCTAGATGGCTGTAGTAAGAGGGATGATAAACTAATCACTCATTCGCTGTTGGAGATCTGGAGTGTCATTTACCGAAACATGGAATGCGTTTAACAATGTCAAGGGAAAGAGAAGCCTCTTAGCACCCATCACAGAAGATCGATGGATTGTCAAGGGCTACTCTGGGGAAAGTCCTCCAAACTCATAATTATCTATGCATGAGTAATAACAATATTTATCTCGGTTTGGTTTGCTCGCTTGAAACTCATTCTCTGCTCTTCCAAGAAATTGAGTAAGGGCCATCTTGGCAATTTGAAAGCGACTTCTAAGAGCAGGTTTTGCTTTGGCATGGGAAGGCCTACAGAATCTAACAAGACATTCCTCTTCTTCATTGACCAATCAACGTCTTGTCCAGGTGGCTGTTGAGGAATGAATCCCATCGCTACCACCAGCCTTACTGTCCCCGTGAAAGGCCTTAAGTCAAACCAAGTAGCAATGTCATATTAAAACAAACACACACTCATCCAAAAATAATAATTGCACTGAGCTAGTTTATCTATCAGGAGGCATCTCTGATAAGCACTACTACAACTCATGAGTCATTGGGGGGAAATGTCTAGGGAAACAGCCTCAAGTGACCTCACACAGCATTTAATGGAAAACTTTGTATCTCTTTCTTCATTTTGTTCTGCAGTGAAAAAGCCAGGCTCCCTTTTGCTAGGGGACAAGGCATAATAATTCACTTGGAAGTCTGTGTAACAGGTTGAAAACCAGTCTGAAATCAGATTAAAAGTCAGGGGATCCTCTGCCCTGCCCACAAAGAATTCTGGGAACTGTAGTTTCATGGGGGTTGCTGAGACTTTGCTGCTGGAGATTCTTAGTCCATGGATGGGAAACCTGTGGCCCTTCAAATGTTGCTCCCATCGTCCTTGGCTATTGGCCATGCTGGTTGGGGCTGATGGAGTCCAACAACATCTGGAGGAGCATGGCTTCCGGATCCTTCCCACAGCCTGTTCACACCACAAAACACTTTTCTATGGTTCCTTGGTTAAGGGCAAGAGAATGATAGCGGCTTGTCATTGGTTTAAATATGTAGTGCAGGAAAGGGCCGTAGGTCAATAGTGGAGCACATTCTTCGCATGTAGAAGGCCCCAGGTTCAATCCCCAGCATCTCTAGGCAGGGCTGGGAAAGACTCCCTACCTGAAACCTGGAGAGCTGCTGCCAGTCAGTGTAGACAACACTGAGCTAAATGGGCCAAAGTTCTGACTTCCTAAGTTCCTAGATAGCTATTGGGCTCCAAATTTCTGGACAAAAACTTCAGACAAGATGTAACTGGTGTTAATTTTGTGTGTGTGTGGAGGAGAGTCTTTTCACCAAGTATAAGAGATAATGAATCACTCCATTCCACTTTACAGCCTTATCCTCTTTCACAGATTCAGGCTGCTTAGGATGACAATGAGCCAATTCCTCCCTTACTTCCACAATGGCATTCCAAGATCTGGGATGTACCCTTAACGGAGAAACTTTACTCACCCAACTCATAAGAAGAGCCTGGCTGCTGGATCAGGCCAGTGGGCCATATAGTCCAGCATCCTGTTATCACAATGGCCAACCAGATGCCCATGGGAAGCTCAGCACTCTGCAAGGCAACGCATGTTTTGAAATTTGGTTGCCCTTCTTGACATGTGAAATTGGTTGCTCTTCTTTGAAATTTGAAACTGGTTGCCTTTCTTTGAAATGTGGTTGCCCTGTAAAGAGATACTCCAGCTCATTTTTTGTGCTCTAACATTATTTGTATTCTAACATTATTTTTGTTCTACAAGCCCTTCCAGGTATTCTTTTTAACATGCATTCATGCTGCTTTGTGTTCATGATGGTATCAGGCTTTAAAAGAAATGGGGGTGCCACAGCATCTGATTGTCCTGATGCACAACCTATACTCTGGACAAGAGGCTACTGTAAGGACAGAATATGGAGAAAGGATGTAAGACAGGGGTGTATTTTATCACCGTACTTGTTTAATCTATACGCAGAACATATCATACGGAAAGCGGGATTGGACCAAGATGAAGAAGGTGTGAAAATTGGAGGGAGAAATAGTTTAAGATATGCAGACAATACCATACTCTTAGCAGAAACCAGAAATGATTTGAAACGAATGCTGATGAAAGTTAAAGAGGAAGAAGAAGACTAAAGTAATGACAACAGAAGACTTATGTAACTTTAAAGTTGACAATGAGGACATTGAACTTATCAAGGAGGACTATCAATACCTTGGCACAGTCATTAACCAAAATGGAGACAATAGTCAAGAAATCAGAAGAAGGCTAAGACTGGGGAGGGCAGCTGTGAGAGAACTAGTAAAGGTCCTCAAATGTAAAGATGCATCACTGAATACTAAAGCCAGGATCATTCAGACCATGGTATTCCTGATCTCTATGTATGGATGTGAAAGTTGGACAGTGAAAAAAGTGGATAAGAGAAAAATCAATTCATTTAAAATGTGCTGCTGGAGGAGAGCTTTGTGCATACCACGGACTGCAAAAAAGACAAATTGGGTGTTAGAACAAATTAAACCAGAACTGTCACTAGAAGCTAAAATGATGAAACTGAGGTTATCATACTTTGGACACATCATGAGAAGACCTCATTCACTAGAAAAGACAATAATGCTGGGAAAAACAGCAGGGAGTAGAAAAAGAGGAAGGCCAAACAAGAGATGGATTGAGTCCATCAAGGAAGCCACAGACCTGAACTTACAAGATCTGAACAGGGTGGTTCACGACAGATGCTCTTGGAGGTCGCTGATTAATAGGGTCGCCATAAGTCATAGTCATCTTGAAGGCACATAACAACAACAACAACATGCTGCTTTGTGCTCATGATGGTATCAGGGTAGTTTTCAGTATCGTTTGCTCCTGCAAAGGTTTCGGGATGGACATATTGCTGTGTTTACGATCAGCGCATGTCCAGTAACATCCTGCTGAAATCCTGTACCAGTTTATTTTTTGTTCTGCTTTTTGTTGCACTATAACACAAGAGTGCCCCTTTAGACAGTGATAAAGCATCACAGAACAACTCATAAAAGTGGAATGATGTGTGGAGGGTCCAGTATAAATCTACCACTAATCCACTATTATCTCATTCATAACATGTTGCACAATGCACCCCCACAAAAACACACCACACATCTGGAGGAGGCCTAACCTAAGCGAACAAGCATTATTTGTGTCCTAACGCTAATTCTGTTTTATTTTAGGTTATTTAGTGTCAGCTCTGTGACAGATGGGGTGGACGTTGTTGGGGTTTTAAAATTTGTTTTTACATATGCAATTGTTTTAACTGTTTCAAATATGTAACTGTTTTATATATGCTTTTATTATATTGTAAATCGCTTTGAGATGCCGCATGAGAAGCAATTCAGTAATAGCAGAACCAGAGCCAAGGCCCTCGCAGGTGCCTTCCCCTGGGTCTGAAGAACTGAGGGCTCATCCAGACGACTGCAAAATGTGTGACACGCCTGCTATGTGTGTTCATTATTTTTCGGTCGTCCAAATGACGTCTGGCGCTGTTACGCATTTTCGTGGGTTAAATCCGCTCCTTGCAATACCGGCAAAAATGCGATTTGCTGTTTAAAATTAGGAATCATCCGCTGTGCCTTCAGGAGTTAGGATGCAATACCGTGGACTTTACAGCTGATGGGCGGTTCTTCGGTGTTTCCCCTTGCCCCTTCTCCTCATTCCAGCCAATCACGTATCTGCACTTTTGCGCATATGCAAGAATAAGCCCGGGAAAATTGAACCAATCATCGCAATGGTGGGGTGTTGGGGGGGGGTCTGCAACTACTGCGCTGATGCATTTTATTTTTTGCCAGCCTGCAAACTGGGCGGCCGCTCTGGGTGAGATCTGCAATGCACAGCAAGCGAGAAAGGGGGGGGGTTGGTTTCAGCCTGCCTCTGAAAGCTTTGTCAATTTCATTCTACTTGCTGGGGGTTTTGCTTCAAATCAGAAAAGCATACATTTGTTTAAGTGTAATATTGCAAATGCAAACAAGAAAAGGCTTCTGGTCGGTTTCAAGCCTGCTCCAGAAAGCTTTGTCAATTTCATTCTCTGTGGGAAGGAAAGGGAAAAGGAGGGGGGGTGACACGTTTCTTGCTTTTTTGGAGAAATAAGTGCATTGCCAGCCTGTGTATCTCCTTAAATATCAATAAAGGCAGAAAAGCATACATTCGTTTAAGTGTAATATCACAAATGCAAACAAGAAAAGGGCTTTGTGGGAAGGCAGGCGTGAAACCGACCAGCAGCCTTTCCTTCCCAGGCGAGAACTCCTTTGCAGCCATATTGTGCTTCGTTGCAAAGGGGGAGAGGAGCATACGTAATTTTTTTGCTGACCAATTGGTTGATAGGGGGAGGTTTTAGAGGCGGAGCTTGGAAAAAGCGAAAAGAATGTAGGGGGTCTTACCGCTGCATGTGCGGGTGCAAAAAAGGGGTTTTTTTTAATTGGGAAAGAGCGAACTAAAAGGCAAAGTGAGGACTATCAGATGACAAACCGATTATGGAAACCGTGGATTATCCCGCTCCATTTGGATAAGCCCTGAGTGTGCCCCAACCTACCCCGCTAGTCCAATGGCAGGAGGAGCACACCAGGGGAGGAGACAGAAGTGCCCATCCACAAACCAGAGGGTTGGCCCTTTAAGGATGATAGAACCTTGGAGAGGGGAACTGGAGGCAAAGGTTCGAAAGTCCTCAGTCCATCTCTAGCCTGTGTTGGAGCAAGTTGCTCACCTAGAGCTCCTGACCTGCCTTGTCCTGTAGGCTTCTTGGCCAGGACAGACCAGGCTAAGACAGGGGGCTTGCAGCTAGGAAGAGGGCCTTTGCAACTGCTGTGTCCAATCCCCAGAATTCTCTCCTAAGGCCGGCTTGCCTGGCACTCACATTGTCTTCTGTTTTTAATTACTTGATTTTAACTGTTTTTATTGATAATTTTGGTCCCAGGCTATGATCTGAAGGCACATGAGGCCAGCTAAGCAGGGTCAGGTGTGGTCAGTGTCTGGATGGGAGACCACCTGGGAACCATATGTAAGCCGTCTTGCGTTTCAATCATGAAAAGAAAGGCGCGGTATAAATGTAATAAATAATTAAATAATTTTAATATTTCTTGAAAACTGCTTAGAGGTTTTGTTAATATCAAGCAGCGTATACATTTTGTTAAAGAAACTCTTATAATTTTGGTGCCGTGCAAATTCCATTTTATTTAGTGGCTGTTGATATTGAGGGTTCCCCACGACCACATTTCTTTTTATTGGGTTCTGGCTGCTGTAATTGCTAAAATTATGTGTTATGATACACTGGATGTTTAATTGTTGTAGCTTATTCGTTTTAATGGGTTTTTTTTGCATATTGTGAACTGCTTTTAAATTTATAATTTATAAGTGACATGTGGTATATAAGTTTTTAAAATAAATAAATAAATAAAATGAATATTCTTCCAGACGGCTTAAATTGTTTTGATTTGGGGTTTTATGCTGCTTTAAATTGCCAATTTTGCTCTTTTATGAAGATGCTTGTTCTTTGATGCTTATTCTCTATCATTGGGTTTTTCTTCTGTCTGACTCTGAACGCTTTGTAAACTGCCCTCATAACTGAGGTTGAAGTGTGCTTGCTTATTTAATTAACTAGATTTATTACATAGTAATCATTCCATAGTAATTGCAGGTAATTTTCAAGAGAATAATCTAAAAACATACTGCAAGATAAAACAGGCAATATAATACAAAGGAGATAAAATCTAACATAAAGCTGTCAGAAACAGACAGCCACCGATCAAACAAAGCCAAGATGTTAAAACATCCATTAGAACAGTTATGGGGAACCTTTGTCCTTCCATATATTGCTGAACTACATCAGCTTAGTAAAGTTGCGGCCATCTGTGCCTCCCGGTGCAGTGAGTTCCACAGCTGGGATGCCACTGCAGGGAAGGCCCTGTCCCCATGTCACGGCCCAGTTAGTAACACCCACACAGAGAAATTTTGCAATAAATAAATAAGGAGGGCATAGCTATGGAGCCACAGCTTTATTTATTTGTTTTAAAGCCTTTACATATTGCTTAATATTTCAAAAAACAGCCTATCATTAAAAGGTTTAAACAAAAACACCACCTAAAACCAGTAAGACGATAAAATAGGCACATATAAAAATATACAAAAGCAAACACAAAACATATAAAAACTGTCACCTGGCAGCAGCCCTTCCATCAGATCACCTCAGTGTAAGACTTCAGAAGTTCTGCTGAAAGACCGACTCCATCAGGCACCCCCACCACCCCGGCCCCTGAGCTGTTTCTAGGACAGCTGGTCATGATAAGAACTACTGTTTAAGAATTGGTCCCTGAGTTTGTTTGTTTTCCTCTTCCCTCCCTGACCCTTTCCCCTCGTGTGTTGTGTTTTTTACACTGTAAGCCTGCAGGCAGGAACTGTCTTGCATTCCTTAATTGTATGTAAGCCACTCTGGGTCTGGGAGCCTTGTTTGGCTGAAGAGTGTGGTACAAATACAATAAATAATAAAATAAACTAAAATTTAAAAACCAGAAATTCAGAAGATTCAAACACGTAAAACAGGGTCCGATCTCACGGGTCAGGAAGACTGGATGGAAAGAGAAATCTTCACGAGACATCTGAAGCAATCCGTGGTTGCTGTTTCACGTATGGCAGAAGGGAGGAGATGACGCAGGAGTGTAGGGGCAACAGCAGAAAATGATATTCTATAGGGCGTGGTGCCACGAGTAGAATTTCCCCAGCTAATCTAAGTCAGGGGTGGGGAACCTTTGGCTCTCCAGGTGCTGCTTAACTACAACTTCCATCAGCCCTAGCAAGCATGGCCAATGGCCAGGATGCTGGACTAGATGGGCCTCTGGCCTGATCCAGCAGGCTCTTCTTATGTTCTTATGTTCTTAAATCCCCAATATATGGATTCTATTGTTTTTTGTTTTTTTAAGTGTGCTTCAGCAATCAGAAGTTTGGGCAATGCTGTTCCAGGGAATCAGAGCTCTGAAGATGGGCCGATCAATATTTCCTGGCTGTGAGGTTGCGGCCCAGAGATCATGCACACAGGTGTACTAGGGTTGCCAGGTCCATGGCCTGAGACTGATCCTGAATCTTTAGGAGAACAGAAGGTCAGCCAAGTGCAGGTGTTCTTGAAACACTGTAATGGGAAAAACTACAAGGTGGAATTCTCCCTTCTCCCTGCACAACTTTTAAAGATACAGAAGACCTCTTGGAGGCCGGGCCTGGCAACCAAGAGGTCTTCTGTATCTTTCAAAGTTGTGCACAGGGAAGGGAGAATTCCACCTTGTGGTTTTTCCCATTATAGCGTTGCAAGAACATCTGCACTCGGCTGACTTTCTCTTCTTCTAAAGATACAGGATCAGCCTCAGGCCAAGAACCGGGCAACCCTAAGGTGTACCATCCTTGCCATGTGCTTAGGGAGTCAAACAAGGCCCACGTGTATAGAGATCAGGCCTTCTTAGCTGTGGCACATATCTGTTGCTATACACTAACAGAAACAAAAGGGAACAGCACCAAACAAAGGGCAGGATAGAGAGGCAAGCTCTGGTGCTGGAAGAAGTTTATTAAAAGCTCAATGCGTTTCAGAACTGGTCCTTTGTCAGGAGCTGTGAGGAGCTGTGGGCCTGTTTTAGAGAATGTGCATTGCCTGACAAAGGAAAGATAAACAGATCCTCACAGCTCCTGACAAAGGACCAGTTCTGAAACGCATTGAGCTTTTAATAAACTTCTTCCAGCACCAGAGCTTGTCTCTCTATCCTGCCCGCTCTACACAAACACCAGCCTCACTCACACATGTAGCCTTTCTTTCCAGAGGTAGGGAAATCATTTCTGACTGAAAGGACTTTTCAGATGTCATCTGACGTGCTTTTCCAAATCTATGTTGATATACTTGCTATCTTTCTATCTTGCTAGATTCCTACATTTCTTCCAAAGGAACTCAGGTCTTTCTCAACCAAGTCACCCATTTTATCCTCACAACAGCCCTCTCGGGTAGGTTAAGCTGGGAGATAGTGACAAGCTGCTGGTGCAAAGGACAAGGGAGAGTTAATGTCTTCACGTCCTGGTTACAGGCTCTGTGGAGGCATCTGTCTGGCCACTAGGAGATGTGAGGTGCCAGGTGATAGACTAGATTGTCTGATCCAGCAGGGTCCCCCTGATGTGCCTGTGGCTCATGATTACCCAGGGAACTTTGCAGCTGGGGGAAGACCTCAACCCGGCTCACCCAAGACCTAGTCAAGGGGCTCCCTAACTGCTCTGCAGACCAGACCAGTGGTGGCCAAAACCTTCATTCAGGTGGTGCACCACATCTCTGTAAAAGCATAATTTAAAATCATTATGTATCTAGCACTGCACATTACAATTGCTACAACAGGCAGGAAAATTAAGCGGTCCACCAAGATCCTCAGCAATTTTCAAGTGGTCCATGGTGGGGGGGGAGAAAGTTTGGGGACCACTGCCACAGTCCAATATAGCTGCTTTGAGTCAGTGTATATGTATGTGGTGTGTGTACTGTGAGAACAGGATGCTGGACCTGATGGGCCATTGGCCTGATCCAACAGACTCTTCTTATATTTGTTGTTGTTACGTGCCTTCAAGTCGATTACGACTTATGGCAACCGTATGAATCAGCGACCTCCAATAACATCTGTCGTGAACCACCCTGTTCAGATCTTGTAAGTTATGGAATCATTCAATCTCGTTTGGCCTTCCTCTTTTTCTACTCCCTTCTGTTTTCCCCAGCGTTATTGTCTTTTCTAGTGAATTATGTCTTCTCATGATGTGTCCAAAGTATGATAACCTCAGTTTCATCATTTTAGCTTCTAGTGACAGTTCTGGTTTAATTTGTTCTAACACCCGATTATTTGTCTTCTTCACAGTCCATGGCATGCGCAAAGCTCTCCCCCGACACCACATTTCAAATGAGTTGCTTTTTCTCTTATCTGCCTTTTTCACTGTCCAACTTTCACACCCATACATTGAGATCAGGAATGCCATGGTCTGAACGATCCTGACTTTGGTGTTCAGTGATACATGTGATGTATTTGGAAAGATTGTCACTCAGTTGGTAGAACATCTACTTTCCATGCAGAAAGTCCCACAGTTTAATTTCTGGCATCTCCAGGAAGAGCTGGGGAAAGATCCCTGCCTGAAGTCTTGCAGAGCCGCTGCAAGCCACTCAGTGTAGACATTACTATGCTTGATGGACCAATGGCCTGACTCAGCAAAAGGCAGATTCCTAGTATATGAAAAATAAACCTGTGATATAAAATCCGGACTTGAGGTTTTGTCCATGGAGATGCATTTGTTTTTGGTTTAAAATCTAGCACCCTAGATGATCATCATCATCATTTCCAGTGGGAGATAGTCCACTTGTCAAAATAGACTATCCTTGAAGACAGCCAGTGTGGTGTAGTGGTTAAGGTGTTGGACTACGACCTGGGAGACCAGGGTTCGAATCACCACATAGCCATGAAGCTTGCTGGGTGACCTTGGGCCAGTCACCGCCTCTCAGCCTCATGAAAACCCTATTCATAGGGTCGCCATAAGTCGGGATCGACTTGAAGGCAATACATTTACATTTCGCTTCAAAGCTGTCTCCTAAATGTTTGGCACCAGAACTGTTCTACAGCCTCAAGATTTATTTTACTGACCCTTCTTTCTCGCCATCCTTTGCATGTGGCGGGTGGCACCTAATTATGTCACGGGGAGAGGGGGAAGGTTGCCACAGAGGGTGGATGTCTGAAGCATAGCGAGGCACCCAGCCAAACAGTTACGTGCTCTAAGACAAAAGAGCAGCACTGTTCCAGGGACAATTTATTTGCCTGACCTTCTGAGTGGGATTTTTGTGAAGCTCATCCCCGCCCGCCCCCCCTTATTCAGGCTGCCCATTATTGTTGCTGTTGTTCCATGAGGGAGGAGGGAATATTATGGGCTGTTGTTGAGACCATCAAGGCTGCTTTCCCACATGGGGCTGATTGCTTTAGTTTAACGCGTTAAAAATGTAACGCTTCTGACCCAATTGCTAAAATCCCGTTCACACTGCAGTACCTGTTGCATTAAGGAACAGCAGTTTTTTCAGCCGATACGCTGGAATTTAATGCAACTGTCTTTTGCACAGCTGCAATGGCAATGTCTCGGTTTTGTCCCTCACCTGTTATACACATGCACACTGTAGTTCCCCACTGCGTAGGAGGTCTAAGATCATCCTGTCACTATGCAACCTCTTTCCCTTTAGCATCTGACATATATGTGTGTGTGTGTTAGTTGTACAGACACAGGAGGATGTATAGGAAATGGTGCTGCTACCTGCACCTATGCCGGAATACCAGTACAATTTTCATCAGGTTAAAGAACCCCCACACAAGCGTAAAGGGCGGGAACGCACTGCATGCTGGAATGCCTGTCACGTGAGTGGCTTCAGCTGGTGAAAAACTCCCGCAATCTTCCGGGTTCCCAGCCTTGCAAACCGATTATTTCTGGTATCATTTATCACGAAAATTAGCGCTAAACTTGCATTATATTCCACTAGAATTCTGGAGCTAGCTTGTATGTCATGTGAAAGATCAAATATAATCTGCAAATTACCAGGTAAGAAATCGTCAAAATAACAAAATACAGTGCAGTGTGAAAGCAGCCCAACTCTCCCCCTCCCCCAAATGCGCCAGGTCAAACTGGTGGGTGGCTAAAAGGGGCAGGCCAAATTATTTCACTCCATTGCTGATTTAGAGCATTTCTGAAGTGTTAAAGGACACCACAAGGACTTTTAAATAACAGTTTTTATAAGGGGGGGAAACTAAGAAGACTTTATGGAATATCATTCAGAGGTCTCAGAGAGGTGAGAGGCTGGCAGGCAAACAGCTTCCATTCAGGATCTCCTCTGAAGTCTCTCTTTGCACGCTGACTTGTTCCCCACCACCAACATCCCCCTCTTCTCCACTCCCTCTCTCTCAGGAGTTGAGCGACGCTTCAGTTTTGAACTTCCAGAAGAGGAGGCAGGAGGTTAAACCAAACTGTTAACTGTGTCTTTTCAAAACTGACATTTAATACAGGGCATAAATCACAGGGCAACCCTGTTACTCCTTCAGGAATGCAATTACATAGGGTCAAATAAAACATGAAAGGGGCCAACAAGTTTTAAAATGGAGCATGTTCGCCAAACCAGGCAAAAAGGAATGTCAAGCAGTTCAAATATGCTAACATCCACATGTCGGCCTGTGCAAAAAAAGGGAGGCGATGGGAGGGGGGCCGGCGAAAAGGATTAGGAGGAAAGGTTTCTGCACTTTAATGATTATGTCGTTAAGTAGAGGTACGAGTATCCAGGTTCAGGGCTCTCTCTGAGCGGCCCTCCGCCAGGGGAGCATTCAGCCCTTCCCAACGGTTACTGTGTTCATTCAAAGCAGGTGTCTTTTCTGTGTTTCATTACCTTAATTGCCAACCACGGGCCCATTCACCATGTGCCGTAGCCACTTACAGGAAAAGGCCTCTTATATGGGTGCGCAAGGAGGGGCATGTGTATCCTCTCAGGTTCTGAACCCCGTCGTCCTGGCAACCGTTAATCAAGACTTTGATGGTAGGCCTTGCTCGGAGAGGGAGCCATGTTTGGATTGGTCAGCAACTGCCTCGGTTTAATTCAGTCCATCTGAGCAGCACCCTGGCCCTTGGCCCCTTGTCTGCTGAGCTTTGCAGTATTCGGGATCAAGAGGCCAGAAGCCAAGTTCACTCATCATCTACAGCAGCGTTCTCCAACCTGGTGCCCTGCAGACACTTTTGGACTATAACTTCCATTAGCTCCAAAAGCATCTGCAGAGCACCAGGTTGGGGAAGGTTATTTTAGAGATACTATCTATCCACACACCAAGGGAATGTACTTGGGGAAGATATTAAATATCATTATGCAACTTTGGGGATGAGGTGGTCAGTCCCTACAGGTATGTAGGATCCAAAATGGCCAGGATCCTTTAAGGGCTTAGGGCTTATCCAAAAGGAGCGGGATAATCCACGGTTTCCATATTCGGTTTGTCATCTGATAGTCCTCACTTTTCCTTTTAGTTCGCTCTTTCCCAATTAAAAAAAACGCTTTTTTGCACCCGCACACACAGCAGTAAGACCCCTACATTCTTTTCGCTTTTTCCAAGCTCCGCCTCTAAAACCTCCCCCTATCAACCAATTGGTCTGCAAAAAAATTACGTATGCTCCTCTCCCCCTTTGTAACCAAGCACAATATGGCTGTAAAGGAAAGGCTGCTGGTCAGTTTCAGGCCTGCCTTCCCAGGGAGAATGAAATTGATACCCTTTTCTTGTTTGTATTTGCATATTACACTGAAACAAATGTATGCTTTTCTGCCTTTATTGATATTTAAGGAGATACACATGCTGGCAATGCACTTATTTCTCCAAAAAAGCAAGAAAGGTGTCACCCCCCCCTCCTTCTCCCTTTCCTTCCCATGGAGAATGAAATTGACAAACCTTTCCCGAGCAGGCTTGAAACAGACCAGAAGCCTTAAAGGAATGTATGCTTTTCTGATTTGAAGCAAAACCCCCAGCAAGTAGAATGAAATTGACAAAGCTTTCAGAGGCAGGCTGAAACCAACCCCCCCCCTTTCTTGCTTGCTGTGCATTGCAGATCTCACCCAGAGCGGCCGCCCAGTTTGCAGGCTGGCAAAAAATAAAATGCATCTGCGCAGTAGTTGCAGACCCCCCCCCAACACCCCACCATTGCGATGATTGGTTCAATTTTCCCGGGCTTATTCTCGCACATGTGCAAAAGTGCAGATACGTGATTGGCTGGAATGAGGAGAAGGGGCAAGGGGAAACACCCAAGAACCACCCATCAGCTGTAAAGTCCGCAGTATTGCATCCTAACTCCTGAAGGCACAGCGGATGATTCCTAATTTTAAACAGCAAATTGCATTTTTGCCGGTATTGCAAGGAGTGGATTTAACGCGCGAAAATGTGTTACAGTGTGAGACGTCATTTGGATGACCGAAAATTAACGAACACACATAGCAGGCATGTCACACATTTTGCAGTCATCTGGATGAGCCCTTAGTCTCCCATGGTCTTTTCAGTAAGCAGCTTTGCCATGCTGTTTAAGAAGCAGCATCCAGCAGTGGCTAAGGATCGTTCCCCCCCCAACTCCATTTTGTTACACAAGTGTCAAGCTCCCTTCTTGGACAGAAGAGGTCTTGCTCCATTACCCACAGTGTTTTAATCTCTGAGCTTGACTACTGCAATGTGTTCTGTTATGGGACTGCCCTTGAAGGTTCATCTGGTGCAAAATGTCACTAAATTGCTCCAGAAATGGTGCCAAATGCTGCTGCTGGTAGATGGGGAGATGTGCACATGTACAACATTTGTTTCAACAGCACTGAATGCCGGTGTGCTTCCAGGCTCAACGTAAGGTGCTGATTCTCACTTTTAAAAACATTTGTTGCCTAAAAGAGAGTCACCAATATGGTGCCCATGGGCACCATGGTCCATTTGAGGACTTCCCCTTGTGCCTGTGAAGCCTCTGAGGCCTCCGCCACCTCCATTCACTGGCCCTTGATCATGAGGTGGTCAAGGTGGCTGCCTTTTTCTCATTTGAAATGTACATAGAGCTGAAGGAGGAAGTTGGGAGAGTGACTCTCTTTACCACTCCCTCTTTCTGCTTGGGGTGCTTTTCAAGGATTCTGTTGGAAGTGATTTTTTCTCAGATCTCTTGAAAAAGTGACGTTTGTGTCCATGTGTAACCCCTATGGATTATTGATTGGGCCCAGAGGGTGGGGAAACCTTAAGGAAAGGGCTGTACTTGTGAGTTTTAGTTCAGAAAGAGAGAGCTGAAGAGGAAAGGAGCCATTAATGCCATGGAGCAAGAATTAGGCCCTTGTCACCTTGAATTAGGTAAGGGGAATTTAATGATTGTGTGTAGGAGGGAATGGAAAAGTAAATTCTTTTAGTGGCTTTATGTATTTGCATTATGTATCTATCTTGTATTTTATTTAGGGCTTTAAGGTTTTGTCTGTGGGGACTCTTATTTTGCTATCTTGAACTTCACTGCAAGCAACTCCTGCACTGGTTGGAAGCATACTACTTTGGAAATTATGATATTCTGAATATACATGTTATATTTTGTTGGGGACATTGTTGTATTGTTGTTGCTACATTTGCTACCTGATTTAAACTTGCAAAATATTACAAATTCTAATTATGTTTGCATTATTCATTTATAACATAGAACCCAAGGGATTGGTACACGTGTACTTTCTGTCTGTCTCTTGGGGGGGGGGAACTCATCTAGGGGAAGAGAGAAGTGACCAGGCCCCCACAGCTTGTTGTTGTTGTTGTTATGTGCCTTCAAGTCTATCACGACTTATGGCGACCCTATGAATCAGCGACCTCCAGTAGCATCTGTTATAAACCACCCTGTTCAGATCTTGTAAATTCAGGTCTGTGGCTTCTTGCTCAAAAATCCAAACGTACCCAAAGGCCTAAAAAGGTAGCCTAAATGGCCTAAATCTATTCTTGAAAGTCCAAGGACACATATTTTGCATTAAGTGGGATATGGCACTGAGTCATTTCCTTGATTTTCTCTAAAATGCTTTTGCATAGTTCACTGGACCTTGCCAGTGACAAATGCACACCCACCAGAGAGAACTGAACCCTAGTTCATCCTTGCTCCCTCCCCATGGATCGGGTGGGTAGCTCACCTCTTAATTTTTATTTTTATTTTGCTGCAACAAAATTTTATTCAAAGCAGCACAATGACTTTATGTGGTCGATTATACAATTAAGCATAGGGATTAAATTGTACAGGATCAGACATCTAGAAAGGTCTACAATATTAATATTTACCTGTGTTAATCTAGACGGTTCCAATGAATGTGTGCATCCAAAACTTCGTGAACAGTTAATTCTGTTTCTCCACAATACAATTATCCACCTGTGTGTTTTTTTATGTTTAAAAAGTGACGGTTTGTTTTAAATTTTGTTTCAAGTTTACTTATTCGTCCAGAGCTTGGAAAAGTTACTTTTTTGAACTACATCTCCCATCAGCCCCAGCCAGCGCCATGCTGGCTGGGGCTGATGGGAGTTGTAGTTCAAAAAAGTAACTTTTCCAAGCTCTGTTCGTTTCATGTTCATTTGTCACCTTTCTTTAAAAAGCGCAAGTTAAACACAGTCACTAAAGTGATCCACAGATGGGAGAGGTGGCTTCCTGGAACCACAGGCACTCACCAATCAGCATTCTGTTCAGTGGACCCCGGCTGCAAACCTGCAATACTTACCTTACAGGTCTATTGAAAGGATTGCTGTGATTATGGAGGAAGGGAATGTTCTTCGCAGGATTCTTCAAAAGGTGACTTCTTATGTGAAGCACCTCCACCACTTCAAACACAGGTCTGCACAAGCCAAACAAAGCCCACTCTGTTGGCAGGGCCATATTATCCATTAGGCTTAGTAGGCTGAAGCCTAGGGGCCTGGAGCTTTTGGGGGCCCGTGCATAAGCTAAAAAAAATTATCGTGGGACAAGAGCTTCCGAACCGCCTGCCATACCCCCGCTTCACTTACCTTTTTCTGTGCTGTTTTTTGCGGTTTGCCATCAATCAAGATGGCGGCCGAGGTTTCCCTAAGGGGCTGAAGCCTCTGCCGCCATCTTGGTTGATGGCACACACGCACGCATTGCTGCCATCAACTAAGATGGCGGCAGAGGCTTCAGCCCCTTAGGGAAACCTCGGCCGCCATCTTGATTGATGGCAAACCTGCGCAAAAAAAAGCGGAAAGGTAGGGAGAAGAGGGCCCCAAACACCAATCAGCCTAGGGGCCCTCCTCAGCTTAATCCGGCCCTGCCTGTTGGAGCTAGCTATGTGCCGGGCCAGCTGCCCTGCTTTTGCTCTCCTTGCTAGGCAGAGAAAAGAGGTTTATTGAGTTCTTGATGGCCTCAATTTGGCTTAGAGGGTCACCAGTTGCATGGAACGATGGGACTGAACGCTAAGTGTTGATTACGTTTTTATCTTTCCAAGTCACGGAACTGAAATTTCAGCTGTAGTAGATAAAGGGCCTGAACTAAAAATCATGGAGCTCTCATGGCAGCTGCCAACCTCCCTGGTAGGGCAGCCACATGCCCTGCTTTACAGAGGACAGTCCCTTATTTTGAGTAGGGCTGCGCACTGGATTCATAGAATCATAGAATCATAGAATAGTAGAGTTGGAAGGGGCCTATAAGGCCAACAAGTCCAACCCCCTGCGCAATGCAGGAATCCAAATCAAAGCATTCCTGACAGGTGGCTGTGCAGCTGCCTCTTGAAGGCCTCCAGTGTCGGAGAGCCCACTACCTCTCTAGGTCATTGGTTCCATTGTCATATGGCTCTAACAGTTAGGAAGTTTTTCCTGATGTCCAGTCGAAATCTGGCTTCCTGCAACTTGAGCCCATTATTATTGTACGTCGCCTAGAGTGGCTTCGGCCAGATAGGCGACACAAAAATTAAATTTATTATTATTATTATTATTATTATTATTATTATTATTATTCCGTGTCCTGCACTCTGGGATGTTTGAGAAGAGATCCCGGCCCTCCTCTGTGATTCAGCCGTGAGACCTGAGCCAGATCAAGCCTATTCAGAGGCATATGAGTCTCGGCCAAGAAGGGTTGAGGTAACCTCAGATCTCCACGGTTCTGGCTGAGCGGCCCAGAGTGATCTGGGGCTATCAAGGGTGGTGGACATAAAGGAGAGGTGGATGGGCGCTGGGAGAAAGAGAAACCAGGAAAAGGAAGTACCTCTTTGCAAGAAAAGGTAGGTGGCTTTCCCGCCCAGCCTTCCCAAGCCCTGTGTGGCATCCAAGTCCCCTTCTCAAGTGGCTTTTCTCTGTGCAGGAACCCGCTGGATGGAATCCTCCCACTGATCAGCTGGTAAGCAGAAGGATTGACTCTGGTAGTGCCCATAAACCCCTCTGAATTGCTTCAGAGATGGGGCATGTGGTCCCTTAGTCGAGGCAGGGCAGATGGGCCGTTCTCAAGGCCCATAGTTTGGGGCCACAGGGTGGATCAAGAGGCCTAATTTTGAGGCATCCTCTGTTTGAGGTGCTGCCCAAGCCAAGTCCTGTTTGAAAACATAGAACCCTAAGAAGAGAGATCTGAAGGGCCTTCAACTTGCCCATCAACAGTTAGTATCTGGATAGCAGACTGAGCAGGAGCCCAGCAGGTCATGGAAACACAAGAAGTTGCCGTCTGGCTCAGTATTCCCTGCACTGCCTGGCAGTGGCTCTGCAGGATTTCAGACAGGAGATATTCCTACCCCTACTTGGAAATGTCAGGGTGCCTTCTGCATGCAAAGCAGATGCTCTGCCGAGCGAGTGATGGTCCTTGTTCATATATTACAAACATACACACTGACAATATGTCACTATTTGAGCCCAAATTATCCCCTCAAAGCAGCTATATTAGATTAGGGAGTTTTTTATTTATTTATTTATTTATTATTATTATTATTATTATTATTAATGATGATGATGATAATGATAATAATAATATAAAAATTTCTGAGACACCTACTACAAAAATAGTCTCAAGGTGACATACAGCATAGAAGTAGTAAAATATATATATATATTACTTATACGCTGTACTTCCCTGTGGGATATACATAAGCTAAATCAACAGTGAAGTACTCTTAGGAGTTGGCCTTTCTGCATGGAAAGCAGATGCTCTGCCATTGAGCTATTGCCCTTCCCAAAAAGATAAAGTAAGATTCTAGTCTTCATAGTTGTGAATAAAGGACTGATTCGCGGCCCTGGACTTCTGCTGGGAGAAAGGGCCGGATATTAATCTAATAAAATGACAGAAACTGTGGAAGTTGCCTTATACTGCGTCAGACCATCTGTCCACCTCCAGGCCTTAGATGGGGGCAATCCCAGTGCTACCTGGAAACACCCGTTTCTATCATAGACATGATAGAAGTGTATAAAATTATGCATGGCATTGAGAAAGTGGATAGAGAAAAGTTAATAATATAATAATAAATAATTTAATTTTTAGGCCGCCTATCTGGCCGAAGGCACTCTAGGCGGCGTACATATTAAATTCAATAAAATACAAAATACAGTAAATACAATAAAATACAAATAATCAACAGTGACAGAATAGCAGCAATTGTAATACATAGTAACGGGCGTTGAGTATATAATTAGCCCACCCCGATAGTCCCAAAGGCCTGACCAAACAGCCAAGTTTTTAATGCTCGGCGGAAGGTATCCAGGGAAGGGGCATGTTGAAGATCGAACGGGAGGGAATTCCAGAGAGTGGGGGCCGCCACCGAAAAAGCCCTCTCTCTAGTCCCCACCAACCTAGCTACTTTTGTTGGTGGGATTGAGAGAAGGCCCTGCGTGGCGGATCTTGTCGGGCGGCATAGTTGGTGACGCTGGAGGTGCTCCTTCAGATAAACCGGGCCGAAACCGTATAGGGATTTAAAGGTTAACACCAACACCTTGAATTGGGCCCGGAAAACTACTGGAAGCCAGTGTAGATTAAATAATACTGGTGTAATATGATCACGGCGACGGCTGTTTCTAAGTAAACGAGCCGCCACACTCTGTACCAGTTGAAGTTTCCGGACTGTTTTCAAGGGTAACCCCACGTAGAGCGCATTGCAGTAGTCTAATTGAGAGGTGACCAGGGCATGTACTACTAGTGGGAGCTGATGAACAGGGAGGCAGGGTTGCAGCCTGCGTATGAGGTGTAGTTGGTACCAGGCTGCCCGGCTCACTGCCGAAATCTGAGCCTCCATGGACAGCCTGGAATCAAGAACAACCCCCAGGCTGCGGACCTGGTCCTTCAGGGGCAATTGTACCCCATTAAACCTCAGGTCAACAGGACCCAGCCTACCCCTGTCTCCCACAAGCAGTACCTCGGTCTTGTCAGGATTTAGCTTCAGCCTATTCCTTCCCATCCATCCACTCACGGATTCCAGGCACTTGGACATGGTCTCCACAGCCAACTCTGGTGAAGCCTTAAATGAGAGATAGAGCTGTGTGTCATCCGCATATTGGTGACACCGCAGCCCAAATCTCCTGATGATAGATCCCAGCGGCTTCATATAGATGTTAAATAGCATGGGAGAGAGGATAGAACCCTGTGGCACTCCACAAGTGAGGGGCCAAGGGTCTGAAACCTCATCTCCCAATGCTACCTGTTGGTGCCTGTCAGAGAGAAAGGAACGGAACCACTGTAAAATAGTGCCTCCAATTCCCAGTCCTTCCAGGCGATCCATCAGTTCTTCTCCCTCTCTCATAATACTAGAACTCGTGGACATTCAAAGAAGCTGAATGTTGGAAGATTCAGGACAGACAAAAGGAAGTACTTCTTTACTCAGTGCATAGTTAAACTATGGATTTTGCTCCCACAAGACGCAGTAATGGCCACCAGCTTGGATGGCTTTAAAAGAAGATTAGACAAATTCATGGAGGACAGGGCTATCAATGGCTACTAGCCATGATGGCTGTGCTGTGCCACCCTAGTCAGAGGCAGCATGCTTCTGAAAACCAGTTGCTGGAAGCCTCAGGAGGGGAGAGTGTTCTTGCACTCGAGTCCTGCTTGTGGGCTTCCCCCAGGCACCTGGTTGGCCACTGTGAGAACAGGATGCTGGACTAGATGGGGCACTGGCCTGATCCAGCAGGCTCTTATGTTCTTATGTTCAGTGACAGAACTTGGGACCTTCTACATGCAAAGGAAATGCTCTGTCACTGAGCTATGGCCCTCCTCTTGGGTTGCATTCAATTCAGAGTAGACCCATTGAAATTAATAAAGTTAAGTTAGTCACATCCATGAACTTCAATGGATTTCCTCTGAGTAAGACTAGCATTGAATCCCATCTCTTATTGTTCAGTCTTCTCCACTAAGGTGACATATGTTGTTGTTATGTGCTTTCAAGTTGATTACGACTTATGGTGACCCTATGAATCAGCTACCTCCAAGAGCATCTGTTGTGAACCACCCTGTTCAGATCTTGCAAGTTCAGGTCTGTAGCTTCCTTTATGGAATCAATCCATCTCTTGTTTGGCCTTCCTCTTTTTCTACTCCCTTCTGTTTTTCCCAGCATTATTGTCTTTTCTAGTGAATCATGTCTTCTCATTATGTGTCCAAAGTATGATAACCTCAGTTTCATCATTTTAGCTTCTAATGATAGTTCTGGTTTAATTTGTTCTAACACCCAATTATTGGTCTTTTTCACAGTCCATGGTATGTGCAAAGCTCTCCTCCAACACCACATTTCAAATGAGTTGACGTATACTGTATTTGTATTTGCATCGATACCTATAAATAAGCACATGCAAATTTAATGCAAACCTCTGGCCTTGTTTTTCTTTTTTCCCCCTTCATTTCTTTTCTTTTTGGTGATGCATTGCCTCCTTTTTGGTGATACGTAAGTGGACACCCTGTTAACATTTGGTACAGGAAACGGGACGTGGCGACTTCATCATGTCCTACATTTCCTAACCCTGTGGAAGTGGCAGCCAATGAATTGTTGCAGAGCTGAACCTCAGGCCGTGCCCCACCTTGCATGTCTTTTCATCGGCAGCAGAAGATGCATCAACTGGGGGGGGACTGGATGTAACTGGCAGTCCAGATCCTTGTCCCTTCTACTCCCCATGGGCCAAAACTGACAGGGGATGGGGCCACCTGCCTGTCAATCACCTGGTGCCACAACAATGAGATCACAGTGACCTGTTTTTGCCCACACATGCTTTGCAGGCCTCAACAACCAGCTGATTGTCACCACTTGTGAAGTGCTATGCACAGCATTTTGCAGGTGCCGCCAGTCTGCAGATCAGTGGTGCCTGTGAATCTTTCAACCCAGCTTCATCCTTACCTGCCCCACACTCTAGGGCAGGTGAACATGGCTGTAGATCAGTGGTAGAGAGGGTTGGAAATCAGTTTCGGTTTCTCAGTTTCCCAATCTTAAATTCAGTTCTCCACATTTCTGAGGCAATTTGTCATTTTTTTTAAAAAATCCTCATGAAAATTCTCCAACATTTTAGTGCGAATTTCTCCTGCTCAAAACACGTCCTTGTAGGCAGTTTTGACTAACGTACACATTTTTGTGAGCAATTTCTCCTCATCTAATGCATTTGTGTATGTTATTTTCACTCATATATTCATTCTTATTCACACTTTCCCCTAATATGTGCATTTTTGTAAACGTTGGTTGGCCAACTGCATTGCAAAATTCAAATAAGGGTGAATTTCAAAGGATGGATGCGTTTCCATTCTCATATTGTTTTGTAAAGTGTGAAGTTGATCGATCCAGCTTGGAATGTGAACTGAATCGAATTTCTCGCCCAACCCTACTGGTAGAGCATCTGATTTGCATTAAGAATATAGAATCATAAAGTTCGAAGGGGCCTTGTAGGCCATCGAGTCCAACCCCCTGCTCACAGCAGGAAATCCACAGCTAGAGCATCTCCCGCAGATAGCTGTCCAGCCTCTGCTTGAAGACATCCAGTGAAGGGGATCCCACCACCTCCCTAGGCAGTCGGTTCCATTGCCGAACTGCCCTTACTGTCAAGAAGTTCCTTCTAATGTCCAATCTGAATCTACGCTCCTGCAACTTAAAACCATTAGACCTAGTCCTACCCTCCGGGGCAGCAGAGAACAAATCTGTACCCTCCTCTATGTGACAGCCCTTCAGGTACTTAAAGAGTGCAATCATGTCGCCCCTCAGCCTTCTCTTCACCAGACTGAACATGCCAAGTTCCTTCAACCTTTCCTCATAAGTCTTGTTCTCCATACCGGCTATCATCCTTGTTGCCCTCTTCTGAACCCGCTCTAACTTGTCTATATCTTTCTTAAAATGAGGTGCCCAGAACTGAACGCAGTATTCCAGATGAGGCCTGACCAATGCAGAATATAGTGGGACTATTACTTCCCTCGACCTGGAAACTATAGCTCTGTTTATGCAGCCCAAAACTGTGTTTGCCTTTTTTGCCGCAGCATCACACTGGTGGGTCATGTTCAACTTGCGATCCACTACAATTCCAAGGTCCTTCTCACACGCACTACTGCTAAGCTGGGTGTTTCCCATCCTGTACCCGTGCATTTTGTTTTTGTGGCCTAAATGCAGAATCTTGCATTTGTCTTTATTGAATGTCATTTTATTAATTTCAGCCCAATTTTCTAGTCTATCCAGGTCCCTTTGGATTTTATTCCTGTCTTCCATTGTGTTAGCTATCCCTCCCAGTTTCGTATCATCCGCAAACTTCATAAGGCTTCCCTCCACCCCGTCATCTAAGTCATTGATAGAAATGTTGAAGAGTATTGGCCCCAGGACAGAACCCTGTGGCACTCCACTCGAAACATCCTTCCAGTCCGAAGCAGAGCCACCGACGACCACTCTTTGAGTACAGTTTTCCAACCAGTTGTGAATCCACCTGACAGTATTTCCATCTAGTCCACATTTGACCAGTTTGCTAATCAAAAGGTCGTGGGGGACTTTGTCAAACGCTTTGCTGAAATCTAGATAGATGACATCTACAGCATTTCCACCATCTACTAAGCTAGTGACCTGATCAAAAAAAGAGATGAGATTAGTTTGACAGGATTTTTTCTTGACAAACCCATGCTGGCTCCTACTAATCACAGCATTGTCATCTAGATAGTTGCCAATGGACTCTTTTATTATCTGTTCTAATATCTTTCCCGGTATTGAAGTCAGACTGACCGGCCTGTAATTCCCCGGATCTTCTTTTAAAAAAACCTTTTTAAAGAGCGGGACGATGTTTGCCCATCTCCAATCCTCCGGCACCTCTCCCGTTCTCCAGGATTTCTCAAAGATGATGGCAAGAGGTTCCGAGAGTACATCCGCAAGTTCCTTCAATACTCTGGGATGCAGTTCATCAGGCCCTGGAGATTTGAACTCATTTAGGTTAACTAGGTATTTCCTGACTATCTCCTTATCAATCTCGAACTGCAATCCCGACCCCTTACTGAGATTGCTACCGATGCAAGTTTGCACACTGTTCCCTTTTTGGGAGAAAACGGAGGTTTTGCCTTTTCCTTGTCAACATTTTGCCCTCCTCATTGAGCAGCAGTCCCACCGTTTCCTTGGTCTTTCTCTTGCTTCGAACATATCTGAAAACCCCCTTTTTGTTGTTCCTCGCTTCCCTCGCCAGCCTCAGCTCATTCTGGGTTTTAGCTTTCCTTACGCTATTCCTGCAAGCCCGAGCCGCTCGTCGGTACTCTTCCTTGGTGGTGCGTCCTTCCTTCCATTCTTTATACATGCTCTTTTTTATTTTTACCTCCTCCACCAGTCTTCCGTGTAGCCACATTGGCTTTTTCCAATGTCTTCCGTTTTTCTTCCTCTTTGGAATTGTTTGCGATTGCGCTTTTTGTAATACCTTCTTCATGAACTCCCACGCTTCTTGGGCTCCTTTTTTCTTTAGTCTATCTAGCCACGGGATCCTACCCATCATTTCCCTGAGCTTGCTAAAATCGGCTTTCCTGAAATCCAAGGTCCATATTTGACTATATTCTTCTTTGGCTTTCCCCAGAATCACGAATTCCAGCATTACGTGGTCACTTTCCCCCAAGGTACCGACCGCTTTAATTCCCGTGACCAATTTGTCCCTGTTAGTTAAGATCAGGTCCAGGATTACCGATCCCCTTGTTCCTTCTTCTACTTTTTGAAAGAGGAAATTATCAGCAAGGCCCATCAGGAATTTGTTGGAGGCTTTGTGCTTCGCAGAGTTTGTCTCCCAGCAGATATCTGGGTAGTTGAAGTCCCTCATCACTACTTCTTCTTGCCTCCTTGAGATTTCAGAGATTTGTTTGAGAAAGGCCTCCTCTACCACCTCTTCTTGGCCAGGGGGGTCTGTAGTAGACACCTACTACCATGTGGGTTTTATTTGTTTCTCCATTTATGTTTACCCAAATGGTCTCTACTGGACCCCTTTATTTGCTCTCTTGGATTTCCATAGAGGTGTATTTGTCTTTGACGTATAACGCTACTCCCCCTCCTTTTCTGTTGCTTCTATTCTTTCTGTAGAGTTTATATCCTTGAATGGCTATATTCCAATCATGGGAGTCATCCCACCAAGTCTCTGTTATCCCTATGAAGTCATATCTCAGGTTCAATCCCCAGCATCTCCAGGTAGGACTGAGAGGAGCTCCTCCCTGCTCCTAAATGAAAATGGACTGCCTTCAAGTCGATCCCGACTTATGGCGACCCTGTGAATAGGGTTTTCATGGTAAGTGGTATTCAGAGGTGATTTACAATTGCCTGCCTCTGAGGCTGAGAGGCAGTGACTGGCCCAAAGTCACCCAGTGAGCTCCATGGCAGTGTGGGGATTCGAACCCAGCTCCTTAACCACTGCACCACACTGGCCAAAACCACCTTGCAAGCCAAATGGGAGGACTGAGTGCCTCATTAGGCCCACAGGCTGGAGGTTCCCTACTGCTGAGATGTATGGTAGATGGGGCAGAAGTCCATGGCAGTCACGCATCCCCTGAACATTCCCATAAAGCCTTCCTGCCATTGTTATTTATTTAACAATTTAAATGCCACTTGATTGTTTTTAAAAAACCAAAACTGTAAGTGGTTTACAAGAAATATTAAAACTATCAGTAAAAACAAGTAATTAAAAACATTTAAAGGACAATTAAAATGAGCAGTAAACTAAAAAGAAATTTAAAACCTCATCTGGTCCATGGTTCTGATCCGGCGGGGGCATCAAGCCAACCCACCTTGGGTTGATCTGGGTACCACCACCACCCGCCCCAAACCTGGTTCAGGGAGGGGACTAATGTGTTGAAACCCTCATTAAACATATAGCCATCTCCTTCCCCCCCTTCCTACTGAGACATCCATTTTGCAGGGTGCCGTGATGCCTTCCCCCCCAATGCCTCCTGGAGGCAGGGCTGGGTTATCCATCAGGCTTAGTAGGCTGAAGTCTAGGGGCCCGGAGCTCTTGGGGGCCCGTGATCCACACAAGCAGGACAGGAGCCGCGGATCGCGGGACAAGAGCTTCCGAACTCCCCCCCCACTTCACTTACCTTTTTCTCCACAGTTTTTTGTGGTTTGCCATCAATCAAGATGGCGGCCGAGGTTTCCCTATGTCCACCAATCAGCTGTCAGTGATGCTGTGCAAACATCTTTCCTAAAGGAAAGCTACTTGAGGAACAATTTCCACATGCTGCAGAAACAAACAGCCATTGGGCAGCAGGGTTAATTCTATGTAGGCGATGCTTAGCAAGTGACTTTCCTTTAGGAAAGCCCCTTGTGGACATGACTCGCACCCTGCAGAATCACCCCTCAGCAGATGGATCAATGTGGGGGGGGAGGAAGCACCCAGCAGGCAAGAAACTGGGCCAACCTTTTCCCGGATATGAGATAGGTCTTGGCCTTTGCAGCCACGGATTGCTCTGGGTCATCCAACCTGACCCATAGCAAACCGTGGTTATCTGAACCCAATTTCTCCAATGCACATGTCTCTCCAAATAGCCCCAGGACTCGGCCTAATCTGGTGCACAGCCCTAATCAAAACACGTCAACATCTATGTGTCTGGATAGGCTTGCCAGAAATGTTTTAAGGAGACGCTGAAAAGAGTACAGCAAAGGCGCCTGCCAGATGTCAATAGGCAAGGAGTTCCAAAGTGTAGGTGCTGCCACATTAAAACAATTCTGTCTTACAAATGCGATTTCTTGTTCTGTATTATTGAATTGTCTTTCCATTGCATCCCTCTTTTTTAACACATGAAGATGTTGCCAATTCCTTGTTTGATTGTGTGACCTTTAGCAAGTGATTTGGCATTAGGGCCCAGAGTTTTAATTTGGGAACCGTCAAGAGGAGCTTGCCCCATAACAGCTGCTGCAGCAGCAAAAAGGATTTCACCTTTTCTTGGTGGCTACACCCACCTGGTATTATCTCATTTGATTTCCTTGGACGGCAAGAAGAAAATTAAAGGTTTGCAAAGTTTGCTTTCATCTCCCACAAGAGTTGGCGGTTTTTTCAGCATGGAACTTCCCTGCCTCCTTTTATTCATTCCCCCCCTTTTCTTTCCTCAACCACTCCCTTCTTGTTTTCGTGACTAAAAATATCGCCCGAGTTGTCGCTTTAGTTTGAATTATTTCAAGGAACCTAAGAAAAGCTGAGGCTTCAATTTGAAAGGGGGACCGAACCAAGAATAGGTGCCATCCCTGCTGGTAAAAGTCTGCTGCAAAAAGATCAGCCAAGCAACCAAGACAAGGGCCTGATTTGAGTAATGCACCAAAGTCTTTATGGGCACTTCCAGATGACCTGGTTATTGAGCATTCATTTCGATTTTTGTGGGGAGATACCGGCTGCATTCAGACATGGGGTTTATTGTGTTCACTTTACTGACTATAACAGTAAGCTCTTCTCTCAGAATGTAACATGAATGCGTGCAAAAGCTGATACAGGCTGAAAATAGGCTGATGCAGACTGGCCTGCCTATTCCTAGCATTAGCATCTTTTGAAAGAACATGTAGGATAGTAGCAAAGAGACTGAGGGGTTCCTGCTTCATATCTTGCCTCTGAAAATGGAAATGGAAATGGACTACCTTCAAGTCGATCTTGACTTATGGTGACCCTATGAATAGGGTTTTCACGATAAGCAGTATTCAGAGGTGGTTTACCATTGCGTGCCTCTGAGGCTGAGAGGCAGTGACTGGCCCAAGGTCACCCAGTGAGCTTCATGGCTGTGTGGGGATTCGAACCCTGGTCTCCCAGGTCGTAGTCCAGCACCTTAACCACTATACCACATTGGCTCTGTCTTGCCTCTAGTATGAAATAATTAGGAGGCCTTAGATAAGCCATTGAGAGCCAGTGTGGTGTAGTGGTGAAGGTGTTGGACTGCGACCTGGGAGACCAGGGTTCGAATCCCCACATAGCCATGAAGCTCGCTGGGTGACCTTGGGCCAGTCACTGCCTCTCAGCCTCATGAAAACCCTATTCATAGGGTCACCATAAGTCGGAATCGACTTGAAGGCAGTGCATTTACATTTATTTAGATAAGCCATTATCTATCAGCCTTCTCCTGCCCCCAAGCTGCAATACTGGGATTATAACACAGATCTGTCTTGCAGACTTGTTGTAAGGATTGCTGAAATGATACATGTGAAGTGCTTCAAACCCTCAGCAAGTGTTAAGGAAAATGCTAAGCATCGTTGTTATTGTTATTGCAAGCTGTGCAATTTGGGGTTGGATCCATGGGGCCCAACATTGGGGTGATATGTCAAAACAGTGCTGAAACGACACTGTAATTTAGGAAAGAGGCAAACCCATGCGATGTAGTTCAAAGCACACCTCAGCAGTCTCTATTCCACTCCCTACCCCGCCTCTAAAGACAAAATTGCCTGAAGAACCCCTCTAGCCGAAAACGCATCTTGGCGTGATCCTGGTTGACCTTTCCCTCCATGCAGTCTCCCTTTAAACAGAGGTCTTAACTGAGCCAGAGGGGTTGCAGATAAACGGCTGGAAGGAGCTGGATTTTCTTGTTGCACATGTCCTCACTTGCCCTGCTCTGCTTTATAAAGAATGTTAGGAAACTGCCCCAAATTATACACTGGATATTTGGTGGGATGGTGGCAGTAGCTCTTTGTATGCACTTTCTGAGATCTAACTTGTGCATCTGGCTGATTCCCCTTTCCTAATTTAAATGTGAGCCCCATCAGTGCTGCCCTACCACCTAAGTGAGCATGTCCATGCCAAGGTGCTACCATGTTGGGGCAGGGAGGTACCCTCCAACATCACTGCCATGGTCGTTTTATCTTCCCGCTGGATCTGAGTCCACATCCTGTGTGGTTACCTTCAGCCCCTTGGCTTTTCATGTGGTTTGACATGCCTTTAATTTAGAAGCAATCACGTTGGGTCTCTAACTTGAAATGCGAAAGGGGGGAGTCGTTTTCGGGGAGATGGTGAGCCTCTCGAAGAATTGAACAGATGTCGACATGGCGGGAATGCAAAGTCAAACTGTCAATTAGGTGGGTAAACAGGGCCGCTGGTAATTACACACCCAGCACAAATATTATTTGATGTAACTATGGGCTGACTGCAGGCTCTACCAGCTCATCTAAATAGATGATATTATTATGCTAAATCTGCAACAGGTTCGACCCCAAGCAGTCCCTTCTAATCCAGTTGGGTTGCCTCACTTCCACTGAAGGCCCAGATCTTTGACCCTTCGCTTATATTCTTTCAATAAACAATAATGAAAACAGCCTCCTACACCCGAAATAAGGCAGAATTTGTCAAAATGTAGAGTAGGACTTCTTGCCAGAGACCAAAGGAGCCTCAACTGGGCTACAGCTGAGGTGGTCAAATGTGGCTGTCAGCCTCCCTGTCTGGCCCTTAGGACTCTCTGCAGGCCACACCCACTCCCGAAACACACCCTCTCCTCCCAGGCCTTAACCTTCACCGGGCACGAGAGCAAAGAAAGAGGCACCCCAAATGCACCGCAGACAAAGGGCAAGAAGCCCTTGAAGCGCAGAGCCAGCAACCATCCAAAAATGAAAATGGTAATTGTTTTATTGCAGGGCTGCAATAAAACAATTGCCATTTTCATTTTTGGATGGTTGCTGGCTCAGCCCTCGCCCGGCCCTCACTGGCCTTGCTTCACACCCTCCCTGAGTGTTTTTGCCTAGCTGGAATGCATCCTCAAATACTGGTAATGACTCCGGCTTGCCTGGATGGGAGGCAGAGGGACACGGAGGATACAGTCAGGTGTTTGAATGGAGAAACTAGCCTACTGTGCAATGGTAACATTTACAGTCATGGCTCCACCCACTTTTTCCTCTGGCCCCGCCTACTACTGGCATTGCAATCACTATTAGTATTTATATACTAAATTTGCATCCTGCTCTTGCTCCCAAAAGAGCCCAGGGCAGCAAACATAACCAACACTATTTAACAAAAAAAAAAACCCATACCAAAAGCAGTTAAAAACATTCTAAAACTTAGTAAAAATATTGTAAAACACAGCTTAGAAACATTATTTCATCAGTGATCTTCAGGATGCCAGGAACAGCCATCAAACGCCGGGGGAAACAGGAGTATAAATGCACCCCAAGTTTGTCGTGTCTGTTAACTTCAGCAGGTTTACTCTGAATAGGACTAGCATTGAATGCCACCCTTTCTTCTTATGTTTTAGTATCTATAATTTGCAATTATGTTGTTCTTCAAATTACTGTGCTAGAGATAGTACCAGGCGTTTTGGTCATAGGAACATAGAAAGCGGCCTTATACCAAGTCAGACCTTTGGTCCATTTAGCTCAGTATTGTCAACATTGACTGGCAGCGGCTCATCAGGGTTTCACAGGAATCTTTCCCAGTCCTGCTTGGAGATTCCGGGGATTGAACCTGGCACCTTCTGCATGCAAATCATGTGCTCTACCATTGAGCTACAACCCTTCCCCTTCAGGATGGGCATCTCATCAATAGGACAGTCAGACTGTCTGCAACTTCTGTCTATTTCCAGTGTTCAGTGGTGACTGATGAAGGAGGGGGGAACGTAGATGTGAAATGCCCACCCCAGAGTCATGACAGGTTTCTACTTGTACATTTGCAACTGTAGATGTAAACATGGGGACCTTTGGGAGGAGCGGTGGGATATAAATTGAATAAATAACAATAGTATCAATAACAAATAAGGATAATACTACAAGTTCTGCTGATAGAAGACTGGCCAGGGGGAAGGCAGGTCTGTCGCTTGGCCAGGCAGATGGGGATGCTCCCCTAGGATTTGGGGGGCAAAATTGTCTCCTTTTTAATTTCTGACTAGAAAGCCAGTGTGGTGTAGTGGTTAGAGTGTTGGACTACAACCTGGGAGACCAGGATTCGAATCCCCACGCAGCCATGAAGCTCACTGGGTGACCTTGGGCCAGTCACGGCCTCTCAGCCTCAGAGGGAGGGAATGGTAAACCCCCTCTGAATACTGCTTACCGTGAAAATCCTATTCATGGGGTTGCCATAAGTTGGAATCGACTTGAAGGCAGTCCTTTTTTTTAAAAAAAAAAATTGTGACATGCCAGACAGTGGCAGCCTCCATTTCAAGAATGTTTTAAGAACAGGAGCAATTTAAGAATAGGACCCTCTGAAAAACTCAGTGAATAAGGAAGGGTGAGTGCACAACAAAAGCCTCATCTGGAAGAGCCCCCAAAAGTCTGATCATTCAAGACTTTCTCTAACCGAGGGTGGATTTTTCATGATCACAATCATGGTATAAATACTTAAGTGATCCTGAAAAAATCAGCCTGTATAGGAACATGACACTTGTTGCAGATTAAATATTAGAACTTTGTAATATGGGCTAGAGTTAGGCTCCACCCCATGGACATTCCTTTGCTCTGCTTTTCAGTTTCAGTTTCCATTGTGCTGTCTACCTAAGACAGCAATAAAGACGCAAGTTTGTTTGCCTGCAAAAAAAAAGGTGAGTTTGTTTATTCTGCAGTTATTATAATGAGCACAGCAGCATTGGGTGATTATTGCTAAAGGGTGAAATAAAGAGCTAACGTAAAGTGATCTGAAAAAATTGGCTACCCTTTGATCTTTTAAAGTGCTCACTATACTCACAATCATACTGGCTTTTTTTTATTATTAAAGTAGGGCCCCGCTTACCGGTGTTCCATTTTGCGGCGTTCCACTGATGCGGCAGCTTTCAATTTGGGGAAATTCCCGGTTTTAAAGCCGATCTTGCGATTTTACGGCATTTTGCGACATTTTCACGTCATTTTCGTGCGACGCGGCTCATTATAGTCAATGGGTTCCACTTTACGGTGATTTCCGCTTTACGGCGGGGGTCTGGTCCCTAACCTGCCGTATAAGTGGGGCCGTACTGTACTTGATGGCAAAGGATGGAAACCGCCCTAGAGGAATAGAAATATTGCTGTATATGCTACATTTAGCTTGCTGGCTGGCTGGATACCTAGGTTGTACCTCAGGCCTAATTTCTGATTTTCCCAATATGTGCAGCTCAGCATGAGGCCTGTTCAGAGTTTCTGGACAGAGAAATCAACCCAGTATCCAGTAAAAAACCCCACCACAGTTGCTTTCCCAATTAGTTTCCAATTGCTTAGTTCACCCTTTATATAGCAGCCAGCTAAAAACTTTTCCCTTGATTGTCCAACAGGAAGGAAAGTCTAAAGGTCAGGAACAAGACTAGAAGGAGGGACTCTCAAGGAGGAGCCAACGAACACACCCTAAAGTATTTGTTTTCTCTCTGCCCTTCCCTAAACCTGTAGTATGGACAAGTTTGTTTTTCAGGTGGAATCTTAAACTGAGATACCTAATGTGGCATCAAAGCCAAGCTCAGGAGCTCAATGTAACTACCAAAGTAGTTCAGTTCATAAAAAATCAGAACACAGGGACAGAACACAGGTAAAAGGGGACTGTGTCTATAGGCAATGTCAAGCTTTTGAGTCTGGTATACCTGGGGTAGAGAGTGAGCTGCTTCAACAGATTAAAGTTCATTCATGTAAATTAACATTCTGGATGAAGAAGGAAGAGTGAGGGGGAAGAAGGTCACTGCCTTTCCCTTCCCCTGGCCTGGCTTTCATGTACTTTCCTCCAGGAAGGGGGAGGGGAATTGGCTGGCACTATGCGCCTCCCCCCCCAATGCCCCACATAGAAATGTGGCTGCCCCATCTAACAAGGAGTGGTGGCTACAGGGCTAGGGAGGGGATCAGACTCTGAGAAGGAGAACCAATGAACAGCGTGAAAGGCTTCCATGCCCAATATACCCACCCACCCCCACCCCATCTGTGTACAGAAGTAAATAAATTGTGCAGAATAAGAAAATAGCAACATGTTTAAAAAACCCTATTTTTAAAAAATGTCTATGCATTGTTAGGTACCAATTTTTCTCAATCCATTCTGAAATTAAAGGAGCCATTCTGTTCTTCCAAATTTTAGCGGTACAATTTTTTTTGCAGCAGATAGTAAATTTAACACAACTGATGTGTTATAGAACAGCAAGCAACTATTAAGCAAATAGGTTTTTGTTTTAGAACTATGGGCTTTATTTATTCTATTCTGTCACAAAAAGCTTCAGGATAACAGCCATTCTTGTAATGCTTTTGCTGTGTTGTAAAAATGGAACTTATGTGTATACGTGTACATATATGTTTCTTAAAAAAAAATTTAAGTCTATGCAAAAATAAGTTCCAGAAACTTTGTGTAATTAATAAAAATGATAATAAGGCACTATATATACAAACTCCCAATGTCATGACTTCCCTTGGGCTGGGGTCCCAGGCAGTGGGTGGGTCAGTGGATGAGCTGGTTGAGTCCAGAGGATCCACATTCCAAGGGCTGAGTCCCTAGGACCAGGGTACTTCCTCAGAGGGAGATTTTTATTTATGATTATTTATTTTATTTCATTTTTAAACCGCCCATAGCGAATAGCTCTCTGGGCGGTGTACAAAAGATTAAAAGTACAGAAATACAAAATATCACAATAAATAAACTGAAACAAAGAGATTTAAAATTGTAACATTAAACGCATTAAAATGCCTGGGAGCATAGCCAGGTCTTAACCTGGCGCCGAAAAGATAGAAGCGTCGGCGCCAGGTGTATTTCTTCGGGGAGGCTATTCCACAGATACTGATGACTCATCTGTATACAGATACTTTCTAAGGCCATATAAAGGCTGGATGGCCTGACATCCCCCATGGACTCTGCCCCTTCTCAAGAGCAGTCTGCTGTTTAAAGGGCCACTGCCCTCTTCTCCTCTGGCCTGGAGGGCCATGTGCGTGGATGCCATGCTGACTGGTGCTGATGGGGGGCACCTGCTTGGTGATGGCCACCGTAGGTAGGTAGAACAAATAAGATCAAAAGAAAGATATAAAATAATAGTTCATCTGCTGATCAAGGTACAAATTAATTGTGAATGGATCCTTTCCATCAATTCTGGTGTAAGCCCCCCCCCCCGGGTTTTCTTAACAATCTGAGCAGTGTGCTTTTCCTTCTATAAATCCAGGGTTGGGAAACATATGCCCCTCTAGATGTTGTTGAACTATGGCACCGATAATGACTGACCATTTGGCCACCCTTGCTGGGACTGAAGAAGGATGGCGTCCAGCAACTTTGAGAGGGCCACAGTTCCTGGGCCCTGATGTGGACTGGAGTTAGTGTTCTGTTCTACTTCAGCCTCCCAATTAATTGCTTTAACCTGGTGCATACCGCACATTACTATATGGCAATTAACTGCAGCCCAGTCGTAATTAGCTGGTTATTAGACATTGTTAATTGTCTTGTTAATTTCACTCCAGGGAGGGGGATTCACTTTCAGACCTGCCAGGTGGACAGCTTGGCTTCTACACAAGAGAGGCAGCCTTTAAAACAAGGAAATCCTGCACTGTAGATGGGTCTTGTCTGGTGGGCGAGAATATGTGAAAGATTTAGGAACAATTTGCATTGCAAGTAGCAATAACATATGCAGTCCATGAGCCTGAAAGCAGCCAAATCCCCTGGGTCATAAATGAATTAATAATAATAATAATAATAATAATAATAATAGGAAGAAGAAGTAGCCAAACATATACCTCATGGGATCTGAAGCTAAGAAACCCCTATTAAGTTAAGAGAGAGGCATGTGATCTCTGATTGTTTTGTGATAACATTTAATTTAACAAAAAATAATATACCACTCGATTGTAAAAAAGAAAGCAAAAAACCTTCTAAGCAGTTTACAAGAACCATTAAAATTATCAATAAAAACAGTCAAAACCAAGTAATTAAAAAAACTTTTAAAAACAATCAAATCTAGCAGCGTTTATTCCGTTCTGTTAAAAGAAATGCATGGATAAAAATATGGTGAAATATTGAAGCGGAAGAGAAGGTTGTATCCAGCCACGTTATACTCAGAATAGTAGACCCATCGTTGTTAAAGGCCATGACTAACTTAGGTTCGTTAATTTCAATGGGTCTACTCTCTGAGCAGGACTTAGTTGAACAGTGAAACGAATAAGCCTATGCAACAATGCAAGGCAATACCTGTCGACTTTAGAAGTAAACTGCAATGGGTTCAATGGGACTTACTCACAGGTAAGTATGTATTGGATTGCAGTCCAAGGCATCTTCATTAACTCCAGTAGGTCTACTGTGAGTAGGAGGAGCATTACATACCACCTAGAATGTTTGGATTAATGTAAGTGCATAAATACCATTATATTACATACTATGTTGTGTTATATTACCTCAGTGTAGAAGATTTATTGTCATTATTGTCATTATTGTCATTATTATTATTATTATATCATTGAACAGCAGAGCACATGTTCTGCTTGCATGCATAAGCTGTAAGTCTCAGTCCTTAGCATCAGCAATTAAAAGGATCTCCAGTAAAGTGACTATGGATCCTGCTTTGTGGGGGACAGTCCTCTGTTCAAAGGCCTGTCTGTTCTAAATCTATTTTAAAGATAAAGAATCTAAAAGGCAACACACAGGTCACCTGCTCACAGTGTTACCCTACTACAAGGAGATGTATTGGATTTCTTTTTAAATTATAGCCATGCGTAAAGTTGCATCTACACATATAAACCAGCATATGTAAATTTTATGCAAATCTGTGCTGTCTCCCTTTTTGGTGATGTGGTTCCTGGCCACCTTAGGTCTGGAGAGCTTTTTTTGTAGGCAAGATTCTAATTCAATCTAAGGGAGCTTCACATGTATCACTTGCAATGTGGAGCACTTCAGATTATTTTTGTAATACCTACAACAGCCCTTTAAGGTAGGTCACCATCATTATTATTATCTCCATATTGCTGTGTTACCATCCTTATAATTTTCTGCACACTATTGTTATCAGTTAAAGGGACCTCTGTAATGTCTATTAAAAGCACTCCACCCTCTGATCCCTCCTTCCTCCTCCATAATAAGGTGATTGATTAATCTGCAATGAAAATTATTTTTAAATGCTCTCTGAAACATACAACTGCACTGTAATCTTAATACAACCAAAACAGAAGTTTTAACAGTTGCTGAGATTTTTTGCTCCCTTACTGAAAACCCTTTGTCAGTTAGGCCCTTTGAAATCTGAAATTGCACCCTTTTCAGCTACTGTTAAATATTGCTGGGTCCCTGGTCACCAGTGGCAATTGGTGGCTCCATGTCCGTGGGGCAGTGGAATCCGCTCCAGGTTTTAATCCAAACTTTCAATGAGCTGTCTAAAGCACCGTGGACAGCTCATTGAAAGTATCTACTAAAACCCAGAGTGGATTCCACTACCCCACCAACATGCAGCCACAAGCCACTGCTGGTCATGTCTTTGTGAGACAGGTATTTGGACTGCAGTCTTTGATCATCCCAGCTTGGGCTTTGCCATCATCACCACCACATTCTGAAAGCTGCAGTTGGTGCAGAATGCAGCAGCTTGTCTTTTGACCAGGCTGGACCCCACATAAAGATGGTTTTGCCACACCTCCTCTGCCTACCTGATACCTTCCAGACCCAATTTAACATCAGAACATAATATTAGCCCAGCTGGGTAAGACCAAATGCTCACCTAGTCTGTTTGGTATTTTAAAAATATGTGTGAAATAGGAATAGTTTCGTGGTCCTACTTCTTAGCAGAGATATAATGCCAGCAGCGGAATGAGAATCAGCCAGTCCACCCTTTCCCTCAGACACAAATAATAACAGACACAATCTTCTTAAGTAAAAGATAAAGAATGTTTACTCACGACCTTTCATATGTTCAGGAAACACAGGCTCTAGCTTAGGTGAAAGAAAAGTAGAAGTCATGGTAATGGTCATGTGCATGCTTCACTCTCCTCAGGCTTAATGGAGAATATGCAAAAATCCCAGACAAAGGAGGGGGAAGAGAAAGCCAGGTAACCCCACCCTTTAGGAAGTTACATCACTGGTAAACAGGTACATGGGATATTTCCCAAATATCCCTTAAAGGGAACATGCAAGTTTGCTTATTGTAACAGTCCAGTAGTCTGTTTCCCACGGTAGCCGTCCAGATGCTTCTGTGAAGCCCTCAAGCAGGATTCAAGAGCAACAGAACTCTCCCCACTTGTGATTCCCAACAACTGGAACAGAAAAGCATACTGCCTCCAACAGTGGAGGTAGAACATAGCCATGGCCGATAGCCATGGACAGCCTTATTCTCCTGCATGAATTTTTCTAATCCTCTTTTAAAACCATCCAAGTTGGTGGCCATCACTACATCTTACAAGAGTTAATTCCATACCTAATTCAAGGTGCTGGCTGTTCCATTTAAGGCCCTATATTGCTTTGGCCAGGAATACTTTAGGGAATGTCTCCACGCATTTGTATCCCCCTTCTCATCATATTTCACCAGCTGTCCTTGTTCCACATATCTTCTTTTACTGAAGTCCGAACTATGAGGGCATACAGCGGGGCCTTTATAGTTGTGGCACCCTCCCTCAAAAGCTCATTTACACCAAAAAGTGCACCAGGCAGGCTCCACCCTTGCATACTGTTCTCTGTCAGGTGAAAGGGCTTGATGCAGAAATGTATGAGTGGAAAACATTCTGGCAGTGGCACTGTTCTGCCAACAGTTGTCTATGCCTACAGAGGGAGCAGAAAGTTTCACAGCACAGTGTAAAGGCGCATCTTCTTCAGATGTTGTGAAATACTTTGTGCAAAGTAAAGTAAAGGTGTCCCCGCACTTGTAGTGCAAGTCGTTTCCGGCTCTTAGGGTGACATCTTGCGACATTTACTAGGCAGACCGTATATATGGGGTGGGATTGCCAGTTCCTTCCCCGGTCTTTCCTTACCCCCCAGCGTATGCCGGGTACTCATTTTACCGACCACGGATGGATGGAAGGCTGAGTGGACCTCGACCCCTTTTACCAGAGATTCGACTTCCTCCTTCCGTTGGCATCGAACTCCGGCCGTGAGCAGAGCTTCAGCTGCGTTACTGCAGCTTGCCACTCTGCGCCACAGAGGATCTTGTGCAAGAGATTGTGCAATTCCTTGTGCTAACTGCTGGATTTCTGTTCTCTTTTCTCATGTGAGGACCTTGCACTAAGTCGAGAAAAGCCCTTCCGCTAGTGGAAAAGGTCTTCTGTAGCTCTGGACCCAATCCAAAGTGGTTCTATTCCAGAAAGGTTATTAAAATAGTAAAATTTGCTTGATGGCTGGTTGAAGCATGATTTTAAACAGGTTTTAATTTTAATTGCATCTGGTTTTAAAGCGCTGCTGATTTTTCATGCTGTTTTGCTTTTCAACATATATTTTTTCATTCTCTGTTTTATTGTACAGCACTGGGTTATCTTTTCGACAAGTGACCAATAAGCTTTATCAGTACATTTTGAAACAATGCCTGGCGCATCTCTCTCATTTTTAGAGCCTTCAATAAGTACTTGACACGCACTATCTCTGTAATGTCCGCAGCCTGGATTCCTGACCCAGCATTGTTGGGTCATCGAAGGCAGCATGGAGTGGACGCAGGGCCAGGCCCCTGTCTATTTTTCTCAATGGGAAAACCAGGGATTGAAGCCAGAATGCCTGACCACTTCTAAGCCCTCGCTGGGATTAGAGATCTGTGTCGTTTACTTCCAACCCCATCTTTAAGAGCAGCAAGGGCTAAACAAGTGGGGTAAGTTAAACAAAGGAAATACAATTTCTGCATGTACTCGTTTCAAGTTTATGCAAACTGTCCATTCCCAAAGCTGTCTTTCGCACCGCTGGCAAGGTTTCCTCCCAGGACGCTTGAGGAAACGTCAGGGAGATTTCTTAGATGCTTTCCACGGGCCAAGTTTCTCCTCTCAGCTCTATGCAATGTCGAATTCTGGCCGGAGCCAAATATTGACTCAGGAAGTACAGTTCCTGACATGGTATTTGTGGGATGTGGACGAGAGCGAGGTGCTCTTTAATTTTACACATGATGGGCAATGTCCAGCTGGAATCACTGTTCTGCATGCCCAGCTGAAAGGAAGGCATAATGAATAGGGACAGGATGCCACGGGTTTCATCGGGCCTTTCCTGGGAGGGGTTCCTAGTGGACTCTGCCCAATCCAGACCCAGCCACAGGGAGATTGCATCATTATCTACACTGGCTCAAACCAGGGGAGCTGGCATAGTGTGGCCATTTAAAAAGATAAAGGTGTCCCCGCACTTGTAGTGAGAGTCATTTCCGATTCTTAGGGTGACGTCTTGCGACGTTTACTAGGCAGACCGTATATATGGGGTGGGATTGCCAGTTCCTTCCCCGGCCTTTCTTTACCCCCCAGCATATGCCGGGTACTCATTTTACTAACCATGGATGGATGGAAGGCTGAGTGGACCTCGACCCCTTTTACCAGAGATTCGACTTCCTCCTTCCGTTGGCATCGAACTCCGGCCGTGAGCAGAGCTTCGGCTGCGTTACCGCTGCTTACCACTCTGCCCCACTGAGGGTCTATTTACACATCACCAAAAAAGGAGGGCAAGCAACAGCACTGATTTGCATAAAACATGGATGCCCTAATTTATATGCATCGATGCAAATTTGTGAATGATTACCATTATTTAAAAAGAATTACAGTGCAGTTCGCCATAGCGGGGGAGACTGTGGCCCTGCACATGTCCTGCTTCGTTTACTGATGGAGAACTTCCAGACCCTTTCAGGTCTCCTTTCTTAGGATCGTCTTGGTGATCTCATTTTTTTTAATAATTTATTATTATTATTATTATCATTATCATTATTATAATTATTATTATTTATAGCCCACCTTTCCTCCAAAGAGCACATGGTGGTGTACATGGTTCTCTGCCCTCTCCATTTTATCCTCACAATAACCCTGTGAGGTAGGATATGCTGAGAGACTGTAACTGACCCAAGGTCATCCAGCGAGCTTCATGGCTGAGTTGGGATTTGAACCCTGGAGTCCCAGGTCCTAGTCCAGCACTCTAACCACTACACCACACTAGCTCCATTACTGAATCACTTCCTATAAACCAAATGCACAGTTATAAAATGGGGGATACTTGGCTCAGCAATACAACATGTGAGAAGGATCTTGGAATTGTCGTCGATCACAGTGCGATGCGGCTGCAAAAAAGGCAAATGCTATATTAGACTGCATTAAGAGTATAGTTTCCAAATTGCGTGAAGTATTAGTTCCCCTCTATTCAGCACTGGTTAGGACTCATCTTGAGTACTGCATCCAGTTCTGGTCTCCGCACTTCAAGAAGGATGCAGACAAACTGGAACAGGTTCAGAGGAGGGCAACAAGGATGATCAGGGGACTGGAAACAAACCCTATGAGGACAGACTGAAAGAACTGGGCATGTTTAGCCCAGAGAAGAAAAGACTGAGGGGAGAAATGATAGCACTTTCCAAGTACATGAAAAGTTGTCACACAGAGGAGGGCCAGGATCTCTTCTCGATCATCCCAGAGTGCAGGACACAGAATAATGGGCTCAAGTTTCAGGAAGCCAGATTTCGACTGAACATCAGGAAAAACTTCCTTAACTGTTAGAGCCATACGACAATGGAACCAATGACCTAGAGAGGTAGTGAGCTCTCCGACACTGGAGGCCTTCAAGAGGCAGCTGGAGAGCCATCTGTTGGGAATGCTTTGGTTTGGATTCCTGCATTGAGCAGGGGGTTGGACTGGATGGCCTTATAGGCCCCTTCCAACTCTACTATTCTATGATTCTATGAACATCTCAAAGTATTTTAAAAATAAAAACATCAGTAACAAATACATATATGTAACAATTTCATATATGAAAAACAATTACAACAATTTCATATATAAGCACAATTTCAAAGTTCAGTACATATATAGAATGGGATAAAAATTGCAACTTAAAAGGCTTGTTGAAAAAAAGGTCTTCAATAAACACTGAAAAAATAACACAGACAATGCCTGTCTGATGTGTAACGGGAGGGAGTTCTGAAGGGCAGGTGCCATCACCCTAAAGGCCTGATTCCTACACTGTATGAACAGACCTCCTGAAGAGACGGTATCTACAGGAGGCCCTCACCTGCAGAGCACAGTGACTGATTGGGTATATATGGAATGAGATGGTTTTTTTGGAATTCTAGCATTTTGGAAGAACATTTTCCCCTCTCCACCCTGTTTATATTTTTATGAACATTTCTCACAGCAGTTTCCAAATGGACATAGCCAGGGTGGTGTAGTGGTTAGAGTGTTGGCCTTAGCACAGGGATATCTCATTGGCCATGAAGTGTACAGAGTGAACCCAGGCCAGTCGCCATCTTTCAGCCTAGCCTACCTCACAGGGTTGTTGTGATGTTTAAATGAGGAGGTAGAAGCCCATGTAAGCTACATTGCGCTCCGTGGAGGAAGGGCTGAATAAAAATAATAATAAAGAAAACTACTTGTATGGCAAAAAAAAAAAATATTGTTAAATAATTCAAGGTTCCTATGAGCTAACCCATTAAAGTGCGAAGCACGCAGTCACCAAGAAGGGCTGCCTCTTATATGAATCCCGGGTCTCCTTCCAACCATCCTCTGTGGTGGGTGGTTAATTCTGTCCCAACTTTGCATTGGGCATGGCTGGAAACATTCAGTCAGTCCCACTAAGATATGCAGGAGAATAATCTGTCCTCAGTGGAGGCTGCCTGTTGAACCTTTGCATGAATCATGGCGCAGTCTACCAGAGACAGCCAGAACAACTTTTTGTTGTTATGTGTCTTCAAGTCGATTACGACTTACGGCGACCCTGTGAATCAGTGACCTCCAACAGCATCTGTCGTGAACCACCCTGTTCAGATCCTGTAAGTTCAGGTCTGTGGCTTCCTTTATGGAATCAATCCATCTCTTGTTTGGCCTTCCTCTTTTTCTACTCCCTTCTGTTATTCCCAGCATTAGTGTCTTTTCTAGTGAATCATGTCTTCTCATGATGTGTCCAAAGTATGATCCCAGAACAACTATCCATGCAGAAACACAGGGCAATTTCTAGATGAGTGGTTCATGCTCTAAAACCGGGGCAGCCAGCATGATGCCCTCCAGATGTTTTGAACTACAGTTCCCATCAGCCTCAGCCAGCATGGCTAACAGTCAGGGGTGAGGGGAAGTGTAGTCAACAACGTCTACTCCATGTTGGCTACTCTTGCTCTAAAAGCAAATGTTTGTGGGCACGTCTCTAATTTTAATTTTGGGGAAAAGGTGTGCTGTAGCTCTCAGAATTTTGGGAAAGATCATTCTCACAGTGGCCAGCCAGATGCCACAATGGGAAGCTCACAAGCAGGACCTGAGCGCAACAGCACCCACCCTCCTGTGACTCCCAACAACTGGTATGCAAAAGCCTCTGACAGTGGAAGCCGAGTATAGCCATCATGGCTAGTAGCCGTTGACAGGCTTATCCTCCATGAATTTGTCTAATCCTCTTTTAGAGCCCCCCAGGGTTGGGTGGCCGTCATCGCTACCTCCTGTGGGAGAGAATCCCACAGTTGTGCTGTGATTTCTTTTGTCTCCTGACAAGTGTGCATCTTCATGAATTCTAGCGTTAAGGGAGAAAACCTTTCCCCTGTCCACTTTCTCCATGCCATGCATCATGTTGTACACCTCTATCGTGTCTCCGCTTACTCAACTTTGTTTTCAAACCAAAAAGGCCCCAAAGTTGTCCGCATTCCTCATGGAGGGGTTGCTCCAGCCTCTTGATCGTTTGGGTTGCCCTTTTCCGAACCTTTCCCAGCTCTCCTCTCTGGGATAGTTGACATGTTTTACCCCCGATGGTATTGCGCCTCCAGATTAATCCAAATCTGGCAAGGCGGCTCTTCTGCCCCTTGCATGTTTTCTCCTTCTTCCTTGAATTCATTTATTCTGCCATCCTGGTGGATTTACTGCGGCCGTTGTGCTGCACATGCAAGTGACATTTTCACAGCTGACCCATCTGGAGGAGAGCCCTAATAAGATAATTTCTAGCTTAGAGAGGGTTGCTGGTAATTGCAGGCCATTTCCAGGATAATTGCAATCGAGTTGAAAAACGCTGCACTTGGAGTGTTTATGCTCATCAATCTAATTTAAGATCTAGAAGGATGGAAGAGCTGCATCTGGGTCCACGCCCTCTTTCCTTTTTTTTACTCTCCTCCTTCATCTTCCTTATTTTTTGCCACCAGTGGTTAAAAAAACAGCCCCAGCAAAAACCGCAGTCTGCAATGCAAAGCAGCTCTTGGAAAACTCACATTCAAAGTTTCAGGCAAAGCTGGCTGGAGATGAGCAACGGAGGATGGGAATGATTAGCGAGAAGGTGGTGGAGGTGGGCGGGAAGGAAGCCACCAAATACTTGGGGCCCAATCCCCTGGGAAGTTCTCCACTGCAAGGGCCATTGAGATGAAAGTGAGCTGTTCTCTTTGAAGGTAAGCCCCCCAAAAGCCTCTTAGATCCAATGCTACAGAGAGCTTGATTGCTGTAGTGCAGGGGGGGGGAGCCTCAGAGCTGGGAGTCCAATGTGGCCCCCCAGGCTTCTCTGTCTGGCCCTTGGCACTCTCCGCAGACCACACCCTCTCCCCCCAGGCCACACCTCTCACCAGCCCTGCTTTGATCCCTCTTTGAGCATTTTTGCTTGGCTGGGATGTGTCCTCGGACTCTGATTATGCCTCTTTGCTTGCCTCAATGGAGGATAGAGGGGTGCATGAGTGTGTGTAGAAACTAGCCTATTGTGCAAATTTACATTCATTGCTCCACCCACTTTTGCTTCTGGCCCCGCCCAGCCATGTGCATTCAGGCTGAAAAGCCCACCCACCCTTTCTGTAGTGGTTATAGTGCTGGGCTTAGTCCAGAGAGATGTGGTTCATACTTGTGGTTCGTACAAATCTGATATTTAGAGGTACAGTGCCTCCGGCCATGGAAGTTCTTTTTAACAATCATGCCTAAAAGCCATTGCTAGACCATCATTTCATGTGACCAGCATCATCTCTTGCCACAGTGACATGTGTGCAGTCCTGGATATTGCCCAGTCCTGATCTACTGCCCAGCTCCTTCACTGAGTGACCTTGTGCTAATATTCTGAGAAAGGATGACACGTTCTGTACACTTGTGCATTGTTTATGATTTTATAAATCTCTGTTAGTGGTGGCTGGTGGCTCCATGCCAGTAGGGCAGAGGAATGAGGGATTTTTATGTGAACATTACCTTAGTATGTGCATTTTTGTATCAATTACTTGGCAAGAGAACTGTGGTGTGAATTTAGAAGGATGGTTGAGTGTATTGTCTTGGGAAATCTACCATATCCACCTTTAAATGCAAACTTTTCCACCCCTAATGCATAATGGTATGGCCACAATTCTGTGTTGTGAGTTCAGGGACACATGGCATCAGTCAAATTCCACCCCTTTTTCTTCCAAAATCTGGGATTTTTTTAGATCACATGCATTTTCCCTTCAAGCCACACCAACGTCAAAACTGTCTGGTCAACCCACTTGTTGCGACTCCAAGGTGTGTCCAATGGAATTGCTTCACTGTGTGTGGTCCTGAAGGGTCTGACATCAACAGTGGGACTGGGTGTATTCCAAATATCATACGATAGAAATGGTTAGAGTTAGGCATAGATTCATTCCAAGCCACACCCGGACAAAACGGTCTTGCTGCTTTTTATGGACATAGTGTGTGCATGTTGCCTTAGTCATGCTTACAGGTGGCTCACTGAAACTGATAGGTCAAGTTAGTCCTAAGTAGGGATGGAAAGATCTGTCAGTTTTGGTTCCCTCTGATTCTCATTTTTCCAGTCTTAAATTCGGTTCTCCATATTTCTGCAGCAATTTGTGATGTTTAAAAAAAATCCTCACGAAAATTCTTCAGCATTTTAATCATATAGTTGGAAGGCGCCTATAAAGCCATCGAGTCCAACCTGCTGCTCAATGCAGGAATCTAACTTAAACCATTCTCGACAGGTGGTTGTCCAGCTGCCTCTTGAAGGCCTTCAGTGTCGGAGAGCCCAACACCTCCTTCGGTCATTGGTCCCATTGTCATACCACGCTAATGGTTAGGAAGGTTTTTCCTGATGTTCAGCTGAAATCTGGCTTCCTGCAACTTGAGCCCATTATTCTGTGTCCTGCACTCTGGGATGATTGAGAAGAGATCCTGGCTAGGGTTGCCAGGTCAGAAGCATCCCAGACCCTGTAATCTCCTGCTGAAACCCCAACACTTTTTATGCCACAAATGTTCTGGTTTATTTTTTGACTTGCTTTTGTTGCACTGTAGCTCCTCTGGACAGCAATAGTGTGGTGGCATAGGGGAGGCCTCACAAACTAAATCAGGATAAATCCATCACTAATGCACTATGGTTGTGTCAAGAACATGTTGCAGAATACTCCTGCACGAAAACACCAGTCTGGAGAGGCCTTAAGAATGAGTTGGCATCGGAGGAGCCCACCTGCTGTCTCTCTGTATGAATCACCACCCTGAACCTGTCTCCTCTGAGGCAGGGAATTCTAGGGCAGCCTTCCAGAATCTGGTGCTCTTCAGATGTTTTCAGTGACAACTCCCATCACCCACTGGCAGTATGGCCATTGAAGAATGACGTTCTAGGTCTATGACATAGGAAGTGCCTTGTAGTAAGTCAGGCCATTGGCCCATTGAGCTCAGTATGGGCAAGGCTAGTCCTAGAATCAAAGAATCATAGAGTTGGAAGGGGCCTCTAAGGCCATCAAGTCCAACCCCCTGCTCAATCCAGGAATCCAACAAAGCATACCTAACAGGTGGCTGTCCAGCTGCCTCTTGGATGCCTCCAGTGTTGAAGAGCCCACCACCTCCCAAGGTCATTCCATTGTGCTACCGCTCTAATAGTTAGGATGTTTTTCCTGGTGTTCAGTCGAAATCTGGCTTCCTGCAACTGGAGCCAATTATTCCATGTCCTGCACTCTGGGATGATCGAGAAGATGGTGGTTCATGACAGATGCTCTTGGAGGTCGCTGATTCATAGGGTCGCCATAAGTTGCAGTTGACTTGGAGGCACATAACAACAACAACAGTTTAGAAAGTAAGTAAAAGGGGACATGAGCGAGGTGTATAAAATGGCTCATGGCACATGGTGCATGATGTGGAAAAAGTGGACATGGGGAAATTTTCTTTCTTCTCTCATAGTACTGGAATGCCAGAGCAACTCCAGGAAAGACATGGAGAAAGCTTCTGATCAGGGCTGGCCCTACCATTAAGCAAGTGGAGGCAGCCACCTCAACTGGCAGATGCTGGCAGGGGGATCAACAAGATGTGGGAGGACACTGTTGCATGTGCCACACAACCTGCCCTCCTCCCCAGCAGCGGAAGTCTTGGTGGGGCAAAGACACTTACCTGACCTCCTGGCAGGTGAGTTGCTGCTGCTTACCAGGAGGGAGAGCGAGGCAGCAGGGAGGGCAGGGCAATGCATACACACTGGAAGGAGCACTAGATTGCTTCTGCTGGTGCATTTGCACCATGCCAACCTCACCGCCATCTCGCCCCGCCCATCCTGTAAGCAGCAGAGACTCACTTGCGGGGAGGTCAGCGAGCGTCTCCGCCCCACCAGACTGGTCCCCTACTGCTCTTCCCTCTAAGCTAGACTGCTGCCCTCTAGTAGTCCAGTTAGTTTTCATACATGACACTGGAGGTAGCGGAGAATCTTGTCTTTGCTGCTGTTGGGCAGCAAAGTCTTTTAGGCAGCCCCTTCCCCTGATCCAGTGGATCGAAAACCAGGCGGCATCAGTATTGCAGAAAAGGGAATGGGGCGAGGGGTTGTCCGCAGCAGGGAAGGCCTAAACCCAGTTAAACTCTGACTGGGAGTCTAGCTCATTCACAGAAACCAACAAAGTGGTGTTACTTCACGACTGGGGCGGGGAGGGGATGCGGTCTACCAGGAAGATGGGAAACATTTAGCTGGGGAATCTGAGAAGGCAAGGGCGGCTCACCCCAACAGGCAGCTGAAAGTATTTTCCTCATCTTCTTCTATAGACCCAGTGTCTCCTGAAGGGCCTGGCTGAAAACATACATAAATCTAGGCAAATTCTCTCTTAAAAGTGCCAGGCGATAAAGGGCTCACAATCTGGCTGTTTAGTCTCTGGTAACCTCCCGTGTCCTGAGGCCATTCGTTCAGAAAATAAATACCCTCACAAAAACAAGGGGGGGTATTAAACAGCAGGGGATGTACCCTTGGAAGATGACGTTGGAGGGTGAGGCAAGCGATGGGGAGTCAGTGAAAGGGACTGTGGCCTCTTAAGCCCAGGGCTCAGGTCATTCCAGGAACACACAGGCCAAAAGAGCAACCCTCCTCCTTGCATCAGCAGGATAACATCAGGAGCAGACAGCACGGGGTGGGTAGCTCTTACCTGGACTCCCGATACCTGGGTCACTGCTGCTTACCGGGAGGGAGAGCAGCAGGTGCGTTTGCACCGTGCCAACCTCGCCCCAGCTTTGCCCCACCCATCTCTCTCAGTAAGCAGCAGTAATTCTGCTGTCATGAGGTCAGGTTCGTGGCACCACCCCGCCCCATTTTCCATTAAGCCCTACAGCCTGTGGGAGGTGTCCACATTGTGGCTACTCTCCACAGCAGCCTCACCCCAGTTTGTAAAAGGTTGGTACAGAGAGGGGAGGAGCCACACATGCGTTCCTCCCACA